>NC_043976.1:36797357-37154857 GCF_902148855.1 Sphaeramia orbicularis | reverse complement strand
TGATTTATCACCATTTTGTTTCAAATATTTTCCTGTGTATTTTGCTTTTTTTTTTTTGGTGTAAAACATGTATTTTCTTACACAGTAAAAAAAAAGTGCCAATTTAACTCTTACACTGCAAAAATCTAAATCTTCTCCAGTGTATTTTTCTCATTTCTAGTCAAAATATCTCATCACACTTAAAATAAGACATAATCACCTAAAGACTAACTTTTCGGTGAGATATAAGAACTTATTTTTAGACAATAAATCTTGAAAATCTTATTTCAAGAAATCTTACCAAGATAATTTTCACTTGTTCCATTGGCAGATATTTTTTTTGCGTGATTTAAACAAAAAAAAATCTCGAATTAAGCTAAAAAAAAATAAATAAATAAAAAAAATGCCAATGGAACACGTGAAAATTATCTTGTAAGATTTCTAAAAATCAGTTCTTATATGTGACTCTTTAGGTGATTATGTCTTATTTCAAGTGCAATGAGATATTTTGACTAGAAATGAGGAAAAATACACTTGGTAATATTTGGATTTTTGCAGTGTAGAGAGTTGTTTCAGATAAAATTTGGTCCCACTCAAAATCTGAGTAAAATTTACTCTGTGTCAAATTTTCTGAGTTAATTCTACTCAGTTCAGTTTCAAAATTAACAATGAAACATGTAAAAAAACCGAAAAACAAAAATATCACTGTGGTGTTTTCACACTGTTAAGAGTAATAACATTACACTTTATAGAGCTATTTTGACTCCAAATTTAGTTTAAAAATGACTCTATAATGTGTTAATATTTATTTCTCTGCAGTATTATTTTCCTCATCAATTTGCACCCTACTGGGTTTCCAAAGTGTGGGTCGTAAGATGGTTTTCAGAAATTTCTTTAAGTAGCTCTTGAAATAGGGACAATAGATTAAGTGTGTTACTGTTACACTTACGATTTGGAGGGAAATAATTTGCAGTGTTTCCACGGTAACTACAAAGCCCCTGAACATACAAACGGGTCATATCTGATGACTATGAAAAATTTTCCTAGATTTTGTTGCCTATTTTATTATTTTTTTCTTTAATTTTGTTTACTTTGTGGCTTATTTGGTTCATGTAACTTAATTATTTTGTTGATTTTTCATTCATTTTGTTCAATAAAATGAAAAGTACTAAACGTAGGTCATTTTATTTTATTTGAGTTCAGTTTAGTTTAGTTTAGTTTAATCTTTTGCACATTTTTGTTGAGTATAAAAATAAAAATGACTGTGTCCATCCACTGTCATTGATCCATGTCCTTGGGTTTTACTGATGAATTAATGTTGTAGAAGATGACGGCGTTTCCATGGTAACTACAAAGCCCCTGAACATATGAATGGGTCATATTTGATGACCATGAAAAATTTTTGTAGATTTGTTGCCTTTTTTATTATTTTTTTTCTTCAATTTTGTTTAGTTTGTGGCTTATTTTTTCATGTAACTTAATTATTTTGTTGATTTTTCATTCATTTTGTTCAATAAAATGAAAAGTACTAAACTTAGCTCATTTTAGTTCAGTTTCGTTCAGTTTAGTTTAATCTTTTGCACATATTTGTTGAGTATAAATATAAAAATGACTGTGTCCATCCACTGTCACTGATCAAACTCCATGGGTTTTACTATTGAATTAATGCTGTAGAAGATGACTGTGTTTCCATGGTAACTACAAAGCCCCTCAACATACAAATGGGTCATATCTGATGACCATGAAAAATTTTCCTAGATTTTGTTGCCTATTTCATTATTTTTTTCTTTAATTTTGTTTACTTTGTGGCTTATTTGGTTCATGTAACTTAATTATTTTGTTGATTTTTCATTCTTTTTGTTCAATAAAATGAAAAGTACTGAACTTGGCTCATTTTAGTTCAGTTTAGTTTAGTTTAGTTTCATGTTTTGCATATTTTTGTTGAGTATATATATAAAAATGACTCTGTCCGTCCACTGTCACTGATCAAACTCCATGGGTTTTACTATTGAATTAATGCTGTAGATGACTGTGTTTCCATGGTAACTACAAAGCCCCTGAACATACAAATGGATCATATCTGATGACCATGAAAAATTTTCCTAGATTTTGTTGCCTATTTTTTTTTTTTTTTTTTTTTTTTTTTTTGTTTAGTTTCTGGCTTAATTTGTTCACGTTACTTAATTATTTTGTTGATTTTTCATTCATTTTGTTCAATAAAATGAAAAGTACTAAACTTAGCTAATTTTAGTGTAGTTTAGTTCAATGTTTTACATATTTTTGTTGAGTATAAATATAAAAATGACTGTGTCCATCCACTGTCATTGATCCAGCTCCATGGGTTTTACTGATGAATTAATGTTGTAGAAGATGACGGTGTTGATGACCATGAAAAGATGAAAAACTGCTTTTTTTTTTTACACTAATTATTTGCACGTATTGATAGAATTAGTGGATCAGAAGTTATAAAACACTTTAGACAGTAGAGGCTTTTGGTCACTGGTGGGTGTTTAGGTCTTCAAGGGTAAAATAATTGGTGTAAAATGCAGTTTTTTTCAGTCAAATGCATCTTTTCATGCATCAGATATGACCCATTTGGACATTCAGAGGCTTTGTAGTTACCGTGGAAACACCGTCATCTTCTACAACATCGATTCACCAGTAAAACCAAATAGAGTTTGATAAAAGACAGTGGATGGAGAGACTCATTTTTATATTTATACTCAACAAAAATATGCAAAAGACTAAACTAAGCTGAACTAAAATGACCTAAGTTCAGTTTCATTCATTTTATTCAACAAAACGAATGAAAAATCAACAAAATAACTAAGTAGCATGAACAAAATAAGCCACAAACTGAACGAAATTGAAGAAAAAATAATGAAATCAGCAACAAAATCTAAAAAAAAAAATAAATGGATGTACAGGTATTAAACAGTTTTTATCAGTAGATGGTTGGTGTTGCCGGTGGCTGTTGTTTGGGTTTGTTTGTTTGTATGAGTTAAGGGACAAAGATAAGATGATAAAGCTGTAGAAATATTCAGGGCTGTATTCTGTTAGTGTTTAACCCTCAAAGACCAAAAGCTTCTACTGATACAAACTACTGAGCCACTAATCCCATCAATACATGGAAATAAATCAGGTAAAAAGCAGCTTTTCTTCAACATCAAACAGACTATTATCCATGTGGACATTCAGAGGCTTTGTACTGAATATGAACGATTTTAGACACTTCATTTATGGCCAGTTAATGATATATTTTGCTTTTTCTTCCAGTTTTCTCTGTTTTAATACAATAATGTTTGGATTTACTCTAAGCTTTTATGAACGTCTACATGATCAGTGCATGAAAAACAGGAAAATTACAGATTTTCACTGAAAAAATTCAAAATGTAGAGGATAATATTACAATTTCTAAATAGTGATAAACCACATAGGAAAGATTAAATGTATAGTGCAGGTCTGTGGCTTTCAAATCAAATAGGATTTGTTTGGAAATTCAGAGGTTTTGTAGTGAACATGGATGGTTGTAGTTGTAGACACATATTTATGGTCAGTTAAGGATATATTTAGCTGATAAAGTCACTTTTTACTCCAGTTTTCTCTGTTTTAATACAATAATGTTTGGATTTACTCTAAGCTTTTATGAACGTCTACATGATCAGTGCATGAAAAACAGGAAAATTACAGATTTTCACTGAAAAAATTCAAAATGTAGAGGATAATATTACAATTTCTAAATAGTGATAAACCACATAGGAAAGATTAAATGTATAGTGCAGGTCTGTGGCTTTCAAATCAAATAGGATTTGTTTGGAAATTCAGAGGTTTTGTAGTGAACATGGATGGTTGTAGTTGTAGACACATATTTATGGTCAGTTAAGGATATATTTAGTTGATAAAGTCACTTTTTACTCCAGTTTTCTCTGTTTTGATACAATAAGATTTAGATTTACCCTGAGCTTTCATGAACAGCTACAGGATCAGTGCATGAAAAACAGGAAAATTCCTGATGTTTGCTGAAAAAAAAAAAAAAAATCTAAATATAGAGAGTAATATTATAATAAATGGTGATAAATCACTTAAGAAAGATTACTATAAGTAGATGTGTACTCTGTGTTTTTTTAAATTCTACTTATCTTAAATATTTTTGACCCTGTAATTCTTATTCCACTGGTGTTCTTTTACTCTGTTGTAACGCTGCAGTTTCCCCAGTGTGAGACAAATAAAGCTTATCTTATCTTATCTTATCTTATCTTATCTTATCTTATCAATAACAATAAAGTATCTTATCTTATCAATAACAATAAAATATCTTATCTTATCTTATCTTATCTTATTAATACCAATAAAGTATCTTATCTTACCTTATCAATAACTATAAAGTATCTTATCATTAATAATAAAGTATGTTATCTTACCTTATTGACAAAAAGAAAGTATCTTACCTAATCAATAATAATAAAGTATCTAATCAATAAGTATCTTATCTTATCTTATCTTATCAATAACAATAAAATATCTTATCTTATCAATAACAATAAAGTATCTTATCTTATCTTATCTTATCTTATCAATAACAATAAAATATCTTATCTTATCAATAACAATAAAATATCTTATCTTATCTTATCTTATCTTATCTTATCTTATCAATAACAATAAAATATCTTATCTTATCTTATCAATAACAATAAAATATCTTATCTTATCTTATCTTATTTTATCTTACCTTACCTTACTAATACCAATAAAGTATCTTATCTTACCTTATCAATAACTATAAAGTATCTTATCTTATCATTAATAATAAAGTATGTTATCTTACCTTATTGACAAAAAGAAAGTATCTTACCTAATCAATAATAATAAAGTATCTAATCAATAACAAAAAAGTATCTTATCTTATCTTATCAATAACAATAAAATATCTAATCTTATCTTATCTTATCTTATCTTATCTTATCAATAACAATAAAATATCTTATCTTATCTTATCTTATCTTATCAATAATAATAAAGTATCTTATCTTATCAATAACAATAAAATTCCTTTCCTTTCCTTTCCTTTCCTTTCCTTTCCTTTCCTTTCCTTTCCTTTCCTTTCCTTTCCTTTCCTTTCCTTAAATCTAAAGAACAGGTCTGTGACTAGTTTGGACATTCAGACGTTCTGTAGTGAACGTGGATAAATGACAGAGTCTGTTGACATTTATTTATATTATGTTAATTATTTATATATATTGTCTATAAAGTCAACTCCAAACTTTCCTTACGTGAACATGTTTACACCTACAAACTGTCCTTTAAAACAATGTGAATAACACGAACAACCTCAAATTTCTCAAGAAAAATAAGTACATTTTTAACAATTTTCTATCTCAGTTTATGATTTCCACATGTGCATTACAACTCACAGATCACAGTGGATCTGCAAATACACAAAACATTTAATAACAGACAGAATATTGGTCAAATTACACTTACTTCTTTTAAGACATTCTTAAGTTTTTCATATTTGTTCAGAATATTACAATTTTTTGTGAAATGATAGGTTTTTTTTGGTGTAAATACAAAAAAATTACATGAAAATACTGACATTTACAAAGACAAAAAAATGGAGTTGTGAGTATTTTTAGGGTATTGTGATAATATATTTCTCAGTCTGGATGTGGAACCTGAACTAAAATGTTTCTTAAGTGTAATTTTTGGATTTCACAAATTCATCCCAGGGGTCACATTTGGCATATTTGACACCCCTGTTCTAGAAAATGTAAATCTACAGGGTGGGGAAGCAAATTTTACAATGAACATTTAGTTGTTTTTTCTCAGCAGGCACTACATCAATTGTTTTGAAACCAAACATATATTGATGTCATAATCATACCTAACACTATTATCCATACCTTTTCAGAAACTTTTGCCCATATGAGTAATCAGGAAAGCAAACGTCAAAGAGTGTGTGATTTGCTGAATGCACTCGTCACACCAAAGGAGATTTCAAAAACAGTTGGAGTGTCCATAAAGACTGTTTATAATGGAAAGAAGAGAATGACTATGAGCAAAACTATTAGGAGAAAGTCTGGAAGTGGAGGAAGAAACAAAAAAACGTACCGAAGCTTTTATTAAAGCTCTCAAATCCAAAATCCTAAAGGATCCAACCAAATCCATGAGAAAAATGGCAATTGAACTTGAGGTAGACAACAAGACCGTTAGAAATGCAGTAAAATATGATTTGAAGTTAAAATCTTACACAAGAACACCAAAACACTTGTTGACAACAGCAACAAATCCAACTTTAGCAATTTTTGGGAAATCATGTTTATGGCCGCCTTCTAGCCCAGATCTAAACCCTCTGGATTCTGCTGTTTGGGGCGTTTTAGAACATGCTACCAATAGAACATCACACAGCAATGTCCACTTTCTTAAAGATACTATTAAAGAAGAATGGGAGAAGTTGTCACCCGAATATTTGAGGAACACTTGCGCAAGTTTCAGGAAGCGTGTGAAGGCAGTTATTGAGAAAGAAGGAGGACACATAGAATAAAAACATTTTCTATTATGTACATTTTCTTGTGGCAAATAAATTCTCATGACTTTCAATAAACTAATTGGTCATACACTGTCTTTCAATCCCTGCCTCAAAATATTGTAAATTTTGCTTCCCCACCCTGTATGCACATGTCTTTACCCTAAAACCATTCAAAAACACATTACCAGGTGCTGAAATGCGACTACAGCCTTATTCTTCTGTGTAACTCATCATGCATTAACTTAACTCTGTGTCTGCTGTTCAGAATTCTCTGTACAGTCTGTGTATCCGTTAACCTCCGCTGACCTCCGATAACATTCATTCAGTTCACTTTCCATCTTTTCCTCCTGTTTGTGATTATACCAAGGACTACTCGATACTGCTGTATTCGCCAATATGAGATATTGCCAGAACGAGATCTGCATGCAAATTGCTGCCACTGCCCCAAAGGCCATTTCTGCTTCAGTGTTTAAAAATTATCTGAAAAGGAAAAACCTTTTATGTTATTACACTAAGCTGGAAATTATTAAGCTGTCACTCAGAGGCTGTCAGACCTTGTACACAAGGCTTTGTTCAGAGCTGTGTTGGTTTAAGTAAAAGTGGCACCCTGCCACTCTGTCAGTTTATGAGCCACTGCTGCTTCTTGCTTCTTTTTCCCCTTCTAGACCTAGTTAAACAATTTTAACCCTGTCGAGCCTGAACCATTAAATCATTGACAGAAAATTGCAATTCTTTGAAACTGGAGCATGTATTGGTCCTTCTGAACAACTTAAAAATAAATAAATAAATAAATAAATAAATAAATAAGGGATGTAACGATATGAAAATTTTATATCACGGTTATTGGGAACAAAATGATCATGGTCATCATTATTATCGCGGTATTATTGAAATTGTGCTCAAAATGTTCAAAAAGTACTTATACATACACTAAAATAATTTAACCAAGTTGTATTTTGGAAAAACAACAAAACAAATAAAATAATTGGCACGATGTATTTTCTCTTGGCAGAAACATTCTAATATTAACCCTTAGTGGTCTGAGCCTATTTTGTCCATTTTTCAGTACTTCTGATTTTACCTTTATATACTATATAAACAAATGTTTATTATACCTGTGTGTTTTTTTTTTTTTTTTGCTTAATTCCATAATTCCATATTTTCTTTCTTTCTTTCTTTCTTTCTTTCTTTCTTTCTTTTCTTGCTTAATTCAAGATTTTTTTTGCTTAATTCAAGCAAAATAAATAAATAAATAAATCTGCCAATGGAACAAGTGAAAATGATCTTGGTAAGATTTCTTGAAACAAGATTTTAGAGATCTATTTGTCTAAAAATAAGTTCTTATATCTCACAGAAAAGTTACTCTTTAGGTGATTATGTCTGATTTAGGGATGTAATGATATGAAAATTTCATATCACGGTTATTGGGAGCAAAATTATCATGGTTATCATTATTATCGCGGTATTATTGAAATTGTGCTCAAAATGTTCAAAAAGTACTAATACACTGAAATAATTTAACCAAGTTGTATTTTGGAAAATAAATAAATAAATAAATAAATAAATAAATAAATAAATAAAAAATAACTGGCACAGTGTACCTTCTCTTGGCAGAAACATTCTAATATTAACCCTTAGTGGTCTGAGTCTATTTTTTTTCCGTTTTTCTGTACTTCTGATTTTGCTTTTATATACTATATAAACAAATGTTTACTATACCTGTGTTTGGGACCTATTTTTTCAGCACAACTTCATCTATCTCATCTGCCTATTAATTTTTCACTTTAACCTACTATATCAATATAAAAGGACAAAAAACAAAAAAAATATAAAATCCGATTTGAAAAATGTGTAGAATTTATTGCATAAATAACAAACAGATGCTTAAAGCTTTTCAAAGACTTTAAAAGTGAATATTGGTTCCAAATATTAGGTGTAGAAAATTAAAATTGTAATAAATTAAAACTATACTCAAATATTTGACCTAAAAGCACATTTTTACATAGGCGTTTTCTTTGGAAAAGTACGGTAATCAAACACAGTTATCATGATAATTAGAATTTAAATGGTAATTTAAATAAATCGTCTGCAATTTTACCGTGGTTTATCATTATACCGGTAACCGTTACATCCCTAATATATATATAAATATCCATGTATGAGTTTCAATTTTGTATCATATTTGATACATCGGGTCTCAATGCTCAAATATTATTATTTTTGAAGAAACTAAACAAAATATAACACAAACATGTCTAACAAACTGGTAATTCCTTTTCAAAATTGTCAAAGTTCTTCCTCCTTCCTCATTAATTTAATCTTGTAGTGTCACTGGAAAGGCCTCTGGTGAATGAATTCCTCCCCCTGGTGGATTATCTGTGTATTGCATGTATCTAATTGTATACATCAGGTTTTTCAAGACAAAAAAATATCACACTGATCATGTAGAGGGCTTCAAAACGCACGTATCAAATATGATACGTTCGGCGTAATAGGGTTAACCCTTAAAGACCCAAACACACACCATCGACCAAAACCATCTACTGATCTAAACTGTTGATCCACTAATAATATCAATCCATGTAAATAATCTGTGTAAAATACAGTTTGTCATCTTTTCATGGTCATCAGATATGACCCATTTGGACGTTCAGAGGCTTTGTAGTTACCATGGAAACACTGTCATCTTCTACTACATTGATTCACCAGTAAAACCCATGGAGTTGGATCAATGACAGTGGATGGACACACTGATTTCTATACATTCAACAAAAAATAAGCCTAAAAAAATCAACTAAAATGGCCTAAATTCAGGTCCGTTTTTATTAATTTTATTGAACCAAATGAATAAAAACTCAACAAAATAATAAGTAACATGAACAAAATTGAAGAAAAAATAATGAAATAACAATAAAATCTAGAATAGTAAACAAAATAAGCAACAAAGTGAACAAAAACAAGATGATTAAAAAATTCTGTTCAGTTAATGATATATTTTGCTGAAAATATCACTTTTTCAAAAAACAAAAACAAAAACAAAAACAAAACACGGAGTTTGATCAACAACAGTGAATGGAAACACTCATTTTTATTTATTCAACAAAAATAAGCATTAAAAAATTAACTAAAATTACCTAAGTTTGATTCAGTTTAATTCATTTTATTGAACAAAATGAAATAAAATAAAAATAAGTAACATGAACAAAATAAGCCACAAACTGAAATAAACTGAAGAAAAAATAAGGAAATAGGCGACAAATTTTGGAAAAATAAACAAAATAAGTAACAAAATGAACCAAAACAAATAAAATGATGATATATTTAACTGAAAATGTCACTTTTTCTTAAAAAAAAACAAAAAAAACCTCCCAAAAACATGGAGTTGGATCAATGACATTAAATGAAGATACTTGTTTTTATGTTTAGTCAGTGATATTTTTGCTGAAAAAAAACAAAAACAAACTTTTTTCTGATTTGATATAATAACCTTTGAATATACTGTGAGCTTTTACGAACATCTACATGATCAGTGAATTAAACAGAGGAAAATACATGACAAACACTGAAAAAGCTTAAAATAAAGAGATAATATCACAATAAATGCTGATAAATCACATAAGTAAGGTTAAATATAGAGTAAAATCCATTTGGGAACGGACACAGAAGTACCACTGGGTCTTTATGGGTTAAAATAATATTTCCAGTCCTAGATCTACTCTGAATAGACAGGATAAAGCTCAGCCTAATTATATGGAGTTTCCTCCGCCGTGCTGAGGTATGATCCAGTTTGGCAGATATTACCTCTGCAGTGTACACAACCAATCCCACAGGAGCCTTTGTGAGAATATTAAATATTTGCATAGTCTAGTTTTCCCTTCTGGTCTGCACCAGCCGGGTAATTACACAGCAGCTGATAAAGGCGCACCATCATGACCAAAATGATGACTGGAACTCGTGTTTTATGATTACACATTATCCTCTGCACCTGGAGAACTGATCGATTGGGGGAGAAAGTGACGCCTAATGGACTCCAGCGATGTCATGTCAGACCTGGAACTAAATTCATCTGCACATTTGGAATTCAGCAGAGATCTGGTAGTGAAGCTGTCCGAGGAATGGCGCGAATTCGGATAAAAATCGACTTTAGTTGGACATTAGTATTTTCTTTGTGTGTCTTACCATCTACAGCAGTGTTTTTTAACCATGGGGTCACCTGAAATTTCTAATAATTGATCAAAATAATAACTTAATAATGAAAAATATATGTTGAGTTGACAGAGACAATCCCAATCCATAAGAGACCTGACAAACTGAAGCTGAAACTGAAGCCCTGTGGTTCTGTTTACCTGTCAAATGTTCATTGTGGTCAGTTTCAGATGCTGCAGCTCTTTCATAATTCTTGAGTTCTTGTTTGTTCAGTATTAATTGTCAGCCTTGGAAATACAAATGACTGTACATATCCTGACCAAGGAAAATAAAACTCTCACTTTGTGCAGTAATCTACACCTGGATTTACTGCCTCCGTCCAGAATAATATACATTATATAGACTAAATGTCATCTAAAATTAATGTTTATTTGCAACGTAACATAGCAAATTATTACATGATCAAAAGCAAATTAGTTTTAGCAAAAAAAAAAAAAAAAGTCTTTGTTTTGAATGTCTGGGGTCACCAGAATTTTGTGATGTTAACCCTTTCATGCACAGTGGTCACTCCAGTGGACAGTTCTTCTCCAGCTGTTCTCTTGTATATTCATGGGTTTTGTTGTTTTAGTTCCATATCAGCCAACACAGTGGACGCTTATGCACCATCCCATACACTGACATACACTGAACAAAAATATAAACGCACCACTTTTGTTTTTGTTCCCATTTTTCATGAGCTGAACTCAAAGATCTAAAACTTTTTCTATGTACACAAAAGGCCTATTTCTCTCAAATATTGTTCATAAATTTGTCTAAATCTGTGTTAGTGAACACTTCTCCTTTGTCCTTTGCTGAGATAATCCATCCACCTCACAGGTGTGGCAGATCAAGATGCTGATTAGACAGCAGGATTATTGCACAGGTGTGACTTAGGCTGGCCACAATAAAAGGCCACTCTAAAATGTGCACTTTTACTGTACTGGGTGGTCCAGGGGGGGTCAGAAAACCAGTCAGTATTTGGTGTGACCACCATTTTCCTCGCACAGTCTTCTTCATGAATTCTCTGAAACAGCTTTGGAGATGGTTTATGGTAGAGAAATGAACATTCAGTTCACAGGCAGAAGCTCTGGTGGAGATTCCTGAAGTCAGCATGCCAACTGCATATTCCCTCAAAACTTGTGACATCTGTGGTATTGTGCTGTGTAATAAAACTGCACATTTTAGAGTGGCCTTTTATTGTGGCCAGCCTAAGGCACACCTGTGCAAAAATCCTGCTGTCTAATCAGCATCTTGATATGCCACACCTGTGAGGTGGATGGATTATCTCAGCAAAGAAGAAGTGCTCACTAACACAAATTTAGACAGATTTGTGAACAATATTTGAGAGAAATAAACCTTGTGTGTACACAGAAAAAGTTTTAGAACTTTGAGTTCAGCTCATGAAAAATGGGAGCAAAAACAAAAGTCGTGCATTTATATTTTTGTTCAGTATACATACATTACTGTAACTTTGCTCTTCTTGATAAACCTGATCTGCACTAATATGTTTGGGTGTAAATCAGTTATTTGTTAGACAGAAAGTTTTTTTTTTTTGCATATTATCTCCATGAAGTGAGTAATTACAAGCATTAGAATATGTTAAAATGTGAGAAGACATCAGATGAGCAGCATTAAACATGTTTTTATTTCATTGTTTTCATCTCACTTTCTGATTTTGGGTTTTAAACACGTTTCTTTACTTCAAAAATTAAATGCATGGATATTTTTGTAACTCATAGAAAAAAAAAAAAAATCAATCACATTGTTTTTTCATGCCTAAGGAGGAATAAAAACACTGAAGAAAAAAATCTTGACTAAAGTTCTCACAATTCATGCATGAAAGGGTTAAAATGGAGTCACGGGCCAAAAAAGGTTTGGAACCACTGGGCTAGACCAAGACCAAGACACGACCAAGACCATGACACACTTAGGCAAGACCAAGTGATCACTGATTTTCAAAAGGCCACATAAGAAAATAAAAACACTTGTCACTACGACAATAAAGTCGTAAAATATCCAAATAAAACCCATAATTTTATGAGAATAAAGTCGAATACAAAAAGAGTCATAATTTTATAAGAATAAAGTCATAATATTAAGAGAATAAAGTCGTAGTTTAAAAAAAACAAACAAACTCATAATTTAAGGAAAATAATGTCATACTCTTATGAGACTGAAGTTGTAATATTTTGAAAATAAATTCGCGATAGTGCGATAAAAAGTCATCATTTAGAAACTGATGATAGAGTTTCCAGTTACAGCGAACGCAAAAAGCGAGGCAACAACTTTCACTTCTGTTGGACCGGACGACTAATGATAATGTGTTTATTCAATTCATCTGCACATTTGGAATTCAGCAGAGATACAGTAGTGAAGCTGTCCGAGGAATGGCACGAATTTGGATAAAAATCGACTTTAGGTGGACATTGGTATTTTTTTTGTGTTTCTTACCATCCATAGCAGTGTTTTTTAACCATGGGGTCGCCTGAAATTTCTAGTAATTGATAAAAATAAAAACTTAATAATAAAAAATATATGGTGAGTTGACAGAGACAATCCCAATTCATAAAAGACCTGACAAACTGAAGCTGAAACTGCAGCACTGTGGTTCTGTTTATCTGTCAAATGTTCATTGTGGTCAGTTTCAGATGCTGCAGCTCTTTCATAATTCATAGTTTGAGTTCTTGTTTGTTCAGTATTAATTGTCAGCCTTGGAAATACAAATGACTGTACATATTCTGACCAAGGAAAATCAAATTCTCACTTTGTGCAGTAATCGTAAAGTGTCTTTGAGTACTTAGAAAAGCGCTACATAAAACTGATGTATTATTATTATTATTACTATTATTACTATTATTATTATCAATCTACACCTGGCTTTTCTGCCTCCGTCCATAATAATATACATTATATAGACTAAATGTCATCTAAAATTAATGTTTATTTGCAACATAGTATAGCAAACTATTACATGACCAAAAACAAGTTAATTTTAGCAAAAAAAAAAAAAAAGTCTCCGTTTTGAATATCTGGGGTCGCCAGAAATTTGTGATGTTAAAATGGGGTCAGGAGCCAAAAAAGGTTGGGAACCACTGTTTTAAGTATTCTGCTCCCACTGCCTGGAACGACCTACAGACGGACATTAAACTGAAGGAACTGATGTGTTTTAATCCATTCAAAGTCATTTTAAATCAATGGAAAAAGACAAATGTGGGTGTAGATGTTTTTCTAATTGACTGAATTGAGTTCGGCTTTGAGATGCTTTTAAGGAACACTGTCGTTATACTTCTGGTACCTTTTAAAATAACGGTGACATTTCATATGTATGTTCTTACAAGTTTTATTTATTCATTTATTTTATTTTTTTCATCTTTTTTTTTCTTTTTTTATGGGCTCAGCTGTCTGTACCGATAAGGCAGCAGCCGACACCAACTGTACTCCCAGTCATCATTGCCCATTTTTCTGACACCTTTGCTTGTGTATCCTCTTTTATTTGGACATTTTACCATCTCACACTACTTTTTTTTTTTTCTACTTCTTACAAGTTTTAAGTTTGTTTTTAGAACTGACTTTTATTGTGTTTATGTATATTAGTGTGGATTTAAGGCTGTGATTTCCATTTTGTTTAACTCCTGCTGCTGTCTTGGCCAGGACACTCTTGAAAAAGAGACTTTTAATCTATATAATATATATAATATAATATTTTAATCTAATAATATATACTACAGGGTGGGGAAGCAAAATTTACAATGAACATTTAGTTGTTTTTTCTCAGCAGGCACTACGTCAATTGTTTTGAAACCAAACATATATTGATGTCATAATCATACCTAACACTATTATCCATACCTTTTCAGACACTTTTGCCCATATGAGTAATCAGGAAAACAAACGTCAAAGAGTGTGTGATTTGCTGAATGCACTCGTCACACCAAAGGAGATTTCAAAAATAGTTGGAGTGTCCATAAAGACTGTTTATAATGGAAAGAAGAGAATGACTATGAGCAAAACTATTATGAGAAAGTCTGGAAGATACTATTAAAGAAGAATGGGAGAAGTTGTCACCCGAATATTTGAGGAACACTTGCGCAAGTTTCAGGAAGCGTGTGAAGGCAGTTATTGAGAAAGAAGGAGGACACATAGAATAAAAACATTTTCTATTATGTCAATTTTCTTGTGGCAAATAAATTCTCATGACTTTCAATAAACTAATTGGTCATACACTGTCTTTCAATCCCTGCCTCAAAATATTGTAAATTTTGCTTCCCCACCCTGTACAGGGTGAGTCAGAAAAAACGCTCTTTCCATTTAAAGAAATTGTACTGCTAAAACGGAAACACTGATTTTCCTTTTGACCATACAGTCATATTGATGTGGTTATTGAGCATGTCTGGTGATGTAGTCATAGATTTATTGCATTGCATAAGAGAGAGAAGGTCCATTGTTTATTGGGCACTGAAATACCTGCCAACACAATGTATGCCACAGTGAACAAACTTGAATTTGACAACAATTACAGGAGTCGGGGCTTTGCTTTCACACTCAGGACATAGGCCTACATGACAGTGCCCAGGGAGTTTTCATCATGGCAAGACCACAGCGATTGCAGGTATTATTTCCTCATCGAGTTGTCTGTTTGGGTCAGGAGAGAGAGTGGCCACCTAGATCCCCGGACTTGACCCCCCTTGATTTTTTCTTGTGGGGGTATCTTAAAAACCGTGTGTATCAGACTGTTCCACAAACTCTTCAGGAACTCCGAAATTGCATCACGGCTGAAATCCAAGCCCTACGACGAACACGAATGGCGAGAAGAGCTGTGTTAGAGATGCGACAACGAGCACAGATTTGCATCAATCTGAATGGTAGCCAGGTTGAAGGTCGTGCCGGACGACTTCGTTGAGACAAAACATTTTGATGGCGAGTAAACATGCTGTAATGGTTGACAATTTCAATTTCATTCACGGTGGCATAAACTGTGTTGGCAGATATTTCGGTGCACAATAAACAATGGACATTCCCTCTGTTATGCTATGCCATAAATCAATGATTCAATCGCCAGACATGCTCAATAACCACATCAATATGACTGTATGATCAAAAGAAAAATAAGCATTTCCATTTCAGTGGTACAATTTCTTTAAATGAAAAGAGCGTTTTTTCTGACTCACCCTGTATATAGAGTAAATGTCGTCTGAAATTACGAAGTGGCTATTGACACAGTACTGCGGCATGAAATATCAGTTTGTCTATTACCACAGAGCCAATCAGTGCCCTCGTTATATCATTTCTAGACTGGTAACTTACGAAAAGTACCACGACAATCAGACAGCAAACTTGAAATACAGCGGATATTTAGCTCACTCTGTAATGTATCCGACTGCTTTGCGGAAGACTTAGATTCAATTCCCAGTCAAAGTAGCATTTCCTTTTTTTTTTTTTCCTAAAGATTTTCAAACGGGGGCGGGGGGGGGCACACAGCACCAGTAGGTAAATCTGACATTGATATAAATCAGCCACTGGGACAACGTTCAGAGTGCAGAATTCCACAGGATCACAGCACTGAACTGACACAGAACTGAGTCACACAGCACACTACTGCATCTAACATGTAGCTCCGCCCACCTTCTCCAGCCTCCAGAGCAAAGAACACCACAAAACAACATATAGAGTATTTAGAGCAATAATTCCTGTTCTATACTATATACTATTGTCGTTTCTTCCATCAGTTGCCACAGTACTGTGGTAGCAAAATGCACAAAAGAATGAACTGAAGTATACATACATAATATACATCACCACAGTACTGTGGCAACAAGAGAAAAATAACCCTTCTTAATTTAGCAAAAATGTTGGATGGGTGTTGTTTTATTGGAGGTGAAATAGGGATGAACCTGGTTTCAGATGTTTTTTGTGTGTGTTTCACTATCTACAATCTATGTTTTGATGCATTTTACATGTTTTTTCATGAACTAAATTATTGTTTATATATAGATAAGAGTCTAAAACATATGTAAAAATGTCTGTTTTTTAAGATACTAGTGTTATTGTGGAGGAGGCATGAAACAATGGTTGTTTATTTTGCAAAAATGTTGGATGGGTGTTGTTTTGTTGGAGGTGAAATAGGGATGAGCCTGGTTTTGGATGGTTTTTTTTGTGTGTCTCACTATCTACAGTCTGTGTTTTTGGAACATTTTACCTGTTTTTTCATGAACTAAATTATTGTTTACATGTAGATGAGAGTCCAAAACATGTAGAAAAATGTCTATTCTGTGAAATATTAGTGTTATTGTGGATGGGGTATAAAATAACACTCCTTTATTTTGCCAAAATGCTGTATGGGTGTTGTTTTGTTGGAGGTGAAATAGGGATGAACCTGGTTTCAGGTGTTTTTTTTTGTGTGTTTCACTACAATCTATGTGTTGATACATTTGACATGTTTTTTCATGAACTAAATTGCTGTTTATATATAGATAAGAGTCTAAAACATATAGAAAAATGTCTGTTTTGTAAGATACTAGTGTTATTGTGGGTAAGGCATGAAACAATGGTCCTTTATTTTGCAAAAATGTTGGATGGGTGCTGTTTTGTTGGAGGTGAAACAAGGATGAGCCTGGTTTCAGATGTTTTTTTTCTGTGTCTCACGATCTACAGTCTGTGTTTTGGAACATTTTACATGTTTTTTCATGAACTAAATTGCTGTTTATATATAGATAGGAGTCCAAAACATATATAAAAATGTCTCTTCTGTGAAATATTTGTGTTATTGTGGATGGGGCATGAAATGACGCTCCTTTAGTTTTGCAAAAACGCTGTATGGGTGTTGTTTTGTTGGAGGTGAAATAGGGATGAGCCTGGTTTCTAATATTTTTTGTGTCTCACTATCTACAATACATGTTTTCATACATTTTACATGTTTTTTCATGAACTAAATTATTGTTTATATATAGATAAGAGTCTGAAACATAAAAATGTAAAAATTAAAAAGTAAAAATGCTGTATGGATATTGTTTTGTTGGAGGTGAAATAGGAATGAACCTGGTTTCAGTTGGGTTTTTTTTTGTGTCTCACTATCTACAACCTATTTTTGGATAAAATTTTACATGTTTTTTCATGAACTACATTGCTGTTTATACATAGACAAGAGTACAAAATATGTCAAAATGTCTATTCTGCAAAATATTAGTTTTATTGTGGATGGGTGTTGTTTTGTTGGAGGTGAAATAGGGATGAACCTGGTTTCAGATGTTTTTTTGTGTGTTTTACTATCTACAATCTATGTTTTGATACATTTTACATGTATTTTCATGAACTAAATTATTGTTTACATGTAGATGAGAGTCCAAAACATGTAGAAAAATGTCTATTCTGTGATATATTAGTGTTATTGTGGATGGGGCATGAAATAACACTCCTTTATTTTTGCAAAAATGCTGTATGGGTGTTGTTTTGTTGGAGGTGAAATAGGGATGAGCCTGGTTTCAGGTGTTTTTTGTGTGTGTTTCACTATCTACAATCTATGTTTTGGAACATTTTACATGTTTTTTCATGAACTAAATTGCTGTTTATATATAGATGAGAGTCCAAAACATATGTAAAAATGTCTGTTTTGTCAGATACTAGTGTTATTGTGGATGAGGCATGAAACAATGGTCCTGTATTTAGTAAAAATGTTGGATGGGTGTTGTTTTGAGCCTGGTTTCTAATATTTTTTGTCTCTCACTATATACAATCTATGTTTTGATATGTTTTACATGTTTTTCCATGAACTAAATTATTGTTTACATGTAGATGAGAGTCCAAAACGTGTCGAAAAATGTCTATTCTGTGAAATATTAGTGTTATTGTGGATGGGGCATGAAATAACACTCCTTTATTTAGCAAAAAATGTTGGATGGGTGTTGTTTTGTTGGAGGTGAAATAGGGATGAACCTGGTTTCAGATGTTTTTTGTGTGTGTTTCACTATCTACAATCTATCCTTTGGTACATTTTACATGTTTTTTCATGAACTAAATTGCTGTTTATATATAGATGAGAGTACAAAACATGTGTAAAAATGTCTGTTTTGTCAGAGACTAGTGTTATTGTGGATGAGGCATGAAATAACGCTCCTTTATTTAGTAAAAATGCTGTACGGGTGTTGTTCTATTGGTGGTGAAATATGGATGAGCCTGGTTTCAGATGTTTTTTTTTTTTTTTTTCTGTGCACATGGTACACCACATCTACTCATCTCATGTCATGTCCACAATCTATGTTTTGATACATTTGACATGCTTTTTCATAAACTAAATTGCTGTTTATCTATAGATAAGAGTCTAAGACATATAGAAAAATGTCTGTTTTGTCAAATACTAGTGTTATTGTGGATGAGGCATAAAGTGACGCTCCTCTATTTTGCAAAAATGCTGTATGGGTGTTGCTTTATTGGAGGTGAAATAGGAATGAACTTGGTTTCAGATGTTTTTTTGTGTTTCACTATCTACAATCTATGCTTTGGAACATTTTACATGTTTTTTCATGAACTAAATTATTGTTTATATATAGATAAGAGTCTAAAACATATGTAAAAATGTATGTTTTGTAAGATACTAGTGTTATTGTGGATGAGGCATGAAACAATGGTTGTTTATTTTGCAAAAATGTTGGATGGGTGTTGTTTTGTTGGGGATGAAATAGGAATGAACCTGGTTTCTGATGGTTTTTTTTGTGTGTCTTACTATCTACAATCTATGCTTTGGAACATTTTACATGCTTTTTCATGAACTAAATTATTGTTTATATATAGATAAGAGTCTAAAACATATGTAAAAATGTATGTTTTGTAAGATACTAGTGTTATTGTGGATGAGGCATGAAACAATGGTTGTTTATTTTGCAAAAATGTTGGATGGGTGTTGTTTTGTTGGGGATGAAATAGGAATGAACCTGGTTTCTGATGGTTTTTTTTGTGTGTCTTACTATCTACAATCTATGTTTTGGAACATTTTACATGCTTTTTCATGAACTAAATTGTTGTTTATATATAGATAAGGGTCCCAAACATACAGAAAAATGTCTGTTTTGTCAGATTCTAGTGTTATTATTTATAGGACATAAAACTATGCTCCTTTATTTTGGAAAAATGTTGGATGGATGTTTTTTTGTTAGAGGTGAAATAGGGATGAGCCTGGTTTTGGATGGTTTTTTTGTGTGTCTCACTATCTACAGTCTATGTTTTGATATGTTTTACATGTTTTTTCATGAACTAAATTATTGTTTACATGTAGATGAGAGTCCAAAACGTGTAGAAAAATGTCTATTCTGTGAAATATTAGTGTTATTGTGGATGGGACATGAAATAATGCTTCTTTATTTAGCAAAAAATGTTGGATGGGTGTTATTTCGTTAGGGGTGAAACAGGGATGAGCATGGTTTCTAATATTTTTTGTGTTTCACTATCTACAATCTATGTTTTGGTACATTTTACATGTTTTTTCATGAACTAAATTGCTGTTTATATATAGATGAGAGTCCAGAACATGTGTAAAAATGTCTGTTTTGTCAGATACTAGTGTTATTGTGGATGAGGCATGAAATAACGCTAATTTATTTAGTAAAAATGTTGTATGGGTGTTGTTCTATTGGTGGTGAAATAGGGATGAGCCTGGTTTCTCATATTTGTTGTGTTTCACTATCTACAATCTATGCTTTGGAACATTTTACATGATTTGTCATGAACTAAATTGCTGTTTATATATAGATGAGAGTCTCAAATATGCGAAAAAATGTCTGTTTTGTCAGATACTAGTGTTATTGTGGATGAGGCATGAAACAATGGTCCTGTATTTAGTAAAAAATGTTGGATGGGTGTTGTTTTGAGCCTGGTTTCTAATATTTTTTGTGTCTCACTATCTACAATCTATGTTTTGATATGTTTTATATGTTTTTTCATGAACTAAATTATTGTTTACATGTAGATGAGAGTCCAAAACGTGTCGAAAAATGTCTGTTCTGTGAAATATTAGTGTTATTGTGGATGGGGCATGAAATAATGCTTCTTTATTTTTGCAAAAATGCTGTATGGGTGTTGTTTTGTTGGAGGTGAAATAGGGATGAGCCTGGTTTCAGGTGTTTTTTGTGTGTGTTTCACTATCTACAATCTATGTTTTGGAACATTTTACATGTTTTTTCATGAACTAAATTGCTGTTTATATATAGATGAGAGTCCAGAACATGTGTAAAAATGTCTGTTTTGTCAGATACTAGTGTTATTGTGGATGAGGCATGAAACAATGGTCCTGTATTTAGTAAAAAATGTTGGATGGGTGTTGTTTTGAGCCTGGTTTCTAATATTTTTTGTGTCTCACTATCTACAATCTATGTTTTGATATGCTTTATATGTTTTTTCATGAACTAAATTATTGTTTACATGTAGATGAGAGTCCAAAACGTGTCGAAAAATGTCTATTCTGTGAAATATTAGTGTTATTGTGGATGGGGCATGAAATAATGCTTCTTTATTTTTGCAAAAATGCTGTATGGGTGTTGTTTTGTTGGAGGTGAAATAGGGATGAGCCTGGTTTCAGGTGTTTTTTGTGTGTGTTTCACTATCTACAATCTATGTTTTGGAACATTTTACATGTTTTTTCATGAACTAAATTGCTGTTTATATATAGATGAGAGTCCAGAACATGTGGAAAAATGTCTGTTTTGTCAGATATTAGTGTTATTGTGGATGAGGCATGAAATAACGCTCCTTTATTTAGTAAAAATGCTGTATGGGTGTTGTTCTATTGGTGGTGAAACAGGGATGAGCCTGGTTTCGGATGTTTTTTTTTCTTTCTGTGCACATGCTACACCACATCTACTCCTCTCATGTCTTTTTTACCTTAAATGAAGTGCGTAGCCTTTGCATGTTTTCATATCTATTCATCTGACCAGCGACATCATGCAGGTACAAACTCTTGTGCTTTTGCTTGGAGTCGACTTGACTTCATACGTCTGCACCCCAGCGGATAAACATCAAATAATGTGCATGGCTGCTTCTCCTGGGGATTTAGTTCCAACATCAGTGGAATAAAACATTTGTGTAGGCTCTTCTGTTGTTGGCTTTTCTGAGTAGGAGCTACATTTGTAGGAGGCGGGCGAGAACACACACACTCACACACACTCACACACACTTACACTCCAACACACTTCTAAAGCGTGAACCTCAAACTCCGACGAAGGGATTCAGGTCAAATAATCAGACTTTGATCACTTTAAAACAAGCTGAAATATGATTACATTTGCAAAGGTTGAAGAAAACAAGCAGGGAAAATCTAACATCCTTTCACCGACACAAACCCTGTTGATCAATACCACAAACACTGGGAGGTTTGCTTTAAAGTCGGTTTGTGTTGTAGAGCCAAAGATGTTGGTTTTCCTCGCTTGTTTGAAGTCTTTTTACCAGTGTCCATTAGCCTCTGTGTGGATGATACACTCTTTTAGAGAAGGGGTGTCAAACATAAGGCCTGTGGGCCAAAATCGGTACGCTGAATGGACCGATCTGGCCCATGGAATAAACCTCGAAAGTGTAAAAATTACACTGAAATTATTAATAGTCAAGGGTGTTCAGGGGCCACATGCAACTTAGTAAAATAAAATGATCACCTATAAATAATGACAACTCCAGATTTTTTCCAAATTTAGTTCTTGTTTAACCCTTTCATGCATGAATTATGAGAACCTTAATCAAAATTTTTTCCTGAGTGTTTATATTCCTCTTTAGGCATGAAAACAACAATGCGATTGAAAATTTTCTTCTGAAAAATAAAATAAAAAATAATTCAAATTAAAAAAAAAAAATACATTTAAAAAAAAGGAAAAAAAAAAAAAATTCTTCTAAACCTATTTTTCATGAAGTTGCAAAAATATCCATTCAGCTGGACACCACACGTTTAATTTTTAACGCACAGAAACATGTATTTACTGATAAATTGTGTGAAAACTATGGGGAGGGCTTGTGATTCTGGGGGTTTATGCTCAGGAGAGATCTACATAATTTTACCAATTCATGTCAGAAAAGATATGTAGTGTCTGAAAACTTTAATAAAGATATGTGTAAAAAACAAAACAAAACAAAAAGAAAACAGAAAAGAACAACAAAATCCATGAAAATACAAGAGAACAGCTGTAGAGTAGCTGTCCACTGTAGTGACCAGTATGCATGAAAGGGTTAATATGAAAAGTAAAATTAAATTATGAAAATATTTACATTTACAAACTACCCTGTCCGAATAAAATGTGAATAACCTGAACAAATATGAGAAATATTTTTATTATTTATATTATTATTATTATTCAATTATTTTTTATATTTTTCGCATCCAAAAAAATGGTTTGTTTACATTACAAACACGGCATTTAAAGGGTTAAAAAATGTGACAGTTATCCGGTATTTGGTATTTTTTATTTACGACTCAAGTTGATGAAATAGAAAAAAGTGTAAAAGACTTAAAAACAAACTGTATGAAAATTTTTTTGACATTATTCCACAAGTGTGCGAAAAAGGCACACTTGGTGCTTAGTAAGGGCCTAGCTGGACGGGATATCGGAAGGATAAGAAGCCCGTGCTGTGTTGTCATTTTGGAGCCACACACATTTTCATAAAGTATTTTAACTGTCAAACTACAACAGAGAAAAATTTGGATTGTTACTTACAGGTTATTATGCCCATTATTTAACTCGTCCGGTCCATTTGAGATCACATTAGTCTGAATGTGGAACTGAACTAAAATGAGTTTTAGTTTTAGAGAGAAAAGATGACACATTAAAAGATGAGAGAGGCTGTGGGCGAGCACCTACACAGCACAACCTTTTAGCAAAAAGAAAAACATAAAGAAATACTGTAGGATTTATATTTCACATCAACATTTCTGCCGGAGGGGGAAGGGTAAATTAAAGACAGCGCCCCCCCAACTATATGTCAACACAAACAACGCCAACAGCTAACCACAGGACTGCCAGCAAAGTCATTAGTGGTGGCACCGCATGTTTCATGTCTGAACTGGGAGGAGGTTGTTGAGCTGATGGAGTGGAAATAAAGAAAGGCCGCTGATGATGGATGGGAGTCGTTTATAGCAGCAGCAGGTATATATACCACACTTTTCTGCTCGGACTTTAAAAAAACAAAAAAAACCCTCTCCAGTCCTGCGTGTGAGGTAGTAGTGAGCGTTGTCAATGTCTTTTAATACAGGGGCTGTAAATGCGTCTGCTGCATTCAGGCGCATTTCGTGAATAATCCAATTGAGTTTATATTTATCAGCCCAGTGAATTCATCTGGGTGATTAGAAATAAGTCGTCTAAGCGGTGACAGATCGGCTGAGAAACCGTTGTGGTGTTTTTGTTGTTTTACCTCCGTGTTCCATTTCCAGAAGCAGTGTTCAGTTCTAGTACTGTTCCACCAGAAACTGGCACTTTATACGCAACAGGGGTGGAGAACGGGGGGGTGGGGTCATGGGCTAAAAACTGCCCTCCAAAGGAAGGAAGGAAGGAAGGATGGATGGATAGATAATGTGTGTGTATGTATGTATTGAAAATGGATAGATCTGTCTATCTATCTATCTACTGGAAAAGCTACTCGGAGAGCGCAGACTTCCGCCAATGCAGATTTTTTAATGTTTAATAAAGAATACAGGGTGGGGAAGCAAAATTTACAATGCACATTTAGTTGTTTTTTCTCAGCAGGCACTACGTCAATTGTTTTGAAACCAAACATATACTGATGTCATAATCATACCTAACACTATTATCCATACCTTTTCAGAAACTTTTGCCCATATGAGTAATCAGGAAAGCAAACGTCAAAGAGTGTGTGATTTGCTGAATGCACTCGTCACACCAAAGGAGATTTCAAAAATAGTTGGAGTGTCCATAAAGACTGTTTATAATGGAAAGAAGAGAATGACTATGAGCAAAACTATTACGAGAAAGTCTGGAAGATACTATTAAAGAAGAATGGGAGAAGTTGTCACCCGAATATTTGAGGAACACTTGCGCAAGTTTCAGGAAGCGTGTGAAGGCAGTTATTGAGAAAGAAAGAGGACACATAGAATAAAAACATTTTCTATTATGTACATTTTCTTGTGGCAAATAAATTCTCATGACTTTCAATAAACTAATTGGTCATACACTGTCTTTCAATCCCTGCCTCAAAATATTGTAAATTTTGCTTCCCCACCCTGTATTTTCATGTATTAAAACAATCAAATTACATATATACAGGGTGGGGAAGCAAAATTTAAAATTAAATCTGTAAAATAAACAGTGAAAATTCTGTTAAATTACAGATTTTTTTTTTTTAACAGTGCAGATGCTTTTGGTTGCAGGAGGTTATTTAGGTCTTTGAGCGTTAAAGCTGCAGGGATCACAAATCCAGAGCTAAAAAATAAAAAGAGAGAGAGGGATAAAGTTGTATAAATGAAAATAATCAATTGTAGCACAAGTACCTCGAATATGTACTAAACTACCAGTACTTATGTGCAGTTGAACTTCCACTTAAATCATCTTTAATCAGCTCATGAGTTTCTACAGGATTTTCATTTTCTCTGCAGAATCTTCAACCTCTTTTTAAAAAGCAATTACAACCTGACAGAATTTTCAGATAGATAGATAGATAGATAGATAGATAGATAGATAGATAGATAGATAGATAGATAGATAGATAGATAGATAGATAGATAGATAGATAGATAGACAGACATGCATAAAAGTAGTGTTGAACACACTTTGGTACCATACCGTTGTGAGCATTATTATTATTATCATTACTTCTATCATTAATTGCCTTTTCCTCTTTTCCATTTTTATAGTAACACACTACTGTCTGCAGTCCAATACTGTTCAAATAATGCTCACAACGGTATGGTACCAAAGTGTGTTCCACTTGTGTGTCAAGTGCATTTTGTAATAAGTTTCTCAAATTGTAATAACTTACTACATAATGCGAAAAAATTTACTATATAATGCATTGAGGTAGTTTATAACAAAATGCATCAGTTAATTATCTAATGCGGCTTTATTACAAGATGGTGTGACATTCTTATTACATTTTGAGCTTTTATTACATAGTGGGAATTTATTATATAATGCGGCTCAACAAGGAATTTACAAACGTTAGGACACCTGTAGGAATTGGTAGCACCAACTTTCCAGGCTTGATCAACCTCCATTGCTGCAGAACTGTTTTAAGTTGTTAACCCATTTCTTGTTCGCCTTTTTGTATAATTCTGAAATGTACATTATTTTTCAGTTTTGTTTAACCTTACCTTTTCTTTTTTTTTTTTTTTTTTTTTACCTCTGGCAGTTCACCGCTTACCTTTGTACCATTTCAAGCTGAATTGAAAACTGCTTGAATTTCAATACAAAACTGGAAAAATTGAGGTGTTCTAAAACTTTTGACCAGTAGTGTATAAATACAGTATATATATACACTGGTCAACAACAAATTTATTGTTTAAGTTTTTTGAGCTGATTTAGGATCATTTTGGTGTGCTGAATCCAAAAATCACATTAATTTTGCTCAATCAGGTCAACTTTCTGAACTATGCTACATATTGGCTTTTTAACATTTTTGCTTACATTTATGGGTATTTTCACATCATATGATACAAAATTCTTTCATATTTCTTGCAATAAACGAGTTCTGAAGATTTTACTTTTGCCAATTTATGATTGTTTTTTTTTTTTTTTTAATATTACAGGTGAATGAAATGGCTTCGACTTGAAGATCTTGCAAAAATAAGCCTGACGTATTCTGCTGCATCTGCGCTGAATACACCATTGTACCTAACAGGAATCAGGTCACAAGTTTCATAAAGTGTGCTTATCAATCTTATTTTGGTATTAATTATTATATTTTGTGAGAAGATCAAATTTTTCAAAATCAAATTAGCCAAAAATCCTGACCTGATTGAGAAAAACAGATGTCATTTTTGGATTTAGCGGTGCAAAATGGTCCTAATTCAGTTGAAAAAAACCTAGACAACTTGCAAAAAAACATTTTTTTTTAACCCAGTGTAATGAGCCTCTAAAGTTTGTTCTGGTTTTGAGTTCTTTTTACAACTCTATTGAATGCAGCTCCGTTAATAACAGTGTAAGTATAATTACAGGAGTTCAGACATGATGTGGAAACTTCCAGGGGCACAGTTCCAACCCTCTCCTTCTCTTCCTCTTACGATGACTATAATTACAGCCTATGCCATTTAAGTAACAGACACATATCACTGCATCTGAAAGGCCGGACTGAAGAGGAGTAGAAGACCGCTGTCGTCTCACTAAATTTATACTGTACTCAATCAAGCACACAGATAATTATGGGCTGTGGCTGTTAATTTCTTACTACTGAAGATAAAATGTAATAAAACTTATTAAGTAGCTTTAAAAAGACATGCAGATCTGAGATGAGTTTCAGAGAACTTTACTATTTAATCCATAAAGACCCAGTGTTACTCATGTGGCCATTCCAAAATGAAACTTTAAGGAAATATTGATGTTTATAAACTATATGGACAAAAGTATTGGGACATGTCATAGCTACAGCTGTAAGATGTCTTGTTTATGATGATTTGAGATAAAAACATCAATATTTCCGTAAAGATTAATGGGAAATGATATATTAATAACAACTTTAATCTGAGTTTTTTATGAAAATCTACATGATCAGTGAATCTAATATGGGAAAATACATGATATTCACTGAAAAAAAATGCAAAATACAGAGGATAATATTATAATAAATGTTGATAAATCACTTAAGGTAAAATAGATAGGAAAAATCCCTTTGGGAACTGATACTAAAGTAAACCAGAGTCTTTGTGGGTTAAAGTTTAATAGGAGATTATTCTTCCTAAGTGAGATGTGAAGAAAGTAGATGGTTAGTTTTGGTAGAAAATTATCATTTACAGTCAAAGCACAAAAAGTATTTTAGAAATTTAGAGGTAGAACATTTAAAATCATAGTCATGGATTAAAAAAAAAAAAAAAAAAAATCAATGTTGAGGGCAATTAAGAAAAAAACATCTATAGTTGCTTTTCCACTGACCCTCAAATTGTGCGAATATAACCTACACATAAAAATTTGCCTAATGGAAAAATGGCAATTTCGCCAAAACTCTTGTTTTTTCAATTAAAAGTTTTTGCGCTGGCAAGAGGTGGTTTTTCAGGTGTAGCGCAATTGGTATATCATACAAAACTGCAATGGAAAGACCTTTTTCCGCAACTAGAGTCACGTAAATTGAAAAAAAAAAAAAAAAAAGGATGTTGATGGACGTTACAACAAGTGAAGAAGAGTTTTAAAAGAAACATGGTGCGGTATGTGTGGACACACTAGGAAACGGAATCATTTTTTAATTTAGTACAGGATAGAGGGGTAATATATAATAATAATGACTATATCTGTAAATCAATGTGATATTTATGTTTAACGCCATGTTTATGGAATGACTTCTTGTGTCATCCTGCGATAATAAATGAACAAATCATCGCATTTGTGATTTAATGGAAAAATCAACATTACGCACTTCTGTTTTTTCGACATTTAGTAAATGTCGGTAAAGTTTTGCGCAGATGTCCAATGGAAAAGCCACTAATAACTGAACATAAACCAAGTGTCTCCATCCACTGTCACTGATCCAACTCCATGGGTTTTACTGGTGAATTAATGTTGTAGAAGATGACGGTGTTTCCATGATAACTACGGTCATATCTGACGACAAACTGCATTTTACCCTAATTATTTACATATATTGATAGGATTAATGGATCAACAGGTATTAAACATTAGACATGAGTAGATGGTTTTGGTCACGTTGTGGGTTTTTAAGGGTTAGACAGGAATATTTGACACTAAAAATGAAATCTGTGTTTGCGTATGTAATTTAATGGAAAAATCGACATTACGTACTTCTGTTTTTTTTTTTTTTTTTTTTTTTTTTTTTTACATTTTGTAAATATCTGTAAAGTTTTGTGCACATGTCCAATGGAAAAGTGACTACTGAGGCATTTTGGAAGCAAAGATAACAATTAAACCAAACTAACCAATGCAATAATATTTATCCCAATATAAAACTATATTATATTTGTCATTGTTTTGTATCCCAGACCCTTGTTAGAAAAGAAACACCTGAATTCAACATGTCCCAATCAAGGTTATAATAATTTTGGATTTTCCGTTATAGTTTAGTTTTATTTAGTTTTGACTTTTTTTTTTCTCTAATTCAGTTAGCTTTAATTCATTTTTAGAGCAGGTTTACTAATTTTTATTAGTTTTCTTTTTTTTCTAAATGCTTACTTTTAGTTTCGTCATATCTTTTATCTTCGTTGTCGAATTCAAATAAATCCCAGACAGGACTCTGCTGCTTTCTCCCAACTTTAGTCTCCATGTTTCCAGGTAGAGTGGGGATGAAAAGACGACTCTAAACCACAAGTAATGACAAGTGACGGACTGTGAAGTGTCGTTTGGCGCCAGCAGCTAAAATTGCTCAAGCGAAATAAATGGATTTCGTATCAATCCGACATTAACAAAGACGAAAACTACGGGAATATTAGCTGTAATTTTTATACGTTTTCGTTAGTTTTGTAAGGACACACTACAGTTTCAGTTAGTTATTGTTTTTTTCTTTTAATTATAGTTTTTATTTATTTGAGTTAACGAAAATGTTTTTACAATTCTAGTTTTCGTCATTTCGTTAGTTTTCGTTAACGATAATAACCTTGGTCCCAATACTTTTGTCCACATAGTTTATATTGAACTAATGTCTGTTTTGCAAATCACGGACGTAAAAAACAACTCTCCCATCCCCTCATAGATCCACTCATCCAGTCACAGCTTCCAGGAGTCAAAACAAGGCTACGTTTTTTTCTATTTACAAGTTATTTTACTGGTTTATTTGTCCACAAAATGCTGGATGGTTGTTGTTCAGTTGGAAGTGAAGTGGGGATAAGTCTAGTTTCTGCTTATACAGACACTATCAGAAAAAGAAAACTGAGAAACATAAACATTTCTTTACAGTTCTTCTACCGCTGCCATAAGTGAATACAAATCACAGCAGTCCCATGTTGTCCACAGCAGCAGACTGTCAATAGAGGCTGGCGGAAACTGTGGAAAAGTTTACAGAACGCTGGAAAAATGTCAGAATATACTGTGCTAACCCAAGCAGAATACTAACACAGAGGCTGAAATCCACAAACACCATTAACCCTTTAGCACCATTTGTATCATATTTGCTACAATGGGTTCTTAGACCTCTATCTTATCAACAAGATCGATGCTTTCCTTAAACCATAAAGACCCAAACATCCACCGACGACCAAAACCATCTACTGATCTAAACTGTTTAATACCTGATCATCCATTAATTCTATCAATCTATGTCAATAATTGGTGTAAATACAGTTTATCCTCTTTTCATTTTCATCAGATATGACCTATTTGCATGTTCAGAAGCTCTGTAGTTACTGTAGAAACACTGTCATCTTCTACAACATTGATTCACCAGTAAAACCCATGGAGTTGGATCAATGACAGTGGATGGACACACTGGGTTTACGTTCAGCTAATGAGAGATTGGACTGAAAAGTCACTTTCTCCTCCATTGTCTCTGTTTTTGATACTCCATGGGTCTTACTGGTGAATCAATTGTTGCTTTTCCATTGGACATCTGCGCAAAACTTTACCGATATTTTCTAAATGTCAAAAAACAGAAGTGTGTCATGTCGATTTTTCCATTAAATCACAAATGCGACAATTTGTTTATATATTATCACGAGATGACATGAGAAGTCATTCCATAAATATGGCTATGAATACAAATATGGTGTTGATTTACAGATATATTCATTATTATTATTATTATTATTATCATATATTACCCCTCTATCTTGTACTAAATTTAAAAATGATTGGGTTTCCTGGGGTGTCCACACATACCATGACATGTTTCTTTTAAAACTCTTCTTTTTCACTTATTGTAACGTTTGTCAACATCCATTTTTGTTTTTTTATTCATGTGACTCTAGTTGCGGAAAAAGATCTTTTCATTGTAGTTTTGTGTGATATGCCATTTACTCTATGCCTGAAAAACCACCTCTTGCCAGCGCAAAAACTTTTAATCAAAAAATGAGAGCTTTGGCAAAATTGTCAGTTTTCCATTTGGTAAATTTTTAGGCAATGGCTATTGCCACAGTACTGTGGCACAAAATATGGGTTTGTCTATTGCCACTGACCAGTCAAATATTAGCATTCATACTAGATCCAATCAGGGATACTGCTGAACCTCTTGTTATTTATTTATTTTTTATTTTTTTACTCAGTCTTGTTGCCACAGTACTGTGGTGATATATGGTATATATACTTCAGTTCATTCTTTTGTGTATTTTGTTACCACAGTACTGTGGCAACTGATGGAAGAAACGACAAATTAATGATAATATATTGTACAGAATAGGAATTATTGTTCTAAATACTCTATATGTTGTTTTATGGTGTTCTTTGCTCTGGAGGCTGGAGAAGGTGGGTGGAGCTACATGTTAGAAGCAACAGTGCACTGAGTGACTTATCAGTTCTGTGTCAGTTCAGTGCTGTGATCCTGTGGAATTCTGCATTGACAACGTTGTCCCAGTGGCTGATTTATATCAATGTCGGATTCACCCCACCCCCCCTTCGAAAATCTTTAGGGATATATTTATTTATTTATTTATTTTTAAATGCTACTCCAACTGGGAATTGATCCTGAATCTTCCACATATCAGTCCGAAACATTACCACATGACCTAAATCTCTGTCATCTTCAAATGTGATCTATTCGCTATCTGACTGCCTTGGTACTTTTTCGGGATGTAATGCTGCATTTCCACTATGTGGAACTGGCTCAGCTCGACTCGACTCAGGTACCAGGTCCTATTCCTGGAGAACATTTCCATTACAGGATACTACTGACTTTACAGTACCTGGACGTCATAACGATGCGGCGCGTTACTTCCGTGTCGTCTGCTCAGAGAGTTGCTGATGAACTCGCTCGTTGTATTTGGTCTCGTCAAACTCATGCTGAATTTTTACGTCTGAACCTCCTCAACAAACCATGGTGTAGTTTTGTGGGCTGTCACCATGTGGATTACCCTACTGCTATATTTACTGTAAACTTCCGCATCTGTTTTTTGTAAAACGGCGGGTCACAGAAGACGACTCTCTGACCAATCAGTGGTCTGCAGTGTTTATTTACACGTTTTAATATCTGGTCCCCAGTCCTGGAACCTTAGTGGAGGTGATACCAAAAAACTAATATCAGGTACCAGATTCCCGGGCCCTTTTTCATAAAAGAAACGCAAAAAGGCCCAGTCGAGTCGAGCCGATACCACATAGTGCAAACGCGGTGTAAGTTACCAGTCTAAATATGAGGGCGCTGATTGTCTCCGTGGTAACAGACAAACCGATATTTCATGCCACAGTACTGTGTCAATAGCCACTGCAAAAATTTTATGCGTAAGGTATACTCGTGCAATTTGAGAGTCAGTGAAAAAGCGACTAATGTTGCAGAAGATGACAGTGTTTCCACGGTAACTACAGAGCCTTTCAACCTGTCAACATAGAAAGTACTTTTAAAGTTCTTGAAATGAAACACAGGAAATCACCAACTTCAGTACAAATCTATAAGTTCACTGAAGTTAGTTAGTGCAAACAAATTAGAATATTACTTCAAAGCCTCTCCTGGAACGCACTGCTCATACTAATGCGATCATATCTGAAGGTTTTTACGCAGTATTTGGATGGGATGAGGCCAGAGAAGTAGATCCTATAATTGCAGTTATTGCCGGTTCCACTAGTGATGCTTATCCCATGTGAACCCATACATTTCTAATTTATGTATAATCTCATTTTTCGGCGCGCTCTCTCCCGATTCGACGCCAGAATGAGGACTGAAGTGGAGAGTCTTCAGCACCTCCGCATGCTGACATCACCGGAGCATAATTAGAAGGAGAAAATTCAAAAGGTTGCCAGAAATAATCAGCCCCAGTGCAGCGTTTTTGTACAATGTGACCATGTGCACGTCTGCAGATTGGATGACATTAATATGGCAAGTGTGTCCTTTTCCCGAGATGTGGAAAGTGTGAAGAGTTTCTTATGCAATACCAATGAGTGTGCTCTTACTTCACGAACATTTGCGTTCCTGAGAGGCTGCCAAGACAGGCGCATGTTGATGAGAGATTTGATTTGGCATCAATTAAAGAAGGGTTCTTATAGCGGCGCGCATCCACTCTAGGATTACCCAAGTAAAATGGCATAAATTACATTTTCTGATAAAAACTTTTTTCTTGTGAGAGTAATTGGTTTTCTTTTTTTAACCCATAAAGACCCAAATATTCACCGGTGACCAAAAGCATCTACTGATTTAACCCTTTCATGCACATTGGTCACTGCAGCGGACAGCTATTCTACATCTGTTCTCTAATATATTCATGAGTTTTGTTGTTTTCGTTCGATATGAGTTAACTCAGTGGACGCCTATGCATCATCCCATACACTGACATTCATACCATTAATATAACTTTGCTGATCTTGATAAACCTGATCTGCAGTGACATGTTTGAGTGTAAATCAGTTGCTAATGAAAATTGCATATATGATAAAATGTGAGGAAACATCAGATTAGCTGCATTAAAAATGTTTTGATTTTGTATATCACTTTCTGATACTCAAAAATTAAACACATGGTGTCCAGCGGAGTGGACATTTTTGGAACTCCACAAAAAATTATAAAGGTAGATGTGTTTCTTTAATGCTTTAACCAAAAAAAAAAAAAAAAAATCATTAAAAAAAAAAAAAAAAAAAAAAAAAAATCAATTAAAAAAATGTTTCACTTCAAAGAAAAAAAGCGTTCAAATGCAGTTTTTTGGATCGCTTTTTTTTTTTTTTCTGCATTCAAACCCTTTTTTTTTTAATTTAATTTTTTTTTTTTAGTTAAAGCAATAAAGAAACAAATGTACCTTCATAAAAAACAGATTTATTAAAACAAAAAAAAAATTATATTGCATTGTTTTTTCATGCCTAAAGAGGAATTAAAAACACCCAGGAAAAACATCTCGACTAATTTTCTCATAATTCATGCATGAAAGGGTTAAAGATTAATTTAGCACATGACATTTTCCTGAAAATAAAAATGTTTCAAGTGCATTTTGTAATAAATTTCTCAAATTGTAATAACTTGCTACATAATGAGAAAAAATTTACTGCATAATACTTTGAGGTAGTTTATTACAAAATGCATCAGTTTATTACATAATGCGGCTATATTACAAGATGACGTGACATTCTTATTACATTTTGAACTTTTATTACATAATGCGGCTCAACAATGCATGAAAGGGTTAAACTGTTTATTATCAAAAATCCTATCAATACCTTTAACCATTTAAATGTTTTTTTTTACAAGATATAGGGACGAGGGTGATGAATTTTATTTAAATAGCATCTGCATTTTATTTAAAAAGCATTTTATTTAAAAAGCATCTGAAAAGTGCGGTGGCCCAGAGGTGCAACAGCCCAAAAAAATTATCCACTGGAAGAAAAAAACAGAGAACAGCCCAAAAAAATTATCCACTATAAGAAAAAAAAAAAGACAACAGCCAAAAAAATTTAACAACTAAAAGAAAAAAAAGAGAAAAGCCCCCCAAAAATATCCACTATAAGAACTAAAAAGAGAACAGTCCCCAAAAATTATCCACTATTAGAAAAAAAGACAACAGTCCCCAAAAATTATCCACTATAAGAAAAAAAAAAACATCATCCATCTTTTCAATTACGGGGGCGCTATCTACCCAAAAGATCTCTTACTTTAAAATTAAGGCCACCACAACAAATGAAAGCATTGGCTGAAAATGTTTAAGGCCTTCAGCTAATGTGGCTAATGCTAACGAAGTAACCCACTGGAAGTGGAGGTTGGTGTGCTAAAAAATAAAGTTATTCTAAAAATATTTAGTGGATAATTTTTTTGGGCTGTTCCCTTTTTTTTCTTATAGTGGATAATTTTGTGGGCTAGTGGATAATTTTTTTGGGCTGTTGTCTTTTTTTTTTTTTCTTATAGCGGGTAATTTTTTGGGCTGTTCTCTTTTTTTTCTTATAGTGGATAATTTTTTGGGCTAGTGGATAATTTTTTTGGGCGAGTGGATAATTTTTTTGGGCTGTTGTCTTTTTTTTTTTTCTTTTCTTATAGCGGATAATTTTTTGGGCTGTTCTCTTTTTTTTCTTATAGTGGATAATTTTTTGGGCTAGTGGATAATTTTTTTGGGCTAGTGGATAATTTTTTGGGGCTGTTGTCTTTTTTTTTTTTTTCTTCTTATAGTGGATAATTTTTTTGGGCTGTTCTCTTTTTTTTCTTATAGTGGATACTTTTTCGGGCTAGTGGATAATTTTTTTGGGCTAGTAGATAATTTTTTGGGGCTGTTGTCTTTTTTTTTTTCTTCTTCTTATAGTGGATAATTTTTTGGGCTGTTCTCTTTTTTTTCTTATAGTGGATAATTTTTTGGGCTAGTGGATCTTTTTTTCGGGCTGTTGTCTTTTTTTTTGTTATAGTGGATAATTTTTTGGGCTGTTCTCTTTTTTTGCTTGTAGTGGATAATTTTTTGGGCTAGTGGATAATTTTTTGGGCATTTGCACCTCTGGGCCACCGTAGTAAAGGACTCTAATTCATGAAAAAACATGTAAAGCTGTATATCATTTGATTCAGTTAATGATATATTTACTGAAAAAGTCACTTTTTCTTCAGTTTTCTCTCTGATAAAATAATCATTGAATTTACTCTGAGCTTTAATGAATACCTACATGATCAGTGAATTAAATTTAGGAAAATACCTGATTTACACTGAAAGGATAATATTTCAATACATGGTGATAACTCACTTGGGAGAGACAAAAGGAACCAGTTGGATGTTGTGGGTCTTTAAGGGTTAAAATAAAGATACATGACGATTACAGCTCCGACTGCAGTATTTCAATCACTAAAAACAACAATCGACATTCATTTTTAATTTTCAGTTAATATATTTTGTTGAATAAGTGACTTTTTCAATTTTTTTGTTTCGGTTTTTTGATATAATAATCTTTAAATTTACTCAATGTCTACATGATCATTGAATTAAATCTGAGAAAATACATAATTTTCACTTAAAAAACACAAAATACAGTGGATAATATAATAAATGGTGATAAATCACTTAAGAAAAGCCAAATAGAGAGAAAAAAACTGCCACTAAAAGTAACACTGGGTCTTTATGAGTTAAATCAACATAAGGTTCAAAAATTAATGACGATAATAGTGTTTTACATTGATTTTTCTTGTAACATGACAGAGGTTTGCAATCCTCAGATCCTGATCCAGATGGTTCTTTGGTCTGTCAAGGGAAAACCATAAAGAACATATGGAAATGAAAAAAAAAAAAATCTTCTTTTGAACATTTTGCTCTCATTGTTATAGGCCTGAAGCCATTCTTATATTACCCATCTGTAGAATTATGCAGCCTATACTCTTTTTTACCAAAATGTGCATCATATCCTACATTAGGGCCTTTTTGTTGCTAAACTCAGTGAACTCAATTTACATTTTTTTATAGTTAGTCTGTTTCTAAGCCAGTCTACCCATCATTAACATAATGAATGAAAGTGTTTTATTTATTTTAGTTGCATAATTTCCTAAGTGCACCATACGTTGCATTATTGATATGAAAATAATGGAGAAGTCATAAATAGGCAACAGCAGAGGTAAAACACAGAGGGGATTGAATATATTTTTTGCTGCTGTAGAACGACTTTTTCTGCTGTTTCGAGTCCAAAAAAGCTCTTAGATTATAAATACTGTGTGTCCACGTCTCTACTGACAGGTGCTACCTCTGCATGAGACAAAAACCCTAACAAGCTGTTTGTTCACGTCACCAATGAAAGGACGTATTTTACAGAATGTTTTTTTAACATCGATGGCAGATGTTCCTTAAAACACCTGTTTGGTCGAGTGTTGTTACGACTCGAAATGCAGACTTTTATTCAACATACAAAAACTGTTTTACACATATAATTGCAACTAGTAGCTGGGGCGCCGTTAGGGATGGGAATCGATAAGAATTCAATGATTCCGATTCCATTATCAATTTTGCTTATCTGTCCGATTACTTATCGATTCTCTTATCGATTCTCATTGGGTGAGGGAATAAAAGAGTACAAACGGGTGTGTTTGCATTAACTGTCTTTTATATTTTCATCTGCACAGAAAATATAACATATACAGTATGTACAAATAATAATAGTGTCATTCCACCTCAATTCAATGGGTTTAGAAAAAAACTCCAACCTAGAACCATCGTGAGTCCTAGAACCATCATGAAATTTTTTTTTTTTGTTTCGTGAGTCCTAGAACCATCATGAAATTTTACATTTTGTAAGCATATGTGATGGTCTTTCAGAAAATAAGTTCTTTTGGTTGGTACTCCTTGTCATACCTGTGCCTGTACCTGTGTATTTGAAAGTGAAAATTAATGAAAAATGTTATTTTGCGATTTTATTATGACAAAAACAACAACAAAAAAGGATCATACCCATTAATAAATGCTGATCTGATTACTCTATATACTTATGTAAAAGGATGTGTAATGTGGTGGAAACATTTACTTTTTATATTTTATACTCTTTTAATATGTTATACTGTTAAGTGCATGCTGAGTCATTGTTATGTGTGATGTTTACCACTCTGTAGCAACCCCGACTTGGGGACGAAGTTCTTACCTTGAGTTAAAACCCAAACACCTAAATGTCTGAATGTGTAGATAGAGGATGGCGCCTGTACTTCAGATAGGATCCAAGCAAGGTTAGAGTGAGGAGGTCATCATGACCTCTTCACAGAGCAGAGAAGGAGTAGTATGGGGTGGTACGATGTACGTAAGGAATGACATCATAGTTTGAGGGGGTTGGATTTGGTTCTATATAATCTTTAGTTTTCTCTTGTTTAATCAGACTTCATTTACAGAGCTTTGTCTGTGATTGATTTCTCAATAAATGCATTTATTATTTTAACTCTAACTTTCTCCCTTTTTCTTTGTGTGGGTTATCAGTTGAACGGTAAATTTCCACGACAGTAATTATTTGCAATATATCATATTTGGTTTGTGTTTCATTGGTCAATAAATATAGGGGTTCGTAAAAGTTTCAAGTTTATTTTCCAGATTTCACAAGGTCATACCACAGTCCCAATAAAGACAATGTTATTGATAATATACATATGCAATCTATATGTGGTAGTCATTCTTTGCTGAAAATTTCATGCATTTAGCTAGAAAACTTAGTGAGATATTGCACTCTAAAATTTGCTACATTTTAAGACGATCGTGAAATGCACCAAAAACGGCAAGAGGGGTACCCTGTTCATGAATTTTTTTCTTCGAATGTATTCAATATATCAATCTGAAATTTTGGCTGAGGTGTTTTTTAGTGTTGAACTTTATATGGTAAAAATTTCAAGCAAATCTAAGATGGTCGAGCAGGAGGCACTTGTTGAACTGAGGTGGAATGACCCAATAACAGATGACGTCAGGCCCAGTTTGGGTGTGGGGGGGGGCACAGTGAAAGTGAAACTACAGATGCTTTACTAATTCCTCTATTGCTGCATTTCCACTAGGTGAAACCGGTTCCACTCTGCCCGTCTCCCGTTGTTGTGCACCTCATTTCCTTTCCCCTACCTTTGGAAACTTGTAGTTGAGGGGGTATGATGTTTGTTGCCCGCACCAGAACCGGAACTGGGCCCGGAGCATACATCAGGTATATTCTTATTATATCGGTTGAGATCTTCTGGCGTAATATAGACTGGCATCAACCATTTAAACTGGATTAGTTGAAGGTGTATACTACACTGGGTTACAAAAAATGTTTTTTGCAAGTTGTCTAGGTTTTTTCAACTGAATTAGGACCATTTTGCACCGCTAAATCCAAAAATGACATCTGTTTTTTTCAATCAGGTCAGGTTTTTTTGCTAATTTGATTTTGAAAAATTTGATCGTCTCACAAAATTGATTACATTTTTGTGACTTTATCAGTTGATTTTTTGTATAGTTCTCACCCAGAATAGGTTTTAAGAGAAAAAAAATCATTTTCTAACAGGATTTATTTATTATTTATTATGTAGTCACCGCAGATGTAGCAGAATAGGTCAGGCTTATTTTTGCAAGATCTTCTAAGAATGTCACGTCATCTTGTAATAAAGCCGCATTATGTAATAAACTGACGCATTTTGTAATAAACTACCTCAATGCATTATGTAGTCAATTTTTTTGCGTTATGTAGTAAGTTATTACAATTTGAGAAATTTATTACAAAATACACTTGACACATTTTTATTTTCAGGAAAATGTAATGTGCTAAATTAATCTTTAAACTGTGTGGTTAAAGTTCTGATTCCATTACCTGTAGCTCTTGCCACTAATTTCTTCTAAATTGCTCTGAAATGATATTAATTTGGATTGTTATTACATAATGAACCATGTTATTACATTTTTTAAATAAAAATGTGTCAAGTGCATTTTGTAATAAATTTCTCAAATTGTAATAACTTACTACATAATGCGAAAAAATTTACTACATAATGCGTTGACATAGTTTATTACAAAATGCATCAGTTTATTACATAATGCGGCTTTATTACAAGATGATGTGACATTTTTATTACATTTTGAACTTTTATTACATAATGGGAATTTTTTACATTATGCGGCTCAACAAACCTAATTCAGAGTACACTCAAAAAAAATAATTAAGCCAAAAATGTTGACTTTATGTATTTCAATTACATGTAAATTTTCCATGTAATTTTATTACATAAGTTTAATGGAAAGAGTTGCATTTAATACAATGTTTTTTCTATCATATTGAGTCAATATGAATAAATTAAATACCTTCAGTCAGATTTGCTTTAGTTAATGCAAACTTTTACATAAACTGTGTTTGACTGTGACACTCAGCCTTTTTATGTGATGTAGTAAATAGAGTTTACTTTATTTGTTTAGATTCACTTTATACTAAGCATATTCACATTATGTTTGACTTTCGGATAAATAAACTTTAAATTTCATATATTTCAGTTACATTTTACTTTAAAATATTACTTCATGTTTATTAGCCTTTTAGCCATTTATTCTCATTAGCCTTTGAAAGGAGATAAAAATGGGGTCACAATTCAGGAACGAGGAATGTGCGGTTTTTATTTTTATTTTATTTTATTGTATTTCTGTTTTTATTTTATTGTATTTCAAATTTCATCTTATTTCTTGCACTTCAAAAATTCTATGCATAATCAAATATTTTAATGTGCACTGCTTTTATTTTTATTTTTATTTTATTGTATTTCTCTCAAATTTCATCTTATTTCTTGCACTTCAAAAATTCTATGCATAATGTGCGCTGTTTTTATATTTATTTTTTATTTTATTGTATTTCTAATCAAATCTTAATGTATTTTAATATTGTATTTTTTCAATCAATGTGAAGCATTTTGGGCTACAATTTCTGTATGAAAGGTACTATACAAATAAAGTTTATTATTATTATTATTATTATTATTATTATTATTATTATTATTATTAGAGCCAAGAATAATTTTTTTGAGTGTATCCACCAGGAAAATGCCTGTCAAATTCAGAATAACATTGCGGTTGTAAACACGTAGCCTGACATAACCCTGACCTGACTTTACTCCGTCCTACGTTAAAGTACCCGTACGTCAAATCTGCTTAGTATTCCGCTTGCGTCTATACGGTTCAGTGTGGGCCCGGAGCCGTCCACCGGCTTTACTTGAGCGATAATGTTTGATGACTGTTTCATTATCATCCTCCGTGGTGCTTATGACTGACATGTCGTCGTGTTCAGTCAGAGAGTCATTGAAGCGCACCCTAGAGAAGAAGCAAAAGGGTGTGAATAAGATAATGCCGGAGCTCATTCAGACATCTAGTCTAGGGCAGAATGTGCCGAGCTCCTGCAGAATTATCTATTCAATCTTCTCTTCGACGGGGTCAAAAAAGGCAAGAAGGTGGCACGCCTCTAGGAAATTAATCTCCCTGCACGCCTTTCATCACAGTCACATCTGAGAGAAAAGATGGCTTTCTCTTTTGCCGTCTTCTTTTGCCCCCCTCTCCGTCGTCGTGGCGCAGTATCTCTTTGTCATGATCTGACTGAAGCCTCTTCGGTATTGGAATTATTGTTGCCAGAGTGGCTGCTACTGCTGCTGCGTTTAGGGGTGTTGCCATTTGTCATTGCTGTCGTGGATGTCTGCATCAGTCTAGTTACAAAGCTGGGTGCACATGCGAGTTCATCTTCCCCTGCCATTAGAGCTAAAATGTTAACTCATTTAAGCAGTATGATCATCAGTTACAGTACTGACATGCGCATTCCACTTCACTTGCTTCCAATACCCTGGCGGCTTTTTGTTTGGACAGGTTGATAGATGACTGGATAGATAACATCTGTTTAGGGCTCTGCTTTGTGGCAGGCAGGACGGCAGCGCCTTTGTGATATGGGATTCAGCTTTGTTGGCATCACCGGCTCACAGACTTGGTACTAAACGCATTAACTTTTGAGGATTCTGTATAGTTTTAATGTCCCGCAGTGGTCATTTTACTCAGCTCATCTAAATAGTCTGCAAGGACAGGTTGATGGAACAGACCTATCTTTAAAGGAGTCATCTTTTGCTAAACCCACTTTTGTTAGTCTTTGGTGCATTTATTTGTGTATTTGGGGCAGGGTGGGGGGGTGTATGCAGGGGTGTGGTCCATACATAACGGAGGGGGGGTTAATGTAGGAGCAATCATTTGGCAAAGCCTCTCTTTGGGTCACTTTTGGGAACTTTTTGGCTGGATTGTGGGGCTCTTCTGGGGCAATTATGGCTATATTTTGGAAGCCCACAATTAGTTTTGGGTAAATTTTGGCCTCCTTTTGGCCTCTCTTTGGGTCAATTTTGGGATTTTTTTGGCTGGATTGTGGGGAATTGGGGCTTTTCTGGGACAATTATGGCTATATTTTGGAAGCCCACGATTAGTTTTGGGTGAATTTTTGCCTCTCTTTGGGTCAGTTTTGGCTAAATTTTGGCTGGATTGTGGGGCTCTTTCAGGGGCAACTATGGCTATATTTTGGAAGTCCACAATTAGTTTTAGGTAAATTTTGGCCTCCTTTTGGCCTCCTTTTGGCCTCTCTTTGGGTCAATTTTGGGATTTTTTTTGGCTGGATTGCAGGGAATTGGGTCTTTTCTGGGACAATTATGGCCATATTTTGGAAGTCCACAATTAGTTTTGGGTGAATTTTGACCTCCTTTTGGCCTCTCCTTGAGTCAGTTTTGGCTACTTTTTGGCTGGATTGCAGGGCTCTTCTGGGGCAATTATGGCTATATTTTGGAAGTCCACAATTAGTTTTGGGTGAATTTTTGCCTCTCTTTGGGTCAGTTTTGGCTAAGTTTTGGCTGGATTGTGGGGCTCTTTCAGGGGCAACTATGGCTATATTTTGGAAGTCCACAATTAGTTTTAGGTAAATTTTGGCCTCCTTTTGGCCTCTCTGGGTCAATTTTGGGAACTTTTTGGCTGGATTGCGGGGAATTGGGTCTTTTCTGGGACAATTATGGCCATATTTTGGAAGTCCACAATTAGTTTTGGGTGAATTTTGACCTCCTTTTGGCCTCTCCTTGAGTCAGTTTTGGCTACTTTTTGGCTGGATTGCAGGGCTCTTCTGGGGCAATTATGGCTATATTTTGGAAGTCCACAATTAGTTTTGGGTGAATTTTTGCCTCTCTTTGGGTCAGTTTTGGCTGGATTGTGGGGCTCTTCTGGGGCAATTATGGTCATATTTTGGAAGTCCATGATTACTTTTGGGTGAATTTTTGCCTCTCTTTGGGTCAGTTTTGGCTAAGTTTTGGCTGGATTGCGGGGCTCTTCTGGGGCAATTATGGCTATATTTTGGAAGTCCACAATTAGTTTTAGGTAAATTTTGGCCTCCTTTTGGCCTCTCTTTGGGTCAATTTTGGGAACTTTTTGGCTGGATTGTGGGGAATTGGGGCTTTTCTTGGACAATTATAGCTATAGTTTGGAAGTCCACAATTAGTTTTGGTTGAATTTTGACCTTTTGGCCTCTTTTTGAGTCAGATTTGGCTACTTTTTGGCTAGATTGCGGGGCTCTTCAGGGGCAATGATGGCTATATTTTGGAAGTCCACAATTAATTTTGGGTGAAATTTGGCCTCTCCTTGAGTCAGTTTTGGGAACTTTTTGGCTCGATTGCGGGGCTCTTCTGGGGACAATTATGGCTATATTTTGGAAGTCCACAATTAGTTTTGGGTAAATTTTGGCCTCTCTTTTGGTCAATTTTGGGAACTTTTTGGCTGGATTGTGAGGAATTGGGGCTTTTCTGGGACAATTATGGCTATATTTTGGAAGTCCACAATTAGTTTGGGTAAATTTTGGCCTCTCCTTGAGTCTGTTTGGCTACTTTTTAGCTGGATTGTGGGGATTTGAAGCTTTTCTTTTACGCCTATATTTTGGAAGTCCACAATTAGTTTTAGATGAATTTTGGCTACCTTTTGGTTTGATTTTGGCTTGCCTAATTTAGGCCATTTAGTGCCCATACATCCACCCAGAACCTTGCCGAAATGGCATGCCAGTTTTGGGCCAGATTTAAGCCATAATGATTTTGCTATCTGGGCATTAAGCTAGTGTGAAAACAAAACAGAAACTTAATATGCTTTCAACGTCAAACTCCCGACTTCTGTGCCTCTTTTATACAGCGGATCTTACATGAAATTTTCACAACTTCTAACCTGAATCCACTGGACCCCCTCCACCACTCTATAGACCCCGCACAAATGCCAGGCCTCATGAATTTGTCTTTTTTATCCCCTCTTATTGGTGCCCTTGTTGTGATATAGGGTTCTACAAATAAAATAAAACTGAATTGAATTCTATTCTATATTTTAGATAATAGAACTAAACATCAAATAAAAAAATCTCATTTAAATTGCCGTATCCTAAATCAGCCCCATGTGAAGCAGAGTTTCCACACATTCTCCTACGCTGCTGTTGTTCTATGGGACAAAAACAGCCTCGCTACGACAATAAGAACTGATCTTTGAAAGCGCTTAAACGACCCATGTTGACAGATTGTATCTTCATCCGCACCTCGGAGACCGGTGTTTACTCGTTTTTGTTTTCCCCCTTTCTTATCGCCCTCTTTTCTTCAACCCTTTTTCAAACCCAGGCCAAGTTGTTATTGCACTGAAACTCAATCAAACACTGTCACCACCTAAATGCACCAGTTATGTTGTCATTTTTTCCATCAGCGTTTGGTGTCTGCAAAATTTTGTGCATGTATGTTGTTTTCAATCTGAGTGGAAATGCTGGTCTACAAGTAAAGTAGAGTAAAAGAAGTGAGGCTTTGCCAAATTTAGGTCAATGATGACTAAAATTAAGACTAGAACTGCAGATTAACCCTTAAAGACCCAGTGATACTTTTGTGTCAGTTTTCTCTATATTTAACCTTCCTTAAGGGATTTATCACCGCTTTTTGTAATATTATCTTCTGTATTCTATGTTTTTTCAGTGAAAATCAGGTATTTTCCTATATTTAATTCACTGATAATGTAGATCAGGGGTGTCAAACTCATTTTCTTTCACGGACCATTTTCAGCCCAATTTGTTCTCCAGTGGGCCGGACCAGTAAAATAATAGCATAATAGTCTATAAATAATGACAACTCCAATTTTTTTAGTGCAAAAAATAACATTAAATGATGAAACTATTTCTATCCAAAACAAAAAAGATATGAATAACTGGAAAAAAAAGTGAAATTTATGAAGAAAAACCAGTACAATTTGATCAATATTATGCCTCAACTTATGATTTCTACATGTGCATTACAGATCAGATCTACCAAGGCACAAAACAGGCAGAATATTGTTAAAATTGCACTCATTTTTCTTTAGACATTTCAATTTGTTCATATTTGTTCAGGTTATTGACATTTTATTTTTAAAGGATATCGCAATTTAGTGTTCTTTGCAGTAACCCAAAGAAAAAAAATTGGTGTTGCCATTATTTAGAGGTATAATGCCTATTACTTTTCTCACATTAAACCAAGAAAATTTGGAGTGAATATTTCTAGGTTATTATGCTGTTATTTTGGAGTTTGATGCCCTTGACTGTTAATATCTTTAGGGTAATTTTTGTATTTTGTAAATTGGCTGGCTGGCTGGCTGGATAGACAGACAGACAGACAGACAGACAGACAGACAGACAGACAGACAGACAGACAGGAGAAAGAAAGAGAGAGAGAGACAGAGACAGGAGAGAGAGACTGACAGACAGGAGAGAGACAGACAGGATAGAGAGAGAGAGAGAGGGAGAGAGACAGACAGACATACAGGAGAGAGAGAGAGACTGACAGGAGAGAGAGAGAGAGAGAGGGAGCGAGACAGACAGACAGACATACAGGAGAGAGAAAGAGAGAGACAGGAGAGAGAGAGAGAGAGAGAGACAGAGAGAGAGAGACAGACAGACAGACATACAGGAGAGAGAAAGAGAGAGACAGGAGAGAGAGAGAGAGAGAGAGAGAGAAAGAGAGAGAGAGAGAGACAGAGAGAGAGAGACAGACAGACAGACAGACAGACAGGAGAGAGAGAGAGAGACAAGAGAGAGGAAAGAGAGAGAGAGAGAGACAGACAGACAGACAGACAGACAGATGAGATAGATAGATAGATAGATAGATAGATAGATAGATAGATAGATAGATAGATAGATAGATAGATAGATAGATAGATAGATAGATAGATAGATAGATAGATAGATAGATAGATAGATAGATAGATAGATAGATAGATAGATAGATAGATAGACAGACAGACAGATCTGCATAAAAGTAGTTTTTTTTTTTTTTTTTTTTAAATGTCCATAGTTTTGTAGATATGTAATTGCACTTTATCATTTATCAGGTGAAAGTATTCACCAACCAGCTCTTTTTTCATATGTTTTCCAATTCATCTTATAAAATCTTGTCAGATTGAACACATTTTATCTCTGAAGTAGATAGTTTCCTCAGAACTGTAGACCAGTGACTTTGGTTGATGCTGTTGCTGAGGTGTGAGAATGTGTTGTAGTATTTCTGAACACAGATGTTTCACCAGATAGACTTAGACTGATAGGATTTAACCAGCTGTCAGCATCAGCACAAGTTGGTAAAAATCTTCACTCAAAGGTTAAAAATTGCTTCCATTTAAGTAAAGGGCAAAGACCTCAGCTCCAAATTGAAGATTTATGATCGTGTCTTAACGTTTTAATTCCACCGACAGCCACTGGATGCGGTTCCAGAAAGCCCTAGCTGCTCCCGTAGATTATTTTATTTTCCTGGACTCATTCCAATCCATTTGTTTTACTCGGACCCTCTAAGTGATCTGATGGTCCGAACTTTAAATTTCAATCTGATTATGTTGATGTGGTTGATTTCTGCCATGACAGGGTTTGACTGATATGAAGCCAGCTGAGGCAGTAAGCTAGTTCTTAGCATTAGCTCACCCTTAGCTGACCCCTCACAATCCTGTATTTGCACGTTTTTTGTCCTAATACAGTTGTGCTCATAAGTTTACATACCCTGACAGAATGCACATATCTATAAAAACTATATCTATAAAAACAGTATGTATATCTATAAAACTATATCTATAAAAACAGTATGTATATCTAGAAAAAAGTATGGGTATCTATATAAACACAATGTATATCCATATAAACACGATGTATATCTATACAAAGCAGTATGTATATCTGTAAAAACAGTATGTATATCTATAACAACCAGTATGTATATCTATACAAACACTATGTATATCTATGAAACAGTATGTGTATATATAAAAACAGTATGTATATCTATAAAAACAGCATGCATATCTATACAAACACTATGTATGTATATCTATAAAAACAGTATGTATATCTATACAAACCAGTATGTATATCTATAAAAACAGTATGTGTATCTATAAAAACCAGTAAGTATATCTATAAAAACCAGTAAGTATATCTATAAAAACAGTATGTATACCTATAAAAACAGTATGTTTACCTATAGAAACAGTATGTATATCTAAGAAAACAGTATGTATATCTATAAAAACACTACGTATATCTATACAAACACTATGAATATCTATGAAACAGTATGTATATCTATACAAACACTATGTATGTATATCTATATAAACACAATGTATATCTATACAAACCAGTATGTATATCTTTAAAAACAGTATGTATACCAATAAAAAAAACAGTCTGTATATCTATACAAATACTATGTATATCTATGAAACATTATGTATATCTATAAAAATAGTATGTACATCTATAACAACAGTATGTGTATGTATAAAAACAGTATGTATATCTATAAAACACTGTGTATATCTCTAAAAACCAGTTTGTATATCTATACAAACATTATGTATAACTATGAAAACAGTATATATATATATATAAACAGTATGTATATCTATGAAACACTATATGTATCTTTGAAATCAAGTCTATGTAAAAACAATGCATTTATATAAATGACACACAGTGAATTTATGTCCATATCACCATATCATTAGAAACACAATAAATAGTAAATGAGCACTTGAGTCTGAACCACTGAACCTAATCTGCAGAGTAGACTCTACACAGGCTCAAATCAACTGATCATGTCACCTTGAACTTTGACCTTTGTGACCCCCATGCATAGATAACCAGGATGGGTCATGGTCAACATGAATGCAGAGTTTGACCATCTAAACTCACTTATGGTGTGAACAGAATCCCAAAATAAAAGAAGTAGAGTTGAGTATCCAGTTCAGTTCTCAGCCTTTGTCAACATATGGATATTTCCTAAAAGTGTCTGCAGTAATACGTATAAAATGTGAAATATTTTAAGTGCTATCAAGACAAAAAAAAAAAAAAGCACTACAGAACATCCATCCACAGGCATTTACAAGTTATGTTGAAATAAACCACTTTAGCAAAGCAATACAGGAAAAAAAAAAGAAAAAATGCATGCCAATATTTTAATCAGTCTGCGTTTCTCGTTTTCATTCTGGCACCTCAATTATCTTCCTGGAAGTGGAACACCAGCTATTTCCTATTCATTATCATATCCCTCTTTTCAATTCTATATTTTATACTTCACTATTTGTAATTATATGTTTCTGAAAATTACCTGTGCAAAGGAAAACAGCTGTAAAAATTGTTTTTTCTCACAGGCACAGTAAATATTAGCCCGTTATCTCGACACACAGCACTTTATATGTACCTGTTGCTGATTGTAAAGTTATTTATATGGGAAATGTTCTCTCAGTTGTCTTCTGTGATGTGTTTTGGTGATGATTTGTATATTGCTGCATTTGTTTTTTGAATACATCTTTGCATATATACTGACACAGTTCTGCCTTTGTGCACAAATTATGTCTGTTTCTTCGCTGCATTTGTATTCCCCTCCATCCTTCAGCTGCAGTCATCTTAACGGATGCCAAACACTATAGAGCTTTGTACTGAAATAACTTAACCCTTTATAGGACATACATAGAAATTCAATACTTCAACCTTAGTGTGTTACTAGGAGGACATAACACGTCTTTTCAGTATGTTTTTTTTTTATGTAGAAAATCAAGGTCAATGAAGTTACCATGTTTGGTTCCTTACCCATAAGTGGCAAAAAATGAATAAATGCTACAGACATTTGAAATTTGGCCCATTATAAGTAAATGAGAGAAAAAAAAGATTTTAAAAATTCATTAAAAATTTGAACTTTGACCTACTATTACTAAAATGTACTGAGATCTATTCTGGGTCACTGGTAATCTATAAACCAAATTTGGTATGAATTCAACTAATAGTTTTACTGCTAGAGTGTTAACAAACAAACAAACACGTGGTTCCAGGCACAACAAGCCCCGCCCCTCACACGTATTGTCGCTTATTTTGGCATCGATCCAGCTGATGTCATCATGTCTATGCATGTGCTGATGTCAGTATATCAATTGCCTCTATATATGTGCCATGTTTGAAGTAAATTGAAACAAAATTGATGTTTTTAAAGACATGTGAAATTTTGCCCATTATAAGTAAATGGGAGAAAAAAAAAAGATTTGAAAAGTTCCTAAAAAATTTAAACTTAGACATATTCCTCCCAAAATGTTATCACATCTATTCCGCATCACTGGTAATCTATAAATCCAATTTAGTAGGAATTCAACCAATAGTTTTGGTGCTACAGACATTTGAAATTTTAGACATTTATTGAAATTTGAAAGTATATGGGGAAAAAAATATTTTAAAAATTCAGAAAAAATTTTAACTTTGACCTACTATTAGCAAAATGTAATGAGATCTATTCCGGGTCACTGGCAATCTATAAACCCAATTTAGGATGAATTCAACCAATAATTTTGCTGCTAGAGAGTTAACAAACAAACAAACAAACAAACAAACAATTGATTTCAGGCACAACAAGCCCCGCCCCTCACATGTATTGTAGCTTATTTTGGCATCGATCCAGCTGATGTCATCATGTCAATTACCTCTAAATATGTGCCAAGTTTGAAGTAAATATAAATAAAATTCATGTTTTTATTGACGTGAAATTTTGCCCATTATAAGTAAATGGGTGAAAAAAAAGGTTTAAAAAATTCCTAAAAAATTTAAGCTTTGACCCATTTTTCCTGAAATTTAATCACACCTATTCTGCATCACTGGTAATCTATAAATCTAATTTAGTAGGAATTCAACCAATAGTTTTGCTGCTACAGACATTTGAAATTTCACCCATTATAAGTAAACGGGTAAAAAAAGATTTTAAAAATTCATAAAAAATTTGAACTTTGACCTACTATTACTAAAATGTACTGAGATCTATTCTGGGTCACTGGTCATCTATAAACCAATTTGGTATGAATTCAATTAATAGTTTTGCTGCTAGAGTGTTAACAAACAAACAAGTGGTTCCATACACAACAAGCCCCGCCCCTCACACATATTGTAGCTTATTTTGGCATCGATCCAGCTGATGTCATCATGTCTATGCATGTGCTGATGTCAGCATATCAATTGCCTCTATATATGGGCCAAGTTTGAAGTAAATATAAATAAAATTCATGTTTTTATTGACGTGAAATTTCGCCCATTATAAGTAAATGGGTGAAAAAAAAATTTTTTTAAAAATTCCTAAAAAATTTAAGCTTTGACCCATTTTTCCCGAAATTTAATCACATCTATTCTGCATCACTGGTAATCTATAAATCCAATTTAGTAGGAATTCAACCAATAGTTTTGGTGCTACAGACATTTGAAATTTTGCCCTTTATAAGTATATGGGGAAAAAAATATTTTAAAAATTCAGAAAAAATTTTAACTTTGACCTACTATTAGCAAAATGTAATGAGATCTATTCCGGGTCACTGGCAATCTATAAACCCAATTTAGGATAATTCAACCAATAATTTTGCTGCTAGAGAGTTAACAAACAAACAACTGGTTTCAGGCACAGCAAGCCCCGCCCCTCACATGTATTGTAGCTTATTTTGGCATCGATCCAGCTGATGTCATCATGTCAATTACCTCTAAATATGTGCCAAGTTTGAAGTAAATATAAATAAAATTCATGTTTTTATTGACGTGAAATTTTGCCCATTATAAGTAAATGGGTGAAAAAAAAGGTTTAAAAAATTCCTAAAAAATTTAAGCTTTGACCCATTTTTCCTGAAATTTAATCACACCTATTCTGCATCACTGGTAATCTATAAATCTAATTTAGTAGGAATTCAACCAATAGTTTTGCTGCTACAGACATTTGAAATTTCACCCATTATAAGTAAACGGGTAAAAAAAGATTTTAAAAATTCATAAAAAATTTGAACTTTGACCTACTATTACTAAAATGTACTGAGATCTATTCTGGGTCACTGGTCATCTATAAACCAATTTGGTATGAATTCAATTAATAGTTTTGCTGCTAGAGTGTTAACAAACAAACAAGTGGTTCCATACACAACAAGCCCCGCCCCTCACACATATTGTAGCTTATTTTGGCATCGATCCAGCTGATGTCATCATGTCTATGCATGTGCTGATGTCAGCATATCAATTGCCTCTATATATGGGCCAAGTTTGAAGTAAATATAAATAAAATTCATGTTTTTATTGACGTGAAATTTCGCCCATTATAAGTAAATGGGTGAAAAAATTTTTTTTTTAAAAATTCCTAAAAAATTTAAGCTTTGACCCATTTTTCCCGAAATTTAATCACATCTATTCTGCATCACTGGTAATCTATAAATCCAATTTAGTAGGAATTCAACCAATAGTTTTGGTGCTACAGACATTTGAAATTTTGCCCTTTATAAGTATATGGGGAAAAAAATATTTTAAAAATTCAGAAAAAATTTTAACTTTGACCTACTATTAGCAAAATGTAATGAGATCTATTCCGGGTCACTGGCAATCTATAAACCCAATTTAGGATAATTCAACCAATAATTTTGCTGCTAGAGAGTTAACAAACAAACAACTGGTTTCAGGCACAGCAAGCCCCGCCCCTCACACATATTGTATCTTATTTTGGCATCGATCCAGCTGATGTCATCATATCAATTACCTCTATATATGTGCCAAGTTTAAGTAAATTTAAAAAAAAAAAAAAAAAAAGATGTTTTTAAAGACGTAAAATTTCACCCCTTATAAGTACATGGGAGAAAAAAAAAAAGATTAAAAAAATTCCTAAAAAAAATTAAACTTTGACATATTTCTCTCAAAATGTAACTGCATCTATTCTGCGTCACTGGCAATCTAAACTAAATTTGGTATGAATTCAACCAATAGTTGTGCTGCTACAGACATTTGAAATTTCACCCATTATAAGTAAATGGGGAAAAAAAGATTTTAAAAATTCTTAAAAAGAAATTTGAACTTTGTCCTACTGTTTGCAAAATGTAATGAGATCTATTCTGGGTCACTGGCAATTGATAAACCAAATTTGGTATGAATTCAACCCGCAGTTTTGCTGCTAAAGTGTTAACAAACAAACAAACAAACAAACAAACAAACAAACAAACAAACAAACAAACGGTTCCAGGCACAACAAGCCCCGCCCCTCACATGTATTGTCGCTTATTTTGGCATCGATCCAGCTGATGTCATCATGTCTATGCATGTGCTGATGTCAGCGCCTCAAGTGCCTCTAAATATGTGCCAAGTTTGAAGTAAACTGAAAAAAAAAAAAAAAGATGTTTTTTGGATGTGAAATTTTGCCCATTATAAGTAAATGGGAGAAAAAGAAAGATTTAAAAAAATCCTAAAAAATTGAAACTTTGACATATTTCTCTCAAAATGTGCTGACATCTATTTTGGGTCACTGGCAATATATAAACCAAATTTGTTATGAATTCAACCAATAGTTTTGCTGCTACAGACATGTGAAATTTCACCCATTATAAGTGAATGGGGAATTTTTTTATTTATTTATTTTTTAATCATAAAAAAAATTCAACTTTGACCCACTGTTCCTAAAATGTAATCAGATCTATTCTGGGTTACTAGCAATCTATAAACCAAATTTGGTATGAATTGAATCTACAGTTTTGCTACTACAGTGTTAACAAACAAACTGAAAAAGAAAGAAAGAAAGAAAGAAAGAAAGAAAAGAAAGAAGAAAGAAAGAAAGAAAGAAAGAAAGAAAGAAAGAAAGAAAGAAAGAAAGAAAGAAACAAACAAACAAACAAACAAAGAAACTGAACCAAAAACAATACCCCTTGCCTCCCCTTCAGGGGGCGAGGTAAAAAAACAAGAAAAACACATGTAAAGTGAAAAGAATATGTATTTTAGAATATTAGATTTGTACATGAAAAGGGCTAAGTGCAGAAGGGGGAGGGACAAATGGCAGTTGAGTTTGACAGACATATCACCGTTCAATCATTTCGATGGGTCGGTTAAAATGATTGGATGGTGTTTTTTCAGTCCTGTCCGTTCCACAGGCAACTAAAATTTTTATTTTTGTGTTAGAGCATTTAATTAATTGGTTGCAATCGGGGTGTGAAGGGGATTTTAAGCAATATTGTAAAAAAAAAAATGCTCCAGGAAAATATCTCCTACCCTACCTTTAATTGTAAATTCTGTCTTTCAGATATGATTTTATTTCAAGTTTCTCTCGGTACAGCTGTGTTTTTGTCTCAACTCATCATTCCAGTTGAACCCAAACGTTGTAATGTCACAAATATAATGAGAAACAGTCGTTGTGGACGTCTTGCGATATAATATTTCGGTCGTTTCGTAACCCCAGATGCGAGCCGGTTACCTCTGCAGCTATTTATCTAGTCTCTGGATATAATAGATTGATTTCTGCCACTGCCACTGACAATCTTTTAATTTTTCGCAGCAGCTTCTCACCTGTGGTACCCCGCTAGGGAATTTCCTAACAATGCCAGAGTCATTCCGCTGCTGTGTAGCAAATGGAATCAGTCATCATGAGACTGGCAAACCAAATTAGATCAAGAGACCAAGGCTATACGCAGCTGGGTGGAGATTAGTTTACGGAGCAGGCGGCGAGCTACAGTATAGGCTGCTGTGATTCTGCGAGGTGACTCAAACAGATACACTTAGCACTAAATGGATTCATTCCTTTGCTAGAACCAACTAGTTTTCAGTGCAGGGACACAGAGCAGCAAAGTACCTCCTTTCTATTTTAAAGTGCCGAAATGGGAGTAGAATTTTGGAGTAATGGCTTTCCAAAGTTTCTATGGAACTTTTGCTTTGAATTTTTTGGTAAATCAATAGAAGACTGAGGTCATGCACCAAACCAGGGGTGTCAAACATGCAGCCCGGGGGCCAAATCCGGCCTGCCAAAGGTTCCAGTCCGGCCCGCGGGATGAATTTGTAAAGCGCGAAAATTACACTTAAGATATTAACAATCAAGGATGTCGAATTTGTTTTAGTTGAGGTTCCACATACAGAACTTGTTTATCCTTGGTGTCCCAGATGTGTGATCTAAGTTTTTTTGCTTTAGAGTTTTTTGTATCTGAATTTTTTGTATCTGAATTTTTTTGTATCTAAATTTTTTGCTTTAGAGTTTTTTGTATCTGAATTTTTTGTATCTGAATTTTTTTGTATCTAAATTTTTTGCTTTAGAGTTTTTTGTATCTGAATTTTTTGCTTTTGAATTTTTTGCATCTGATTTTTTTTGTATCTACATTTTTTTGCTTTAGAGTTTTTTGTATCTGAATTTTTTGCATCTGATTTTTTTTATTCTAAATTTATGAACATAGTTGAATTCAGAGACAAAAAAAAAAATCAGATACTTAATTTCAGTGCAAAAAAATTCAGTGCAAGAAATTCAATGGCTTTTATAATTCAAATTTGATGAGACAGATTTACTTCCATACAAGTCGAACCAATAGCCAGCCAATGGAGTTACGTTAGGTTGGTCACGTGACACCGATGCAGGAAAATGGTCAGCGCGGATGTGAGATCTGAATTTTATGCATCTAAATCGTTTGCTTTTGAATTTTTTGCATCTGAATTTTTTGCTTTTGAATTTTTTGCATCTGAATTTTTTACTTTTGAATTTTTTGCATCGGAATTTTTTGCATCTGAATTTTTTATTTTTGAATTTTTTGCATCTGAATTTTTTGTATCTGAATTTTTTACTCTTAAATTTTTTGCATCTGAATTTTTTGCTTTTGAATTTTTTGCTTTTGAATTTTTTGCATCTGAATTTTTTTGTATCTGATTTTTTTTTATTCTAAATTTATGAACTTAGTTGAATTCAGACAAAAAATTCAGATACTTAATTTCAGTGCAAAAAAAAATAAAAAATCAGATAATTTCAGTGCAAAAAAAAATTCAGATACTTAATTTCAGTGCAAAAAAAAAATCAGATACTTAATTTCAGTGCAAAAAAAAAATCAGATACTTAATTTCAGTGCAAAAAAAAAAAAAAATCAGATACTTAATTTCAGTGCAAAAAAAAAAAATTCAGCGCTAGAAATTCAATGGCTTTTGTAATTCAAAATCTGATGAGACAGATTTACTTCCATAATGAACCATATGTTTGACTCCACTGCTTTAAAAGGTCATGGTCTTGCCTTTTTTTTTTTTTTTTTGAGCAATTAAATTATGGGTGAAAAGTGTGTTGTAACACAAGCACTATTGAACATGTACCGAGCCAAAAATGACTGAAAATTGATTAGTAATGCCTTACACTACTGCATTACAGCTAATAGTAATCCATTACTTTTGTAGGGCGTTACTCCCAACACTGCTGATAACTACAGGTGGGAGCAGAAGAGGAGATTCAGATCTGATGACATCATTTACATTTACCGTCATTTACCCACACTTCCCACATTAACCTTTTTATTCCCTTTCTGTCACTCATCAACCCCCTGTGAATTTCCCTGAATCGCATAAAAAGGTTGATGAGGACAAAGTTAATGGTTGACGGTTTAGGTTGATGGTGGAATACATGCTGATGACAGACCAAGAAACAAACAAGGATCCAATTAGCTGCGTAATTAACAGATACCTGTCGGCTCCGAACATGCATCATATTTTTCACGGGTGGAATTTCATTATCGTTTACTGTGTTGCTGCGCCCTTGACTACACAGACTAATAATCCATGTTCAGACGAGTGAATTTGTGCATTTTTTCAGCGTGTCAGCCGCAATTTAGGACTTCCATCAGTCGCTGGAATTCGAAATGAGTATAATTATCCCAACAGGTGATGAGAGCAGAGTTAATACAATAAATTGAATTGCACTAAAACAAAAATAGATGAAGATACCAGTAAATATGAAAAAAAAATTAAATAAAATGTCATTCTTTTGTTATTATACTCCAGTTCTGCAATAATCACTAATATTAACCCTTTTAAGCATGAATTATGAGAACCTTAGTTGAGTTTTTTTTCCTGAGTGTTTTTATTCCTCTTTAGGCATGAAAAAAACAATACGATTGAAATTTTTTTATAAACCTATTTTTCATGGAGCTACAAAAATGTCCACTCAGCTGGACACCAATTTTTGAAGCAAAAAATCATGTATTTAAAACTTATCATCAGAAAGTGACCAGCTGCATGAAAACTATGAAATAAAAACATTTTTCATGCAGCTAATCTGATGTTTTCTCACATTTTAACATACTCTAATACTAGTTATTACTAACTTCATGCAGACAATATGCAAAAAAAAAAAAAAAAAAAAAACCTTTTTGATTAATAAAACTGTTGGTTACAGTCTAATAACAATTAGCAATTGATTTAGCACATTAATGCAGATCAGGTTTACCCACCTGATCTGCAAAGTTACAGTAATGGTATGAATTACAATGTATTACGGGATGATGCATAAACATCCACTGTGTCGGCTGAGATGGAACTAAAACAACAAAACCCATGACTATACAAAAGAAGAGCTGAAGAATAACTGTCCACTGTAGTGACCACTGTGCATGGAAGGGTTAAAGAAGAAAAATGTCTATACATGGAAGTTAGATTATAAATCTTGTGCAACACATATTTTCTTCCATGAAATTAATCTTTTTGTACATGGTGCCTGTTACACTATATTAAATAATTTATATACTAATTTAAATAATAATAATAATAATAATAATAATAATAATAATAAACTTTATTTGTATAGCACCTTTCATACAGAAATTGTAGCCCAAAGTGCTTCACATTGATTGAAAAAATACAATATTAAAATACATTAAGATTTGATTATACATCAAGAGAAAATGAAATTTGAGAGAAATACAATAAAATAAAAATAAATATAAAAACAACGCACATCAAAATATTTGATTATGCATAGAATTTTTGAAGTGCAAGAAATAAGATGAGAAATACAATAAAATAAAAATAAAAATTGAAGCAGCGCACATTAAAATGTTTGATTATGGATAGAATTTTTGAAGTGCAAGAAATAAGATGAAATTTGAAATACAATAAAATACAAAATAAAAACAGAAATACAATAAAATAAAATAAAAATAAAAACCGCACATTCCTGGTTCCTGAATTGTGACCCCATAAATGATTTCCCCCTAGGATTAATAAAATAATCTGATTCTACACTATATGAAATAAAACTGCACAACAGTAAAGGAATATTTTTCCTACAAAAGTGACAACCTATAGACAGGATGTGATTTATCAAAAAAACAGGGGGGTTAACTCATGACAAAATAAATAATCAATAGGCCTAACTCTTTAAGTTAACCGTAGGCCCTATTATGTGTCGCAAAGTTGAACATTCATCTTTAACGTAAACTAAAAATACATGAAATATTTAATTTTCTGCGAAGGCCACACCTGCAACATGGGAGGGGCCTAATTAAGTTTCATGACTATGGATAGGGGCCAATTACACGAACATGGCAGAGAATTTAACCCTTTCATGCATGAATTGTGAGAACCTGAGTCAAGATTTATTTTTTGAGTGTTTTTATTCCTCCTTAGGCATGAAAAAAACAATGTGATTGAGTTTTTTTTTTTCTATGGAGTTACAAAAATATCCATGCATTTAATTTTTGAAGTAAAGAAACGCGTGTTTAAAACCAAATATCAGAAAGTGATATGAAAACAATGAAATAAAAACATGTTTAATGCTGCTAATCTGATGTCTTCTCACATTTTAACATATTCTAATGCTAGTAATTACTCACTTCATGGAGATAATATGCAAAAAAAAAACTTTTTGTCTTACAAATAACAATTGATTTACACTCAAACATGTTAGTGCAGATCAGGTTTATCAAGAACAGCACAGTTACAGTAATGGTGTGAATGTCAGTGTATGAGATGATGCATAAGTGTCCACTGTGTTGGCTGATATGGAACTAAAACAACAAAACCCATTAATATACAAGAGAACAGCTGGAGAAGAACTGTCCACTGGAGTGACCTATGCATGAAAGGGTTAATTTAATGTAAGCCAGGCATGTCCAAAGTCCGGCCCGGGGGCCAATCATGGCCCGCGGTCAGATTTTAGACGGCCCACAGCTTGGGTTTTAGAATGTATTATTTATGGCCCGCTTGGAGTGCTGAACTGAGTACATGAATCATAAAAGGTTCAAAATGCAGTTTCTCCTTTCGCCTCATGGTGGCAGCACCACTCTAACTCTATCTGGCTCTGTGACTTTGCCGTGAACCCTTCTCACTAATTTCTAACCATGGCGCCTGTAAATAAAAAAATGGAAGTTGACAGTGAGGGCCGCCGCTTCCAGGAGAGATGGGAATTACAATTTTTTTTTTCACTGAAAATCGAGGCGATTGTATTTGCCTAATTTGTCAAGAGACTGTTGCCTTGTTTAAGGAATTCAATGTAAAGAGACACTAGCAGACAAAACAAGCTAACACATACGACAAGCTAGCAGGGAGTGAGCGTTCCGAAAAAGTGAAGCAAATTCAAGCTGCTTTAAACTCAACAGTGACTCTTCATGTGAACCTGGGAGTTCAATGAATTCACCACCAAGGCAGGCTACCAAGTTGCCAGGTTAGTTGCCTATAACTGCTGGTGTTATGTACTTGTAGATGTAACACAAAATATTACTTTCTGAATGATTTTGTGAAAGACAAGAGTAAGAGTCATATGTTTTCATCTGAAATGTTAACAGACTTTGCATTACTGAGTAATATATGAGTAATGATTACTTATATAAGTCATGTTTAAAATGAATGTGGGGTTAAGATTTTTATCAACTTGGAAGTTTAAGATACTCTATACAGTTTGTTCTATGTTATCTGACTCCAGATGTGAAAGGAAGGCAGAAATGTTTTTTTTTTTTTTTTAATTTGTTCACACCTGAGTGGCTTAGATTTGGTTACATTGCCATTTAAAAAAATGATATTGTGACAATGAAAATAAAATTGTTGTAGAACAGCGCATTTATATGTAATTTTTACTTAAAAAACGTCTGAAGGGACCACTGGCCCCTGGCAATGTCCACATTATCAGATCTGGCCCTCTTGAAAAAAAGTTTGGACACCCCTGATGTAAGCAGTGTGTCAGGTGAGGTAAAGTATAGATAACCAAAATTTCTACTTAAGGTAATGAAGTATTTGTACTTTTTTACTTGACACCTCTGGGGGTAACTAGCTTCAGATTTCTCCTGATGTTTATAACAGTTGTGGTTCAGAAAAAGTGGATTCTGAGCTGTGATTTGAGAGATTAGTGCAGTGTTTTTCAACCTTGGGGTTGGGACCCCACATGGGGTCGCCTGGAATTCAAATGGGGTCACCTGAAATTTCTAGTACAGTCTACTCTCGTTACACCGCCAACTTCCGTTCACAGCCAAATTGGCGGTATAGCGAAAATGGCGTTACAACGGGTTGCGTCCATAATGTGCATGTCTTTACTATATGATGTCTATGCTGCCTCCGTTAACCCGTTCTAATTGCGTTTCTAAATAAATCTTGATTCTGTTATGTTGTAAGGGATCATTTAAAGTGGGGAAACATTTTAAGCATTATTATACCGTGTCGGGAAATGACACCCCATCATCTTGAGGCTTTGGCTTAATCCCACGTCCTCTTCCCGACATCGTGACCTACTGAGTGTTCTGCGATAAATGAACGGTGGCCGTTCCGTAGACCTACTCGTAGCTTGTCGCGATCAGCGTCTGGCGCGTTTGTTTCAGTGCGTTGTTAAAATTTATGTGTACTCGATGGCAATCACGCTGGCGGTATAACGGTCGGGAAATCAATGGTATAAGTGTTGTTTGTGCATGGAACTGGGCTGGCGGATGGCGATAGGCGGAAATGGCGGTAGCTAATGGAATAATGCATTGGGGATTTTTGTGCAATGGTTTTGGTCGGCGGTGAGCGAAAATGGCGGTATAACGGCGGGCGGTTTAACGAGAGTAGACTGTAATTGATTAAAAAACAAACAGACAAAAAAAACCCTTACCAATAAAAAATACTTTATGAATACAAAATACAAATATGTTTTTTAAACTTTCCAGGCCAGTCACGCCAAACTGCCGATTTCAGGTCCATTCCATAATTTCACACCCACAACCCCAGTCCTTCACGTTTGTCCTCACTTTAGTCCATTCGCCAAATATGAAAATCTCTGAAATTATAATTACTCTCTCTTAATTCCAAGAAATAACAAATGGTATTTGGGACAATACTGTTTGTATCCCTCATCTTCTATATACCTATTTAGAAACAATTTTTTATACCTATTTTGCATTTATTATGACTTCAAACCATGATTCACTATTTTGTAAACTTTCCAGGCAAGTCACGCCAAACTGTTTGAGCGCAAGGAATTGTGGTAGCTGTATGTAAACAAACCAGCATGGTGGACTGTACATAATGCTCATTTACAATCATTTCTGTCGCCAAAGGTGTTTGCTCTTTGCTTATTTGAGGGAAACAGAGGAGTAAAAACAGCGCATACGGCAAGAGAAGCTGTTCTACCCTTTATGTTACGTTATTTGTATATTTGGGTATGTATTTGGTGTTAATTTATTCTTGTCCTCAATGGACTGAAAACTAGCTGACGCTAGAGTAGCTGCTGATTATGCAGAACATGTGCTGGAAGAGGGAAACATCTAAAACATGCAGGATATTGGCTCTCCAGGACCAGGGTTGGACATCTCTGCTCCAGTCGAACTGATCCAAGATCTGTCCGAACCTTCATGCTGCGAAGTGCCAGCCAGTGTTTTTCAACCTTGGGGTCAGGATCACACGTGGGATTGCCTGGAATTCAAATGGGGTTGCCTGAAATTTCTAATTAATAAAAAAAAAAAAAAAGAAACTTACTAATAAAAAATATATGGTGAGTTGACAGAAAAAATCCCAATCCATAAAAGACAAACTGTGAGTGTGAAACTGCAGCACTGTGGTTCTGTTTATCTGTCAAATGTTCATTGTGGTCGGTTTCAGATGCTGCAGCTCTTTCATAATTCATAGTTTGAGTTCTTGTTTGTTCAGTATTAATTGTCAGCATTGTAAATCCAAGCTGGTCTGACTGTACATATCCTGACCAAGGAAAATCAAATTCTCACTTTGTGCAGTAATCTACACCTGGATTTACTGCCTCCGTCCAGAATAATATACATTATATAGACTAAATGTCCTCTAAAATTAACCTGTATTTAAAACAGAGGATAGAAAACAATTACAATTATTAACAATTATTTAAAAAAACACATTAATTTTAGAAAAAAAAAAAAAAAAAGTCTCTGTTTTGAATGTCTGGGGTCGCCAGGAATTTGTGATGTTAAAATGGGGTCATGAGCCAAAAAAGGTTGGAAACCACTGGTGTAATACAATATTGCTGACTAATAAAAACAAGACTAAATATAGTTTACAAAACAAAAACTGTGATAAAATGTCTCTTAATTTTTGTTAATGAGATGAGACGAACTGACGTTATAATCTTTAGTTGCCCTACTGCAGGTGTGTCTGAAACTGTGAAGTCCTGTTGAGCCACATTATGTAATAAATTCCCATTATGGAATAAAAGTTCAAAATGTAATAAGAATGTCACGTCATCTGGTAATAAATCCACATTCTGTGATAAACTGACGCATTTTGTAATGAACTACGTCAACGCATTTTGACACATTTTTATTTAAAAAAATAATAATAATAATAACATGGTTCATTATGTAATAACAATCCAAATTAATATAATTTCAGAGCAATTTAGAAGAAATTAGTCACATGAGCTACAGGTAATGGAATCAGAACTTTAACCACACAGTTTAAAGATGAAAATAAAAATGTGTCAAGTGCATTTTGTAATAAATGTCTCAAACTGTAATAACTTACTACATAACGCGAAAAAATTTACTACATAATGCATTGAGGTAGTTTATTACAAAATGCGTCAGTTTATTACATAATGCGGCTTTATTACAAGACGACGTGACATTCTTATTACATTTTGAACTTTCATTACATAATAGGAATTTATTACATAACGCAGCTCAACAAGTCCGCAGGTTACCAGACGGTTAGCCTCCTCCGGTTTGCACCTGAAGTCTGGATGGTTCTTCCGTCTCATGCTCTAAACGTCGAGGGTCCAAAAAGACCTGCCCCCAGTGTTGAGCCGCATTATGTAATAAATTCAAATTATGTAATAAAACTTTAAAATGTAATAAGAATGTCACGTCATCTTGTAATAAAGCCACATTATGTAATAAACTGACGCATTTTGTAATAAACAACCTCAGTGCATTATGTAGTAAATTTTTTTCACATTATGTAGTACGTTATTACAATTTGAGAAATGTATTACAAAATGCACTTGACACATTTTTATTTTCAGGAAAATGTAATGTGCTAAATTAATCTTTAAACTGTGTGGTTAAAGTTCTGATTCCATTACCTGTAGCTCCTGTGACTAATTTCTTCTAAATTGCTCTGAAATCATATTAATTTGGATTGTTATTACATAATGAACCATGTTATTACATTTTTTTTTAATAAAAATGTGTCAAGTGCATTTTGTAATAAATTTCTCAAATTGTAATAACTTACGACATAATGTGAAAAAATTTACTACGTAATGCGTTGACGTAGTTTATTACAAAATGCGTCAGTTTATTACATAATGCGGCTTTATTACAAGATGACGTGACATTCTTATTACATTTTGAACTTTTATGACATAATGGGAATTTATTACATAACGTGGCTCAACACCCAGTCCGGGTTCGTACAGTAGAGTACTGCAACCTGAACCGAGCCAGATGGGATCTGATGGGTCAGGCTGGGTTTGGACGCAACTGTGTCAGGCATGGTTTGGGTTCGGACAGGAATATACGGGCCAAGCTCCACCACACGGATCCCCCCCCCCCCCCCTCATTAAAACCCCATTAAGGCTTCTCAAGATATAGATTATTTGCACAGTACAGTGACCGACCAAAGACTCAGACTTGCCCTCATGAATATTCATACAGATATGGTAAATGACAGCATATAACAGATTTCTGAGTCCATAAGAATTAACTAAACTGAGTTTAACCCTTTCATGCATAATGTTCACTACAGTGGACAGTTATTCTACAGCTGTTCTTTTGTATATTCATGGATTTTATTGTTTTAGTTCCATATCAGCCAACACCGTGGACACTTAAGCATCATCCCAAACACTGCAGTTCATACCATTACTGTAACTTTGCTGTCCTTGATAAAACTAATCTGCAGTAACATGTCTGAGTGTAAATGAGTTGCTTTATATTGTTATTGTACTGTAATCAACAGGCTTTTTTGTTGTTGTTGTTTTATTTAAACCAGGGGTGTCCAAACTTTTTTTAAAGAGGGCCAGATCTGATAATGTGGAGATTGACAGGGGCCAGTGGTCCCTCCCTTTTCTAAACAGTATAAATTACATATAAAAGTGATAATTTTAAAAACAACTTTATTCTCATTTTCAAAATATCATTTTTTTTAAATGGCAATGTAACCAAATCTAAGCCACTCAGGTCTGAACAAATTTAAAAAAAAAAAAAAAAAAACATTTCTGCCTTCCTTTCACATCTGGAGTCAGATAACATAGAACAAACTGTGTGGAGTATCTGAAACGTCCAAGAAGTTGATAAAAATCTTAACCCCACATTCATTTTAAACATGACTTATATAAGTAATCATTACTCATATATTACTCAGTAATGCAAAGTCTGTTAACATTTCAGATGAAAACATATGACTCTTACTCTTGTCTTTCACAAAATCATTCAGAAAGTAATATTTTGTGTCACATCTACAAGTACATAACACCAGCAGTTACAGGCAACTAACCTGGCAACTTGGTAGCCTGCCCTGGTGGTGAATTCACTGAACTCCCAGGTTCACATGAAGAGTCACTGTTGAGTTTAAAGCAGCTTGAATTTGCTTCACTTTTTCGGAACGCTCACTCCCTGCTAGCTTGTTGTATGCGTTAGCATGTTTTGTCTGCTAGTGTCGCTTTACGTTGAATTCTTTCAACAAGGCAACAGTCTCTTGACAAATTAGGCAAGCACAATCACCTCGATTTTCAGTGAAAAAAAATTGTAATTCCCATCTCTCCTGGAAGCGGCGGCCATAACTGTCAACTTTCGTTGTTTTATTTACAGGCGCCGTGGTTAGAAATTAGTGAAAAGGGTTCACAGCAAAGTAGAGGTAAGATCGGGCCTAAAAAATCCAGCCCGACCCGACCCAGGCCCGCGGGTATTAAAGCCCGATCCAGCCCGAGCCCGACCAATTAACTTGATTTGCAGGCCCGAGCCCGAAGCAAACCCGAAATTTCATATTTTATTTGTGAGGACTCGGGAGGAGGAGGGGTGATTTATGATAACAAATTAAAGCCTGTCTTTTGTAACGAAATCTAAGTTAAACAAGACTGTATAAACATTTACATCTTTTATATTTCTGTGTCTGCAGAGGTTACATTAACCGACAATTTTCCATCATTGACGGATTTTTTTAAGAGTTGACGGGAAAAATTTAAGGCCGTCCGTCATTTTGATGGGTTGAAAATTGGGCCATAAACCACAGCAGCAGTACGTCCTTAAGAATCTAGCGTGGCACTTTAAGAGAGAGAGAGAGGCAGAGAGCCCGGCCCGACCCGACCCGAACGTAATGATTGACATTTTAGGCCCGACCCAGCCCGAAATTCGGGTCGGGTCGGGCTCGGACTTGGGCTTAAGATCTTACCTCTACGGCAAAGTCACAGAGCCAGATAGAGTTAGAGTGGTGCTGCCACCATGAGGTGAAAGGAGAAACTGCATTTTGAACCTTTAATGATTCATGTACTCGGTTCAACAGTCCAAGCGGGCCATAAATAATACATTCTAAAACCGAAGCTGTGGGCCGTATAAAATCTGACCGCGGGCCGTGATTTGCCCCCGGGCCGGACTTTGGACATGCCTGGTTTAAACCAAAGTTGTTGGGTTTTTTTTGTTTGTTTTTTGCATGTAATCTCCATGAAGTGAGTAGTAATCAGTATTAGAATATGTTAAAATGTGACAAAACGTCAGATTAGCAGCATTAAAAACGTTTGTATGTCATAGTTTTCACACAATATATCAATAAACACATGTTTCTTTGCTTCAAAAATTAAACACATTATGTCCAGCTGAGTGGACATTTTTGGAACTCTATGAAAAATTGGTTCGTAAGAAAAATTTCAAACGCATTGCTTTTTTCATGCCTAAAGAGGAATAAAACACTCAAGAAAAAAAATCTTGATTAATTAATCTCATAAATCATGCATGAAAGGGTTAACTAAAAGAAAATGTTGGTTTTGTCCAGACCGTATTGACCAGATTAAATAGAATTGCACGACTTAAAAAGAGACTAAAATACAATTTGCACTGACTAAAACAACACTAAAATGTCATAAGTATTCGTCGACTAAAACTAGACAAAAATAGTCGTGTATTATTCTGATTAAAATACGACTAAAACGCTCAGAGTTATAGTGGACTAAAACTTGACTAGATGAAAAAACTATAACGTGACTAAAACTAATTTGGCACAAAGACTAGACTAAAACTAAAATTAAAACAGGCGGACAAAAACAACACTAGTTACTTGACTCCTCTGGGGGTTAACTATTTTCATATTTCTTTTGATGTTTATGACAGTTGTGGTTCAGAAAAAGTGGATTTCTGAGCTGTGATGTCAGAGATTAGTGACATGTTTAGTGAGATTTGGTATTAAATGAAAATAATGTGAAATAAAAAGTCACATATTCGGTTTCATCACAGCCTGTACAGCTGCTATAAACGGCTGTCGACTCACAAAACAGTAATAATCAGATTAAATTCACTCTGCTACTATATGGAAAAGATGGTAGATATCAACTCAGAAGTTGTCTGATTGTTATGGAACTGACACATTTCACAAAGTAGTTTATTATTCAGAGAACTCAGTCATTTTTTTCCCTAAAGACTAGAATCTTTCATCTTTTGTCAGAAAATCAATGGCTGAAACTGAAAACAGAACATGACAAGTAACGACATACAAATGAGAAAATCCGGTTAGCTTGTGCTCAGGTCATACACAGAGCATTCTTCTGGAGCAGCTATGTTCAACTAGTGGCCTGCGGACCAAATGTGGACCTGTTGCGATTTTATTATGACCTAAAAAAACTGCCTATAAATCAGATGGTGTATGTGTTAACCCTATAATGGCAAATTTATAATATTTGATACATGAGTTTTGAAGCCCTCTACATGATCAGTGTGATATTTTTACCTCCACCAAGGAGGTTATGTTTTTGCCAGGGTTTTTTTGTTTGTTTGTTGGATAGTTAGCAAGATAACTCAAAAAATTATGGACGGATTTTCATGAAATTTTCGGGAAATGTTGATATTAGCACAAGGAAAAATTTATTAAATTTTGGTGGTGATCGGGGGGGCAGGGGGACAGATCTGCCTTGGCAGAGGTCTGTTCTCTCCGAGCGCTTTTCTATTTTTTTCTTGAAAAACCTGATGTATACAATTAGATACATGCAATACACAGATAATCCACCAGGGGGAGGAATTAGTTCACCAGAGGCCTTTCCAGTGACACTACAAAACTGTCATTAATGAGGAAGGAGGCAGAACTTTGACAATTTTGAAAAGGAATTATCAATTTGTTGGAAATGTTTTTGTTATATTATGTTTCTGTTTGTTCAAAAATAATAACATTTGAGCATTGAGACCCGATGTATCAAATATAATACAAAAAACCTGAATATAAGAATAAAACATAAGAATAGATCATAAATAATTAAATAAATAAATAAAAATACAGACGAACAGAAAAAGCTCAATAAAAGAATAAAATACAAGAATAGATTAAAAACGTAAAATTACTTATATAGTCATTAATAAATGTGATTTTGAAACGGAATTACCAATTTGTTAGACATGTTTGTGTTATATTACGTTTCTGGTTGTTCAAAAATAATTATATTTGAGCATTGAGACCCGATGTATCAAATATGATACACAATTGAAAATCAAACATGGAAATTGATACTTGAAAAAAAAAAAAAAAGAGTTGTTCAGAAGGACCAATAAAGACTCCAGTTTCAAAGAACTGGAATTTTCTGTCAGTGATTTAATGGTTCAGGCTTTACAGGGTTAAATAAATAACTCCTGTTATTCATACAATAGTACACTGCAGTAAAACATCCCATAGGTGCTCATTAATGCTGACTAACTGGTCTACTAATCTCTTGTACATTTCTAGTACAAAATTGCATAGCATTGTTTATTGTTTACTTATTTCTCTGTCTTTTTTTTTTCCTTGAGTTGCTTTCTTTCTGTACTTTAAGCAACTGTAACGCACATATTTCCTCCCAGGGATTAATCAAGTATTTCTGATTCTGATTCTATGTTTTTTGTTTTTTTTTTACTATATCCATTTTGCTTTTTACATTTGTTGATAGAGGCTTATCAGAAAAACGCTTCGTATTTATTTTGTATTTTACATGTTTTTTTGGAAATTAATGTGATTAAAGTGGAAAACAGGCATGTCAATGATTATTTTATTCCCTGCAGAAATCTATAAATGAACAGTAAGTCAAGTTACGTATATTTTGTAAAGATGGAGTTCTGATGGTGTGGGCAGGTGTGTTTTAGAGAATAACCACTGTGAAAGAAATTACAAAACATCATTTTACATTTTATTTTCCTATTTCACTGCTTTTTTCCTCACCATCAACCCTTGTTCTTCCAGTCATTCAATTGTTCAGTCGAGAGATTTTGTTTTATTTTTTATTTTTTCTTATAAAGACAAGCCAAAAAAAAGTCTCATCCTGTTCATACGTTGCCTTCATTCCCATCTGGTTGTAAGATAACATTCCAGATCTTACAACCACTATTTAACACTGCGCATTTCATTTCAGATTCCGTATAATAACGCCGCCGTTTAATTGCCGTCATCTGCTGATTCCTCGTTGGCCAGATGACAGATACAGTCATAATACACAGTAGTGGAAACGTCCCTCTTGGCTTCACTGAAGCATGTAAAAAGCTAATTCTCTGTTCTATGAGGTCGCCTCATAAAAGTCCGACATTAATAGGGACTTGGAGCGAGACTGACCTTGTGTGCAGCAATAAAAGTAATAATGTGATGATCAGTCATTATTTGTGGCTATTGGACTGTCTGCATAATCTGGGAGTCAGTGACTCCTATTCATATTTAACATACAACAGGGGTTTGAACGAAGGCAACGGCTGTAAAACCTAATCCTGTCTGGAAATTAGACTGCAGTCAGATCATTTAAAAGGCCGAGATTTATTACTAGGGATGCGCCGATACTAGTTTTTTTTTCCCACACCGAGTACAAGTACTTACATTTGATTACTTGCCGATACCGAGTACTGATATGAGTACTTAATAATGCTGTTACAGTTCTTAGTTACTTTTGTAAATGTGCTTGTTGAGCCGCATTATGTAATAAATTCCCATTACGTAATAAAAATTCAAAATGTAATAAGAATGTCACGTCATCTTGTAATAAAGCCACATTATGTAATAAACTGACGCATTTTGTAATAAACTACGTCAACGCATTATATAGTAAATTTTTTTCACATTATGTAGTAAGTTATTACAATTTGAGAAATTTATCACAAAATGCACTTGACACATTTTTATTTAAAAAAAAAAAATAATAACATGGTTCATTATGTAATAACAATCCAAATTCATATAATTTCAGAGCAATTTAGAAGAAATCAGTCACAGGAGCTACAGGTAATGGAATCAGAACTTTAACCACGCAGTTTAAAGATTTAAAGATTAATTTAGCACATTACATTTTCCTGAAAATAAAAATGTGTCAAGTGCATTTTGTAATAAATTTCTCAAATTGAAATAACTTACTACATAATGCGAAAAAATGTACTACATAATGCATTGAGGTAGTTTATTACAAAATGCGTCAGTTTATTACATAACGCGGCTTTATTACAAGATGACGTGACATTTTTATTACATTTTGAACTTTTATTACATAATGGGAATTTATTACATAACGCGGCTCAACAGTGCTTTATTGTCGTTGTCATTCGTCTGACTGTAACAAGGTGCTGCGACTGGCATTTAACGTGTTGGAATGAGCGTTTCTCAATCAATACACCAGGGGGCGCTGCTCTTAATTAATCATACTGGACAAATACCACAAAGAAAAGTAAAGTTTTTTGAGAAGAAGAAGCAAGTCAGTATTAACAAACATGGAAAAAATTTGTTTGACCATGTTATATGGTTCTTTGTTTTGTGATGAGTTTATGTGCTCGAAATAAAACTAAACTAACTAAAAAATAATAATAAAAATTGTCAAAGTTCCGCTTCCTTCCTCCTTAATCTCATTCTTGTAGTGTCACTGGAAAGGCCTCTGGTGAATGAATTCCTTCCCCCTGGTGGCTTATCTGTGTATTGCATCAGCCCCCCCCCCAAAAAAAAAAACAAAAAAAACCCAAACACACTATTCATGGAGAGGGCTTCAAAACTCATATATTGTATATATTGTTTTTAATTGTACAGCTTTTTATGTTTTTAATCTATTCTTGTATTTTATTCTTGTATTCAGGTTTTTTATATTCATCTGTATTTTTATTTATTTTTTTATTTATTTATTTTTAATCTATTCTTGTACTTTATTATTGTATTCAGGTTTTTCATATTCATCTGTATTTTTATTTATTTTTTTATTTATTTATTTTTAATCTATTCTTGTACTTTATTATTGTATTCAGGTTTTTCATATTCATCTGTATTTTCATTTATTTATTTATTTTTAATCTATTCTTGTACTTTATTATTGTATTCAGGTTTTTCATATTCATCTGTATTTTTATTTATTTATTTATTTAAAATCTATTCTTGTATTTTATTCTTGTATTCAGGTTTTTTCTATTCATCTGTATTTAAAAGGCCAAGATTTATTACTAGGGATGCACCGATACTACTTTTTTTTCCCACACCGAGTACAAGTACTTACATTTGATTACTTGCCGACACCGAGTACTGATATGAGTACTTAATAATACTGTTACAGTTCTTAGTGCTTTATTGTCGTTGTCATTCGTCTGACTGTAACAAGGTGCTGCGACTGGCATTTAACGTGTTGGAATGAGCGTTTCTCAATCAATCCACCAGGGGGCGCCGCTCTGAATTAACCATACTGGACAAATACCACGAAGAAAAGTAAAGTTTTTTGAGAAAAAGAAGCAAGTCAGTATTAACAAACATGGAGACGACAGAGGCAACACTAACGCTGAGTACTGGACCAGATACTGGTATTGGTATTGGTGCATTCCTATTTATTACCTATATATCTGGGGGGGGGGGGGTTCTGTTGAAACACAAAAGACACAGGGATAAATGCAACACATCTCAGTTTGTTTAAAATGTAACCCTGTAAAGCCTGAACCATTAAATCACTGACAGAAAATTCCAGTTCTTTGAAACTGGAGCCTTTATTGGTCCTTCTGAACAACCCAAAAAATGTTTTTTTAAATATTAATTTCCATGTATGAGTTTCAGTTTTGTATCATATTTGATACATCAGGTCTCAATGCTCAAATATTATTATTTTTGAACAAACAAAAACATAACACAAACACGTCTAACAAATTGGTAATTCCTTTTCAAAATCACACTTATTAATGATTGAATTTGTAGGAAATATTTAAAGTGCATGTAAATATTATAGTTTTTTTTAATCAAAAAATAGGTTGATTATGCAAATCTGATAGTGTGTGAGGCGACTAAAAAGTGTGTGTATATAGAGGGGGAAAAAAAGCGTGTTAACAAAGCAAAGGAAGCAGAATTAATTTAATTATTAGTTTGTAAAAAGGGGATGGGAGTCTATAAGTTATACTTCTTCCCGCTCCTTTTCGAGCGCAGAAAAATTTTGTTTGACCATGTTGTATGGTTCTTTGTTATGTGATGAGTTTGTGTGCTCAAAATAAAACTAACCTAACAAAAAAAAAAAAAGAGATAAAAATTGTCAAAGTTCTTAAGTCCTAACCCTCATTAACGGCAGCCTTACAGTGTCACTGGAAAGGCCTCCGGGGAACGAATTCCTTCCCCTGGTGGATTATCTGTGTATTGCATCAGGTTTTTCAAGAAAAAAAAAAAAAATCATCACACTATTCATGGAGAGGGCTTCAAAACTCATATATTGTATATATTGTTTTTAATCGTGCAGCTTTTTATGTTTTTAATCTATTCTTGTATTTTATTCTTGTGTTCAGGTTTTTTCTATTCATCTGCATTTTATTTATTTATTTATTTATTTATTTAAATCTATTCTTGTATTTTATTCTTGTATTCAGGCTTTTTTCTATTCATCTGTATTTATTTATTTATTATTTTTAAAATTTATTTATTTTTAATCTATTCTTGTATTTTATTCTTCTATTCAGGTTTTTTTTTTCTATTCTTCTGTATTCTTATTTATGTATTTATTACCTCTGCCAAGGAGGTTATGTTTTTGCCAGGGTTTGTTTGTTTGTTTGTCTGTTTGTCTGTTTGTTTGTCTGTCCGTTAGTGTGCAACATAACTCAAAAAGTTATGGACAGATTTGGATGAAATTTTCAGGGTTTGTTGGAAATGGGATAAGGAAGAAATGATTAAATTTTGGTGGTGATCGGGGGTGGGGGGGCCCACGGGGGGGGGGGCCACTGATCAGCCTTGGCGGAGGTCTGCGCTCTCCGAGTGCTTCTAGTTTATTTATTTATTTATTTAATTAAATCAATTCTTGTATTTTACTCTGTTATTTTGTTTTTTATGTATTGTTCTGTACAACACTTTGGTCCCCTGTAGTTGTTTTAAAGTGCTTTACAAATAAACTCGAAGCACTTGGAGAGCGCAGACCTCCCCCCCCCCCCCCCCACCATCACCACCACACACACATCCCCGATCACCGCCAAAATTTACTCATTTGTTCCTTGTACCAGTATCAACATTTCCTGAAATTTTCATCCAAATCCGTCCATAACTTTTTGAGTTATCCTGCACACAAACAAACAAACAAACAAACCAACGCTGACAAAAACATAACCTCCTCGGCGGAAGTAATAAAGTTGGATTGGATTGGATTTATCAAATATGATACGTTCAGTGTTATAGGGATAAAAACACGTGACCTCAGCATCTCAGAGTTACTTTTTGCTGCTGTTCTGTTCTGTTTTGTTTCTTTCCTGCTAACATATTGAGTACTGGCACAAAACAATGACTGCTGGCAACTTCACTCCACAAATATTGATGAGTACTGTATATCAGTCTTCAAAAATCCATGAGTCAAACCTTGGCACGGATGAATTCGGAGATCAAGAATGAGCGCGACAGAGGAAACATGAATGTTCTTTGGCAGCTGATTATGTGTTTGTAGCACACGTACTGTAGATCTGTGTGTGTGTGTGTGTGTGTGTGTGTGTGAAATGCAGAGTAAAACCAAGCTGGGTGGCTGGGGACAGCTTTGAGCCGTTGGATGCTGTTTTGTGAGGATGATTAATGACTAGACTTTGTTGCTCGGTTCTGTGAAACCACTGTAGCCTTGGAGCCTGATCTTCTATCGAACACAAAGACAGATAGAAAATATTGAAGAGATTCACCTCATTACAACCCAGTTTCATAAAACCTACTGCTATTGAATCCAAAACAAAAGCAAAATCAAATAAGTGATGCTGGATGGGTTATGTAAAATGGAATTCACTTAACCTGAGCATATTATGGACACTTTGCACTTCATGTTATTAAAAAAAAAGTCATTATTTTTTATAATTCAGATGAGGTCAGAATTCAAAAGTTGTTCTTTTTTTTTTTTTTTTTGCATGATTTTTTTAAAAAATTATGTTCCAGCTACTAAAATCCACACATTATGAAATGATGTGCAATGAGTTGTGCAATAATCCTGTGTTCTGCAATAACAATTCAATATTTAGTCAATAAAATCAAAATATAAATGCACTATTTTTATATAGACTTGGGTTCATAGGTATACATACTGTTTTCATAGATGTATATACTGTTAATACTGTTAATATTGTTCATAGATATACATACTGCCACATACTGTTAATACTCTAAACCAGTGGTTCTTAACCTTGTTGGCGGTACTGAACCCCACCAGTTTCATATGCGCATTCACCGAACCCTTCTTTATTAAAAAATACAATATGATTTTTTTCAAATTCAAGACACAGGCATATGTTTTACTAGTGCACAAAATGAACCGTGCATTAACATCACTGTGCTCAAAGAACAAAACCAATACAGTGCATGAACTTACAACAAATTACATATCTTTTCATAAAGACATGACCTTTTTTAATACTACCACACTGAAATGGTTTTAATTTTTAACCTTATGTATTCCAATAATGAACTTATTGTATTTATGCTATTTATCATTTTTAACATTTTAACACACACCCGTCACCTAATTTCCATCAGGCTACAATAATAATGAATATTTACTGCAAATCAGTGTGACTTCTGCTGTTGTGTATATGTATGTGTAGGCCATCAGGTAAACCCGGGTTTCGTTTCATCTCGCTCCGAACTTTCTGAACCACACAATTTTGACATAAAAAAAGATAATTGCATGTAGTGTATCAAAAAAAAGTTCTCGTTATACTCCTTCAGTATTTTTGTGATCGTTGTTTTATTACAGCACTAGCTCGGCTTTAGCGTAATACGATTTCTCCATCCGCGACGGTGCGTCGGTTGTCACATGATTGTAACTGAACGGTGCAGTGACCGAAAAATGTAAACAAACGCTACACATGGCTGCCTCCGTGGTTAACAGGAAGTAGCAAAAGTCATAACAACGATGTGGAAAATACTCAAATAATTCATCGTCAGACGAATGGAAGAGATTATAAACACTTCCGGATGTGTTGTAGTGCTATAAGCAACAACAATACACCACGTATATTGGATGTCAATCAGAGAAAGAATCTCCGAAGCAGTTTGTTTACATACACAGACCTAGCCCGACACACACACCCGACTAATGAGTCGAGTGTGTGTCTTGACCTCCGCCGAACCCCTGAGACTGACTCACCGAACCCCTAGGGGTTCGATCGAACCCAGGTTAAGAACCACTGCTCTAAATTCATATTCATTCAATATTCATATTTCATTTATTTTCTATTCTACTTAGCTCTATTCTTATGTCACTGTAAAATTTATTTTCTATTTTCTTATCTTATTTTTACTTTTTGATATTTATATTCACTCTATTCTATTTTCTAAAATACTGGTGTTTTTGTTAATATTGTACTGACTGGAGTAGCGCTCCTAATGTCACTGTACACATGATAATAAAGACTATTCTATTCTATTCTATTCTATTCTATACAATGGAATATTACTACACAGGAACACTTCTGTGCAGTGAGTGAAAATGTGTACCGACACATTTTAACATTTACCCTAGCACAAAAAATAATAATGCATAATAACCAGTGTTGCTGTTAATCATTGACATATACCAGGCTGCAAAAAAATAAGTACATAAATAAAGCTAAATAAATAATAATAATAATACAATTTTTATGTAATATAATGGAAAAAAGTTTTTTGCATAAAGAAAAAGCTATTTTTTTCCACATACAAACATTTAAAGGGTTGAAAAAAGTGTGACAGTTATTGAGAATTTGGTATTTTTGTTTATGGTTCAAGTTGATTAAATAAATAAATACATAAATAGATAAATAAAAACTGTAAAAAATAAAGTTAAGAACAAACTATATGATTTTTTTTTGTTACATTTTCTGAACTTTTTTGAAAATAATTACACTATTATCCAGCGGTGCTGCCAATCATTGACATGTGTCAGGCTGCCAAAAAAAAAAAAAAGTAGAATTTTTATGTAGTAGTATATATATATATATATATATATATATATTTTTTTTTTTTTTTTAATTAAAAAATATGGTTTATTTACATTACAAATGTAATTTCTGTAATTTACATTACAAACATAACGTAAAGGGTTTTAAAAAAAATGTGACAGTTTTTGGTATTTTTGTTTACGGTTCAAATTGATGAAATAAATAAATAAATAAAAAAAACTGTAAAAAAAAACAAAAGTTAAGAACAAATGAAATGACCAATTTTTTTTTTGACATTACTACATTACTATGCAGATTACTTATTTCTGGTAGTTAGGAAGTGGGTTAAGGAATAGCACTTGAATGCATCTTTTAGATTAGACTAGACTAGACTAGATTAGATTAGATTTGATTCCATTAAATTAAATGAAATTAAATTAAATTTGATAAGACTTTATTGATCAGTCATGGCAGCAATAGAATGAAGTACAAAATATGTATTTATTTATTTATTTATTTATTTTAATTTTATGTATTGTTTTCTTACTTGCTGTTTTTAATCACCTTTTACATGCTTCTTTTATAATGTTTTAAATGTGTTTCTTTTTTCCTGTCATTGTATTTCAATGTCCTGTGTGAAGCACCTTGAATTGCCTTGTTGCTGAAATGTGCGATATAAATAAACTTGCCTTGCCTTACAATAAAAAGTGTGCAAGCATAAAGACCGTGGAAAAACAATGTTAAAATGATAATAACAAGAAAAGCACTCGGAGAGCGAAGACCTCCACTAAGACAGATCTGACCCCTCCCCCCCGATCACCACCAAAATTTAATAATTTCTTCCTTGTGCCAGTATCAACACTTCCTGAAAATTTCATGAAAATCCGTCCTTAACCTTTTGAGTTATCTTGCTAACAAACAAACAAACAAACAAACAAACACACAAAGCAAAGTGACCACACTACCTCCTGGCAGAGGTAATAATAGTAATAAACACTCTACAGACTCCATACGTATTTCCCACAGAGCGGCAGACTCATGTATTGGTCCGGTTCATCAGGTATCGTAGCTCAGGGATATTTATCTACAGGTCAGTATCAGTCCGACAGCCTTCCTTTGTCTGCTCTTCTTCTATCTCCTTCATTTTCTCGTCAGTACACGTCGGTGCCCTCCTTTTTTTTATTTTTTCTAGCCTTCGTCTTATCTGCTGCTGGCTGTCTTTGTGCTTCTCTGTGGCAGTACGTCTGCCTGGATGTCTACCCTTCTCCATCTCCTCTCACTAATTGGCAGTCAAGTCCTCCTTCTTGTTCTTTGTCAGCGTTGTCCTCTTTTCTCTCCACGCGTCTTCCTGTGTTTCCTTTTCGTTCGGGCTAATGTTTACTTACATAACCGCCTCTCTATCTCTTCTGGTGTTTTCGTACTTTCCCATATCCTGCAAAGTTTACTGCCCTAATATATGATTTATATCAATAGAAAATTGTCTCGCAGGCTTTTTTGTTTGTTTTTGTTTGATGGAGGTGTCAAGGTTTAGGACGGTGGAGATAAAATATAGAACATTCACAGCAAATCACAGCAGTTACTTATGAATGTAGAATTTAATCTCTAAATATAGTCAAAATATGTTGGATTTATTCATTGTTTTATCTTAATCAGCCCCTTAAACACAAACAAAATGACTCAACTGTATGTTTTTGTACATCTCGGACACCATCAATTGTGCAATGTTTTTACATTTATCATCTGGTTTTACAGCACTACTTATTTTTATTTTATTGTGTTTTTTAGTTTTTTAACTGGTTGTATGTGTATAATTTTCAGGGTGCAAACACTAGTCGTCGAGTGGATGCATGTCTGGAATTGTTGGAGTACTTTCTATTTCTATAAGGATCATTATTATTATTTTTTATTTTATTTATTTATATTATTTATTTATTTATTATTTTATTGTTTTTATTTTTATTTTTATTTTATTGTATTTCTCTCAAATTTCATCTTATTTCTTGCACTTCAAAAATTCTATGCATAATCAAATATTTTAATGTGCGCTGTTTTTATATTTATTTTTATTTTATTGTATTTCTCTCAAATTTCATTTTATTTCTTGATGTCTGATCAAACCTTAATGTATTTTAATACTGTATTTTTTCAATCAGTGTGAAGCACTTTGGACTACAATTTCTGTATGAAAGGTGCTATACAAATAAAGTTTATTATTATTATTATTATTATTATTATTATTATTATTATTATTATTATTATTATTACCAGTGAAAAATTATGTCAATTTTCTTTGTAAATCTGTGTGTTATTACCTGAAAATCCATTGATGTGATTTTGCTGGTTATGTGACGTTTATCGTATATGAATCTGATGTTCTCGAGCAGGGGTGTCAAACAAAATCGGATTTCACCCAAAAATCCGAATTGTGCATTAAGACCTGCTGTCTGAACGTAGCCATTGAAGATTTTTTTATAGTAATAATTAAAAAACAAACATATGTCATCCCTGAGTTAATCTATATGTTCATATTTATTCTACCATGCTAACAAAAGACGCAACTCTGATACAAAATGAACAAATAAAGCAAGAAAAATATCCAATGTTTTTCCAGTTATGCAAAATAATGACAGACAAATAAACAGATACGCTCGTCACCGATACACTCTATATATTATATAACAATGATTTAGAAGATTACATATTTGTTCTCATTAAACTGAGTAAAGATGGAGAACATTGTGACGAGAACAAAAAACAAAAACAAAAAAAACAATGGATTTCACCAAAAAATCCAAATTGTGCATGACGACCTGCTGTCTGAATGTAGCCATAGATGATTTATAATAATAATAATAATAATAATAATAATAATAATAATGATGATGATGATGATGATGATGATGATGATGATGATGATGATGATAATGATGATAATAATAATAATAATAATAATAATAATAATAATAATAATAATAATAATGTTAATAATGTTAATAATAATAATAATAATAATAATAATCATAAACATCTGTCGTCCCTGAGTTATTCTATATGTTCATATTTTTTCAATCAAGGATGTCAAACTCATTTTAATCCAGGTTCCACATACAGACCAATATGATCTAAAGTAAAATAAAAGCATAATAACATAAATAGTGACAACTCCATTTTTCTGGGTTTTAGATTCAGCTGGACTAGTTTTGCTCTTTTGAAGCAAAACCTGAAACTGAATTAGAAACTGTTCTTATTTTAGTTCCAAACTCCACATTTTTGATTGATTGATGTATTTATTTTGGAATATGAATGTCAAAACAGATGAAAATAAATAAACAAAACACTTAAACATAAGATATATACTACATATTTGAAAAGGGGTGAGAAGAAGTATAACTTATAAACTCCCACCCTTTCACCTTATATAATTAATAACAATAATAACCTTCCTAGTCTATGTTTATGTTTATGTTTATGTTTACGCATTTGGCAGACGCTTTTTTCCAAAGCGACTTACAGGGGAAAACCAATTAAATCACTCAATCAATCAAATTTTATTTATATAGCGCCAGATCACAAAAAAAGTTATCTCTTGACATTTTATATATAGAGTTGGTCCAAACCAGACTCTAAGCCAATTTACAGAAACCCAACAGAATCCTCCAGGAGCAAACACTTGTGACTGGTGACAGTGGCGAGGAAAAACTTCCCTTTAACAGCAGAAACCTGGAGCAGACCCAGACTCCTGGAGGATGGACGTCTGCCTTGACCAGTTGGGGTTAAAGAGAGAGAGTAGAGAAGGGGAAAAAGAGAGAGCGATAGAGATAGGGACTGGGGGAGAGGGGGAGAAGGGGGGAGTAGGGGGAGACACATGGAGGCGGTTGAGGATAAGTGAGTGGTGATGATGAAGGCAGGAGAGAGGCAGGACCACCGCAGCAGGTCCAGAGATAATCCTGGAAGAATCTGTGGTTATCCTGGGAAAAACCTTATTAGAATATTTAAAATGGAATGTTTGAAAGTGCTAGGACAGGAGGTGCTCTCGGAAGAGCTGGGTCTTCAGGAGCTTCTTGAAGATAGGCAGGGATGACTCTGTTCTTGTAGCACTTGGTAGGGCGTTCCACCAACGTGGAACGACCCATGAAAAGAGCCTGGATTGTCTTGTACAAGGTCTGGGGACCACCAGACTACGTTCCCCAGACGAGCGGAGTGGTCGTGGGGCGACATAAGCTTTTATTAGTGCACCTAAGTAGGTAGGAGCAGACCCACTGAGAATTTTGTAGGCTAGGATTAAAGATTTGAATTTGATGCGGCCAGCTATGGGTAGCCAGTGTAACTCAGTGAGTAAGGGGGTGACATGTGCCCTTTTAGGCTGATTAAAGACCAGACGCGCTGCTGCATTCTGGACCATATCTATACTATATACTATAATATGACTGATACTTATTATTAAATAATTTGGTTTCTGGCTTTACATTATTGTGAACAAATATAATATGATTTACATAAACATATAATACAATAACATATATGTAAATACATACACATGCATTATTATATATTTTTTTTTAACAATAATTTGCCTTTTACCACATGTTTGTGTAATATTGTGTTATGCACATGTATAAATGATAAGTTGAGGCATAATATTAAAACTGCACTTATTTTTCTTACAAATTTCAGTTCTTTCAGGTTATTCATGTGTTATTTGTTAAAGGATAGTTTGTAAATGTAAATATTTTCATAATTTATTGTTTTTTATTGCACTAAAACAGAGAAAAAGTTCATTATTTATAGGTTATGATGGTGTTACTTTACTGATCTGTCCCACTGGAGATCCAGTTGGGCTGAATGTGACCCCTGGAAGAAGTGAGTCTGACACCCCTGTTCTGGATGTGTTGCAGATACATACTGTATCTACATAATATCCTACATAAACACCTGTAACAGATCCAATCTCAACATTTTTGCTCTGTAAATGCTATGGATATGCTTATGTGACAGATCCATATCTGGATCCTGGTTCTTACTTCAGTGGAATAATCACCACAGCACCTTGTTGGCACTTCTCCCGTACATATTTATTTATTTATTTATTTATTACTACAGTCTACTCTCGTTATACCGCCAACTTCCGTTCACGGCCAAATTGGCGGTATAGCGAAAATGGCGTTACAACGGGTTTCGTACATAATGTGCATGTCTTTACTATATGATGTCTATGCTGCCTCCGTTAACCCGTTCTAATTGCGTTTCTAAATAAATCTTGATTCTGTTATGTTGTAAGGGATCATTTAAAGTGGGGAAACATTTTAAGCATTATTATACCGTGTCGGGAAATGACACCCCATCATCTTGAGGCTTTGGCTTAATCCCACGTCCTCTTCCCGACATCCTGACCTACTGAGTGTTCTGCGATAAATGAACGGTGGCCGTTCCGTAGACCTACTCGTAGCTTGTCGCGATCAGCGTCTGGTGCGTTTGTTTCAGTGCGTTGTTAAAATTTATGTGTACTCGATGGCAATCACGCTGGCGGTATAACAGTCGGGAAATCAATGGTATAAGTGTTGTTTGTGCATGGAACTGGGCTGGCGGATGGCGATAGGCGGAAATGGCGGTAGCTAATGGAATAATGCATTGGGGATTTTTGTGCAATGGTTTTGGTCGGCGGTGAGCGAAAATGGTGGTATAACGGCGGGCGGTTTAATGAGAGCAGACTGTACCTGTGTATATCCAGTATATATTGTACATATTTATTCCATCTACAGTATAGATTTGGCTTTTGGCATATGTTAGTATTTCTTTGCAATTTTGTATATTGTCAATATTTTTCAGTATAATTTGTGGGTTTTTTATGGAGTTTCTACACAGTCTAATTTATACAGTGATATGTTTACCCCACCCCTCGAAAGGGAGGGCAAAGGGTATTGATTTTGGTTGGGTTTGTTTGTTAACACTCTAGCAGAAAAACTACTGGTTGAATTCATACCAAATTTGGTTTGTAGATTGCCAGTGACCCAGAATAGATCTTATTACAATTTGGGAAATGTAGGTCAAAGTTCAAATTTTTTATGATTTTTTTTTTTAATATTTTTTTTTTCCATATTTACTTCTAATGGGTGAAAATTCAAATGTCTGTGGCAGCAAAACTATTGGTTGAATTCATACCAGATTTGGTTTACAGATTACCAGTGACCTAGAATAGGTGTCATTACATTTTGGGAAAGATAGGGGTAAACTTTACATTTTTTTTAAATGAAATTTTAAAATCTTTTTTGCCCCCCATTTACTTATAACGGGTGAACTTTCACATGTCTCTAGCAGCAGAATTTTGGGTTGAATTCAAATCAAATTGGGTTTATACATTGCCAGTTACTCGGAATAGACCTCTTTACACTTTGGGAACAATAGGTCAAAGTTCACATTTTTTATGAATTTTTTAAAATCTTTTTTTCTCCCATTTACTTAAAATAATGGGTGAAAATTCAAATGTCTGTATCAGCAAAACTATTGGTTGAATTCATACCAAATTGGATTTATACATTGCCAGTGACCCGGAATAGATGTAACTAAATTTTGGGAAAAATAGGCTAAAGTTAAAATTTTTTAATGAATTTTTAAAATCTTTCTATTCCCTCATTCACATACAATGGGTGAAATTTCCCATGTCTATTAAAAACATACATTTTATTTCAATTGACTTAAAACTTGCCACATATTATAGAGTTAATTGATATACTGACATCAACACACGCACAGACATGATGACATCAGCTGGATCGAAGCTAAAATAAGCTACAGTAAAGTGCGAGGGGCGGGGTTTGTTGTACCTGGAACCACTTGTTACTATTACCGTTATCAGTTTATTGTAACTTTTATTCTATGATTATTAACCGGTTTTTGAGGAAAGTATTGATCTCGTTGTTAAGATGATAAAGGTGTCAGAACCTGGTGTAGCAAATATGATACAAATGATTTTATAGGGTTAAAATATTTCAGTGTTTTTTGCTCACTTCTACTACCGACTATTATAATGTTGAGGGAATAACAGCATTCTGTGTTTAGTTTCTTGAAATATTCTGAAGCATTTGTCATGTTCCGACTATGAAGCCATAAATAACCACCCAGTTTTCTTCTAATTTCACTCAGGACAAAAAAAAAAAAAATCTGCCTTTAAAATGGAGAGAAATAATGATGTGGCATTTATTCTGGTAATTACTGATAGTGGCTCATATGAATATTCTTATAATAACATTTTTGCCTGTGTAATCGAGCTTCAGTTTGAGCCGTAGAGGATTATTTCAGTGTATGTTTTGATGACAATGTAATTAAAGTCAATGCAAGATGAGACCTTGGAGTACGCTTTTAATAGAAACGCATTTAGACGCCGAACAAAGATGTATTATTGTGGAATTTTTTCAATACTTAGTTGTATTTTATGTGCATAGAATGCTTTTTTTTTTTGCAGAAAAATGACTTCACATTGACAGTGTTCCGTTGAAGTGAATCCAAACATTGTAAACATTTGGGTTTTAGTCCAAATCTATTCACGCTGCAGGTCGAATTTGTTCTCTATTTACAGCAACTATTTAATATGAATCTATTTTGAAATTATACCATATAAGTGGGTTTAAAACTCACTAAATAAAAGATAAAATGAAAGCAACCCGAGGAGAATTCATAGATAAAAGCCAAACCAAAGTGAGAGTCTGCAGAGAGTTTACGGTTTTTGACTAATAACTGCACATTTTATCATAATTATTGGCCTCTAACGTTGGGATATTTAGGCGTAAGTGTTTTTAGAGACAGCAGAGAGTTTCTCAGTATAGTTACCGTAAATTCCGGACTATAAGCCGCTACTTTTTTCCCACGCTTTAAACACTGCGGCTTATACTCCGACGCAACTTCTATGATGATTTTCCCTTATTGCCTGCCACACCCCAGGGAAGAATCTGTCTATTGTTACCAGGTATGCAGGAATGGATAACATTAACAACTTAACCTTTATAAAGTTAATATTAACACACACAAAAGGGGAACTTTTAAGGAAAAATAGTAAACCTTCAAATGTTAATATTGTTTCACAAATATACAAAACAAAACTCTGAATGAAAACACCCAGTAAAGCTCTCCAGAGACCGTCATAAATTTAAAGCATCTCAGAATTAACGCGCACGTCGTGTGTAATGTTAAATTAAAATGATATTACAACAGACGTAATTATTTGTTTTTAATCTTTATATTTTAAAAATAAATTAAAAGTCCTACTCTAATGAAAAACTAAAATTTGTTCACTTTCAAGTGTCTTTCAAGTCATTTTAAGTCCGTGAATCCACAGCCGGCGCAAAAGCAAGTCAATCTCGTATCGGCACGAATCCAAAGGAAACCCCGATAAGTCCACCGACAAAAAAAAAAAGAAAGAGAAAATGTGCTTTTATTACTATCCTTTTATTGCCTCGTTTTTTGTCTTTTGTTTTTTAATCATCATATTAACAACGAATCAAACTATAGATATGACAGCAAGCTCACACATATCAGACCCATTTACATACAGGGTGGGGAAGCAAAATTTACAATGAACATTTAGTTGTTTTTTCTCAGCAGGCACTACGTCAATTGTTTTGAAACCAAACATATACTGATGTCATAATCATACCTAACACTATTATCCATACCTTTTCAGAAACTTTTGCCCATATGAGTAATCAGGAAAGCAAACGTCAAAGAGTGTGTGATTTGCTGAATGCACTCGTCACACCAAAGGAGATTTCAAAAATAGTTGGAGTGTCCATAAAGACTGTTTATAATGGAAAGAAGAGAATGACTATGAGCAAAACTATTACCAGAAAGTCTGGAAGATACTATTAAAGAAGAATGGGAGAAGTTGTCACCCGAATATTTGAGGAACACTTGCGCAAGTTTCAGGAAGCGTGTGAAGGCAGTTATTGAGAAAGAAAGAGGACACATAGAATAAAAACATTTTCTATTATGGAAATTTTCTTGTGGTAAATAAATTCTCATGACTTTCAATAAACTAATTGGTCATACACTGTCTTTCAATCCCTGCCTCAAAATATTGTAAATTTTGCTTCCCCACCCTGTGTATCTCTGTATCTTCCATTTCTCTATCCTCTATCTATCTCTCTACATATCTCTCTCTATCTCTTTCCATCTCGATATCCATCTCTCTATTTATATCTATCTATCTCTATATATATCTGTCTCTATATCTCTCTATATTTATGTCTATCTCTACATATCTCTGTCTTTCTATCTCTCAATCATCTCTCTACTTATATCTCTATCCCTTTCTCTCTATATCTCTATCTCTAAATCTCTCTCTATATATATCACTCGCTATCTCTCTATCTCTATTTATGCCTATCTATTTCTATATCTATCTCTCTCTCTCAATCTCTCTCTCTCTATATATATATCTGTCTCTATCTCTATATTTATCTCTTTCTATCTCTAAATCCCTCCATATCTATCTCTATCTCTCTATTTATATCTATATCTAGCTTTGTGTCTTTCTATATCTATCCCTTTCTCTCTCTCTCTCTCTCTCTCTTTATATTTATATCTATCTATCTCTATATCTATATCTGTCTCTCTCTTTCTCTCTCTATCTCTTAATCCCTCCATATCTATCTATTTATATGTATCTATATCTATCTATCTATTTATATGTATCTATATCTATCTATCTATTTATATGTATCTATATCTATCTATCTATTTATATGTATCTATATCTATCTATCTATTATATGTATCTATATCTATCTATCTATTTATATGTATCTATATCTATCTATCTATTTATATGTATCTATATCTATCTATCTATTTATATGTATCTATATCTATCTATCTATTTATATGTATCTCTCTCTCTCTCTCTCTCTCTCTCTCTCTCTCTCTCTCTCTCTCTCTCTCTCTCGTCTCTCTCTCTCTCTCCTCTCTCTCTCTCTCTCTCTCTCTCTCTCTCTCTCTCTCCTCTCTCTCTCTCTCTCTCTCTCTCTCCTCTCTCTCTCTCTCTCTCTCTCTCTCTCTCTCTCTCTCTCTCTCTCTCTCTCTCTCTCTCTCTATTTCTATGGGATTAATAGAGTATTCTGATAAATGTAGATAAACGTATGTTTGGAGGTGACAACATAAACAGTTGTAGTTCTGTAAGGTTTAAAACAGGTATTCTACTTTCATTACATGCACAAACATGTACAGTCTCACCAGGGAAAATAAACATGCTTTCAGTTCTACTGCATCCCAGACTGTAAACACATTTATAGACGTACATACATATATATGTTGATAAATATATTGGTTGACATTGCATGTATTTGCACTTGCAGACTATCGGGCCAAAGGAGGGTTGGCAGGTGTACAGCTCAGCTCAAGATGCTGATGGACGTTGTATCTGTACGGTGGTGGCACCAGAACAGAGCCTGTGCTCCAGAGATGCCAAAAGCAGACAGCTGCGCCAGCTCCTAGAGAAGGTAAGCACATGTTCTGGAGGAGAAAAAACCCAAAACAAAACAACATACCGCAAACCTTATCCCAATGCAGGAAAAACGCTCCTGTGTAAAAGATCTGAACGATGAAAAAGCAAAACCTGTCTGGGCTCCACTGTTGGTTTAAGTACTGTAATTCTGCATCTAATGTAGGAACAGATGGCACATTTAACGCAGGTACCAGGCTGTGTTTGTTCGTCTTCAACAATAGCTTTGTACTGGTGCAGCCACATACAGACTCACTGGGGAAAATACACCAAACAGCCTTTCAATTGGATGCAGTCGAAGGAAGAAAAAGAAAAGAAGGAAAGATGTATTCTATGACTTTTCCAGTGCTTTGAGTTAACTGTGATGGACTCTACATTGAATTATAGATGTATACACACTGTAAAAAAAAATCTGTAATTTAGCAGAAATTTCACAGTTTATTTTACAGATTTTTCCTGTATTTTCAAGATACAGGAAAATATCAGTGAAATGACAAAAACACATCAAATGTAAAATAACATGAAAAAACTAACTGTGAATAACCAAAAAATTTCCATTTTTTAAAAGAATTTTTTTATTTTTTCACAGAAAAATACAGTTGAAATACATTTGCAAATGTATCGTAATTCCACAAATACTTCTTTTCTATTCATCAGATTAAACTGTTAATTTAAAGTTTAATACTGTAAAGAAATTTATAAAATGAGATAAAATTACTGACAATTAACCGTAAAAGAAGTATTTGTTCTGTAAGTTTAACAAGACTTGTTTGTTAATTGACAAATATCTTGTGTAATTACAGGAGGTTTCGCAACAAAAATGTTGAATAAATGTATTTTTGTGAACGTATAACATGTATAAGCACTGATAAACTGTCCAAATACAGTTTTTTATCAGTGGATTGGACAACTGAGTCTCATTGAAAATTATTTATTTATATATTAATGGGTAATATGATTGTTTTAATACATGAAAATATTCTTTATTAAACATGAAAAAAAATTTAAAAATATGCAAAATCCCATGTAAAGTTAGGGCAAAAAACTGTATTTTAATTATGGAAAATCACCGTATTTTTATGAGATGGTTATTTTCCGTTATTTAACAGATTTTTTTGGCACCCCTGCTGCCGGAATAATGTTTTTTTTTTTTTTTACACAGTGCGCTATATGGACAAAAGTATTGGGACACGGTGAATTCATTAAACTGAAGGAATTGGTTTCTTTTAATCAATAAAATAAAGGTTATAATAATAAAAAATTATAATAATTCAGGTGTTTCTTCTCTAACAGGGGTCTGGGATATAAAATAATAATGACAAATGAAATTAAATATCATTGCATTGGTTCATTTCGTTTAAATTTTTACTGACTTTTATTGTGTTTATATATATTTTTAGTGTGGATGTATGGCTGTGATTTCTATTTTGTGTAATTTCTGCTGCTGTCTTGGCCAGGACACTCTTGAAAAAAAGATTTTTATGCCAATGAGCTTTTTTTTTCCTGGTTAAATAAAGGTTTATAATAAATAAAAAAACAAAGAAAAATCAATAATCATAATAATTCAGGGGTTTCTTTTCTGACAGGGGTCTGGGATACAAAACAAGAATGACGAGCGTTATAATACAGTTTTATATTGGGATAAATATCATTGCTTAATTTCCATTAAATTGTTATCTTTGCTTCCAAAATGCTTCAGAGATGGTTTTTACTTAATTTCTCTCAATATTGATTTGTTTTTTAAATGTTCTACCTCTAAATTTCTAACATTTTTCATGCTCTGACTTTAAATAATAATTTTCTGGGAGGAAGGAGGACAGATGTACTCTATTACTATTCCAGTGCTTTGACTTAACTGTGATGAACTCTACATTAAATTATAGATGTATACGCTATATGGACAAAAGTAGTGGGACACATTGAATTCATTAAACTGAAGGAATTTTTTTTTTTTTTAAATAAATAAAATAAAGGTTATAATAATAAAAAAATATAATAATTCAGGTGCTTCTTTTCTAATAGGGGTCTGGGATACAAAATAATAATGACAAATGAAATTAAATATTATTGCATTGGTTCATTTCGTTTAAATTGTTACTGACTTTTATTGTGTTTATATATATTTTTAGTGTGGATGTATGGCTGTGATTTCTATTTTGTGTAATTTCTGCTGCTTTCTTGGCAAAGACATTCTTGAAAAAAAGATTTTTATGTCAATGAGCTTTTTTTCCTGGTTAAATAAAGGTTTATAATAATAATTTTTAAAAGGTGTTGTTTTGTAGATGGGTTTTACTGGTGAATCAGTGTTGTAGAAGATGATGGTGTTTCCATGGTAACTACAGAGCCTCTGAACGTCCAAATGGGTCATATCTGATGACCATGAAAAGACGACAAACTGTATTTTACACCAATTATTTACATGTATTAATAGAATTAGTGGTTAAAGAGTTATTAAACAGTTTAGATCAGTAGATGTTTTTGGTTGTTTGTGTTGATAAAAGTCTCCGAGGGTAAATTTTGCGAAATTCAGGGAGATTTAAACTATACTGAGAAATTCTCTGCTCTCTCTAAAAACACTTATACCTAAATATCACAATGTTACAGGCTGATAATTATGATAAAATGTGCAGTTATTAGTCAAAAACAGCAAACTCTCTGCATTTTACATGTATTTATAGGATTAATGGATTAACAGGTATTAAACAGTTTAGATCAGTTGTTGGTTTTGGTTGTCAGTGGAGGTTTGGGTCTTTATGGGTTAAGGGAATATAATAATAATAATAATAATAATAATAATAATAATAATAAAAATTTATTTATGTATAGGCGCCTTTCAGGGCTGTTAAGGTCGCTGTACAGAGCTGTTAAAATAAAATAAAACAATTAAAATTACACACATATATAAAACACAAAGGTACATAAAATGGTAGAATATTTATGTTTACAAACTATATGGAGAAAAATATTGGGACACATCATGGCTACAGCTGTAAGATGTCCTGTTCATGCTGATTTGAGATATAAACCAATACACCTAATGCAATGCAATGGTATTTATTACAATATAAAACTATATTATAGCATTTGTTATTATTTTGTATCCCAGACCCCTGTTAGAAAAGAAACCCCTGAATTCAAAGTGTCCCAGTACTTTTGTCTATATGTCCAAATGGCATTCTTTCTATTAACCCTCTGGTATCCCGTCCAGCAAGGCCCTTACTAAGCACCAAGTGTACCTTTTTGGCACACTGGTGGAATAATGTCAAAAAACATTTTTCATACAGTTTGTTTTTAATTCTTTTACACTTTTTTCTATTTCATCAACTTGAGCCATAAATAAAAATACCAAATACTCAATAACTGTCATTTTTTTTTAACCCTTTAAATGTCATGTTTGTAATGTAAATGAACCATTTTTTTAGATGCAAAAAACACAAAAAAATATATATTTTTTTTCAATATACTAATTAAAAAGTGGATCACATATTATTTGATTTTAGCAGCCTGGCATATGTCAACGATTAACTCCAACATTGGTTAATTTGCGTTATTATATTTGGCGCTAGGTCAAATGTTCAAAAATACTAGCATCTGTCACCAAGTGTGCGTAAAATGCACACCTATAAATCAAACTATTAAATATTATATACTGATTTATTTTTCTGCTTTAATTTGATTTTATTTTTTTAAATCAAGGTCAGCCCTAATCATACATATCAAATAATCATTCATTTTAGATTTTTTTTTTAACCCTTTAAACGATCTCTTTTCATCATGATGTCACTACATTTTTTGATGCAAAAAACACAAAATATGTGTTTTGTTTGTTTTTTTCCAGAATACTACATAAAAATTGGATCACATATTATTTGATTTTTGCAGCCTGGCATATGTCAATGATTAACAACAACATTAACAACGTTAATAAATTAATTTAGACCCTCACCTCTCATATGAAGCCCAGATATCAGTAAAAGCAGGATTTATGCTTTAACGGCTTTCGGATCAAAAACAGTGGTTAAAATGGAAGAAATAGTGCGTTTTAGGCACACTTGGGAGACAGATGCTAATCTTGTAATTTTCTTTTGTTTAAAATGTCCAAATTTTAGTTGGTGGCCAGAATTTTAAAGATCATGCAAAAATGAACAACTTTTGAATTCTAACCTTATTTAAATTGTGAAAAATAATTTGAAGTTTTTAAAACGAAATGCAAAGTGTGCCTAAAAAGCACACCTGGATACCAGAGGGTTAATATGATCACAAAGGACTTTATGGAAAACAATGCCCATATAGTCCTTTTTATGTTTTTGTTTTCTTTTTCTTTTTTTTTTCTTTTTTTTTTTACAGACTATTTATCATGGTTTGTTTTGTTCCAGGTACAAAACATGTCTCAGTCCATTGAGGTACTGAACCTGCGCACTCAGAGGGATTTCCAATATGTCATGAAGATGGAGAACCAGATGAAGGGCCTGAGGACCAAGTTCAGACAGATTGAGGATGACAGGAAATCCATCATGGCCCGAAACTTCCAGGTAGTGCACACACCGGTTTAATCATAGTCCAGTTACACCATGTTCAACGGAGCGTTTCTGTTTACTTTTTTTTATTAATTTATGAGCGACCTTTTACACATTGATTTCAAGAGTCAATTACAAAACTCATTTACGGCATCAATGTGATCCAGAGCCTTTTTTTTTTTTTTTATGACATTTCAGCCGTTATAACAGAAAAATATTTACTCTTATATGTGCAACTTACATCGGCTAAAATTTGCTTAGAGGTCTTATTTCTGTCTTTGTGCATAAGAAATCAATATAAGTGAATCCCTAAAGGAACTTTGTGTTGGTAAATGCAAGTTATGCACATTTACAGGATTTCAGTTCTGTTGCAACATGTTGATGGTCATATGAACTATGTTTTCAGATCAAAAATGTCCAATTTCATCACAATTAATGCTATATTTTCATGTCACAAATGGCCAAGTTACAGGGGTTGGACAAAATAATGGAAACACCTTCACCTCAGGATGATAATGCCCCAATCCATACAGCTAGAATTGTTAAAGAATGGCATGAGGAACATTCTAATGAAGTTGAGCATCTCGTATGGCCGGCACAGTCCCCAGACCTCAACATTATTGAGCATTTATGGTCAGTTTTAGAGATTCAATTAAGACGTCGATTTCCACCGCCATCGTCTCTAAAAGAGTTGGAGGGTATTCTAACTGAAGAATGGCTTAAAATTCCTTTGGAAACAATTCACAAGTTGTATGAATCAATACCTCGGAGAATTGAGGCTGTGATTGCCGCAAAAGGCGGACCTACACCATATTAAATTATATTTTGTTGATTTTTTAAGGTGTTTCCATTATTTTGTCCAACCCCTGTATATTTGAACTGAATTTACCTGAAAAACAAATATTCTATTCTTTTAGATTCCCCAGTTTTTCTTACAAGATTCTCTCCTACATATCACATGTTTTATTTGTACAGGTTCAATATGGAGTATGGTGCTGATCCATCCTGCTTATGTTACGCCAACACATACATTAAGAATGTCACGTCACTTTTAAAATCAACAGTTTTCTAATAATAAGCATTTTTATAAAGTAATAATTCTATATTGTTATTTCCTCTTTAGTATGATGATAAACTATACAATAAATAATTCTGATCGTAGTTTTTGCACAGGGATCATTAGTGTAAACGGTGACATGGCTGCCGAGCATCAGTATGATGGGATCTGTAACAACCATGTCACATCCGTCCACTGCCACATTTTGTGTTTTTGTGTCAGCTGTTATTGTTTTAGATCCACAAAATTAACATTTATGAATAAGAGGAGAATTAGCAATAGTAAGTATATAAGTTTATTACTAATAAAGTACTGGTACTGACCAGATCATCATGGGTAATGTCACGTCCGTCCACCAGTAAAAGTTTTCACATACATGTGCTATTCCAAATCCAATATTTCTGAAAATAGAGCTTCCACTGTCAAATAACATCAGCAGTCTGTGCACAAATGGATCAGCATTATTTCAACACAGTTTTATGCATTTCTTACAACTTCTTTTTTTTTGACAAAAATGGCCACTCATTTAACCACTTAAGTAAATTTTAGCCGATATACATTTTAGGTCATTTGTTTTAGTTTGCAGAGTAGTTACTAGTGGATCTCTCTAACACACAAAGCACAGATATCTTCGGTTGTTTCGAGGACGTTAGTGGCTGCAGTTGTGTCTTATGTGAATTGCACTGGACAGCTGGGATGGGACGAGGAGTATGTCTGCTGTGGAGCGTTTCTACCCACTGAATGAGTTCAATGTATGGAACAACTGCTAGTGTGGCAGGAACATCAGAAATGAAGCCATGGGTTGGAGGGCAATCAACAATCTGATGCCCAGTTTACATGACAACGCTCTAGAGTGAAAACAACAAAATATTTCAACGTGTTACGGATACGTAGACTGGAGATCTTGGCATAAATTGACACACGATCAAATGACATTGAATAATACACGAAAGGATGAAAATGCGTATGTAAAGCATGCTAAATGGCATAAGAACTGGCGTGACATACAACGCAATTTCATGACATCAGTCTCAAATATTTCATCAGATGTGCCTTTCGTTTAGACAGCAACAGCATTTTTTGGGGGTTGAAAACACAAAAAAGTGAAACCACTTTCCAGAGTGGAAATCTAAAAAACACTCCACTCTCACGTCACCGTCTAAAGGGTTGAAAATGTAAAACTGCATTTCGTCATCGCATAGAGTTTACATCACAGGCATGCGCCAGTACGGATGGATACTTTATTCCCGAGGGAAATTAAAGAAAAACAACAACATGTGGGATTATTTCCCTGCGATGGACCTTCAAGTTGCCCTAGCTGCTCTAATTTACAGGGTGGGGAAGCAAAATTTGCAATATTTTGAGGCAGGGATTGAAAGACAGTGTATGACCAATTAGTTTATTGAAAGTCATGAGAATTTATTTGCCACAAGAAAATTGACATAATAGAAAATGTTTTTATTCTATGTGTCCTCCTTCTTTCTCAATAACTGCCTTCACACGCTTCCTGAAACTTGCGCAAGTGTTCCTCAGATATTCGGGTGACAACTTCTCCCATTCTTCTTTAATAGTATCTTCCAGACTTTGTCGTAATAGTTTTGCTCATAGTCATTCTCTTCTTTCCATTCTAAACAGTCTTTATGGACACTCCAACTATTTTTGAAATCTCCTTTGGTGTGACGAGTGCATTCAGCAAATCACACACTCTGACGTTTGCTTTCCTGATTACTCATATGGGCAAAAGTTTCTGAAAAGGTATGGATAATAGTGTTAGGTATGATTATGACATCAATATATGTTTGGTTTCAAAACAATTGACGTAGTGCCTGCTGAGAAAAAACAACTAAATGTTTATTGTAAATTTTGCTTCCCCACCCTGTACATCCAAGGGTCGTTTCAGCCATTGTCATGAATCGTCATGTTCTGTTTCTTGTTTTTTGATTGTATTTCGTGCTAGGACAGAACAGGAAGAGTAGAAGAAAGGTTCTACACAGGCACTTGGTGTTGGTGGTGGTGATGCCCCCTAGCCACCTGGTGTGCATACTACATCAATAAATAGGAAATTTCACACACTTTTGCGTGTCCATCTGCATGCAGATTTTCCCCCCAAAACGCATGTCTAAAGTGAGAACGCAACACCACTTTTGCATTTTTGGTTCAGATTGTTACAGTCTAAATGTAGCCTGAATATCACAACAGTATTTTGCAGTAGATATACAGTCCTGGTTCAACATTAGGTTTGTTGGATTAATAAAATTCTGATGTTCACACAAATGTATTTCTTAGTCTATGCATTAACCCTATAACACCAAATGTATCATATATGATACATGAGTTTTGAAGCCCTCTACATAATCAATGTGACTTTTTCTTGAAAACCTGATGTATACAATTGGATACATGCAATACACAGATAATCCACCAGGGGGAGGAATTCATTCACCATAGGCCTTTCCAGTGACACTACAAGACTGTCATTAATGAGGAGGGAGGAAGAACTTTGGCAATTTTGAAAAGGAATTACCAATTTGTTAGACATGTTTGTGTTATGGTTTTGTTTGTTCAAAAATAATAATATTAGAGCACTGAGCCTGATGTATCAAATATGATACAAAATTGAAACTCATACATGGAAATTCATATTTGAAAATAGTTGTTCAAAAGGACTAATAAGGGCTCCAGTTTCAAAAACTGGAATTTTCTGTCAATGATTTAATGGTTCAGGCTTTACAGGGTTAATATCCAATGTGGATGTATGGGAAGTAGCTATGTACAGCATTAAAAAGCAAAAATTCAAACCAAAGTTGTCGTATTTAGTGTGACCTCCCTTTACACTTAACATGTCTTGAACGCTATTGTTCAGACAATATGAGATTTATTACAATAATTTTCCAATATTCTAAACATTTTATACCTGGTTTCATTCAACCCATGTCAGATGTTTCTAATTGTTTGTGCTGCTTCTTGTCAGGGGGTCAGAGGTCACACTAAATAATGACTTTAACCTTTGAAACCTATTTATTTCCGTTTTTTTGAAGGCTGTGCACATATTTCCTGTATTTTCTTGTTGTATCTGAAGAAAATAGAAAAAGGAATAAATATGTATGATCACTTAAACCCTGAAAACGCTACAAACCTTGAGGTGGACTAAGATTTTTTCACAGTACTGTACAAATAAACACATGGCTTTACATTGAGTGAGACGTGATTTCATTTCGTAACATGTCCTAATTCTTCAATTTATATTCTTTTGACGATAAATATTTAAAATCTATTGAGCTGCAACCACTCAAACCCACGTCTGTCCCTGACCGTAACACATGTACTTTTTTTTTTTTTTTTTATCTCCACATCTCTGTATTTTCCATCTCATCTGCCGTGACTGTCAACTGTTCATCTATAGGAGCTTAAGGACAAGATGGATGAGCTGAAGCCCTTGATCCCGGTGCTAGAGCAGTACAAGATGGATGCTGCGCTCATTTCCCAGTTCAAGGAGGAGATCAGGAACCTGTCGGCGGTTCTGACAGGCATCCAGGAGGAGCTCGGGGCCTACGACTACGACGAGCTTTATCAACGCGTCCTGCGACTGGACAGCAGGCTTCGCAGCTGCATGGGCAAACTGAGTGAGTGCAGATCATTGTAGGCAATTAGTCGCAAGGTTAAGCCACGATTAATCTCCCTGTTGTATTAGAACCTGTGCCAGAAAAAAGACTATGCATGTGCAAGTGTGCAGCGTTTTTCACTGTGTCACCAGAGACAGCGCCGGCAGCGATATTTGCATTTTGTCATAAATTGTCACAGTCTTTTTTGCTCTCACAGAGTACCATAGTTGTGCTGCTGCAGAAGAACCACAGAGGGGATGTAAATAACGTAAAAAAAGTACAGTATACATTCAATTGAAGATATATGAAATATAAGACTAAAAACAAGTGTAGGCTGGGTTTTACACAAAAGCCCTTGAACACAACAGGTTACATTCAGGAAAAACTACTTAAAGGTGTGGGAGACTTTCGTGACCAATTTTTCATCAAATCTGTAAAACCTCAGTCATATCCTCAGTATCACAAATCCGTAAGTCTTTCTGTGATTACTCACCTGAATCTCTTGCATTACAGTCAACAATTTCGAGGTACCATCCACCATAAACAAACCATGTGTTTACAAATAGAGCCAGGAGCTAACTCGGGCATCTTCGGAATTTTGTCGCGACGTGCATTATGGGAAGTGAAGGCTCGTGCAGCCACCTGACAGCTGCTACAGACACGATGCGGAAACAGCAGGAGCTCCCTTCACTCTATGCATGTTCCTCTAGCCCACTGATTCTCAATCTTTTTCTGTCGGGCCCCCCTTTGGAGCACAAAAAATCTCCAAGCCCCCCTCAACCCCAACAACATTGTACCTGTGGTGCAATTATAACTTTTTTTGAAAGAAACATCAATATCGTTAGAATACTTTTTGCTTTTCCTTGAATAATTTGTTGTGCAAATTAAAAATAACTTTGATTTTTGATTGAACAATATAAATGACCTAAACAAAACTGCTCCCTGAGACATTATTTTTCCAATTAAAAATAGGAAATGTGTAATTATCTTACAACTATGACAATAAGGTAAATTTTTTTGGAGAACAACAAACAAATTTTGGTAACAAAGATGAACATTTTAACAATATTAGTGGCTGCAATGAGCTTGTTTCCGTTGCACATTTCAGAACATTAAAGTGCAATCTGTACAAACTGTGCAAAACCAGAAACATTGCACATTTTTCTTTTCCAGTCCAATCCTTGTCCATTGTCCAAATCTAAACTCTTGGTCTAGTCTAGTGACAGATCACTATGGCAGTAGATTTGTTTGTTGTACGTCCCTAAAATGAGTCCAGGGTGTTCCAACGCTAAAACATTAGTTCCACCTGCTACATGTTCTAACCTGAAGAAAAAAAAAACAAAACACCTAGGAATGATCCCATGCCCCCCCTGGAAAGCCTTTGTGCCCCCCCGGGGGGGCCCGCCCCACAGTTTGAGAAACACTGCTCTAGCCGTTTTCGCGTTTCAGTCATTTCCACGTCGTCTTTGTTTCATCTATATAATAGCGTATAGTCGCGCTGCCACTGTCAGGTGGCTGTGCGAACCTCCCTTTCCCACAATACGTGTTGCAACAAAATTCCAAAGATGCCCGAGTTAGCTCCCACCTGTTTGTAAACACATGGTTTGTTTATGGCGGATGGCACTAAGAAATTGTTCACTGTAATGCAAGAGATTCAGGTGAGTAATCACAGAAAGACTTCATGATACTTAGACTATGACTGAGGTTTGACAGATTTGATGAAAAATTGGTCACAAAAGTCTCCAGCACCTTTAAATATTATTGCATCCCTCAGAAAAATACACCAATCAGCCATAACGCTCTGAAAACTAGCATAAGAAACGTTGATAATATTGATTATTTCATTCCAATGGTACCTTTCACTGGGTTGGATATATTAGGCAAGTGAACACAGGTCACAGTAACATCAAGTGACCCTTCTGAGGCAAGCTACAGGTTGTAGCCGAAACATGTCAAAGTAAAAGAATTACCGTACTTTCCGGTCTATAAGCCGCTACTTTTTTCCACACACTGTGAACCCACGGCTCTAAAATGATGCGGCTAATTTATGTTTTCTGGGCTAACAATGGATCCGGCTGACGAAGAAGGAAATAGAACTGCTGTATGTAAGCTTGGCATCAATGAATCGATGGTGAGACGTTGGAGACGGGGTGGGTGCGGCTTATAGTCCGGAAAGTATGGTAACTCTTTTTCTATCTGTCTGACAAGTACGAAAAAGAAATCTTAATAGGCAAGTGAACATTTAGCTGATGTGTTGGAAGCAGCAATGTAAGGAACTGTAACTTTGACCAGGTCCATATTGTAACGGTGTTGACTGGGTCAGAGCATCTCCACAACTGCAGCTCTTGTTGGGTGTTCCTAGTCTGCAGTGGTTAGTACCTACCAACAAGACCAACGCTGAACATTGTAATGACCCCCCTACCACCCCCTGCATCTATACCCCCGTTGCTCCCGTTGTGAATTGCCCAATATCTTTGGATGTTCTGATATTGTTGGAAATAACATTGCGGATCGCCCAAAGTCCTTGGATGTTCTAATGCTGTTGGAGACGTGACACTGCTTGGCCTGGCGGGTCGATCCAGCACTGATTAATGACTTCCAGATGTTCTTGTTGACTTCTATGGTTTGGCCAAAGTGGGTTGGAATTCAAATCAGAGGTTAATTAAGGATAAGATGGCTGACATTTTAGCTCCTTGTTTGGGCATAATGATAAGATGGTCAGTAACTTAGCTCCTTATTTGGTCAAAGATTTCTGAGAAGTGGAATAAAGATGGGTGAACATCCCTGATGTGTTTTCCAGTTTGCTGTCCTCAACACTCCCTGCTGCCTTACTACTATCACTATCCACTCACCTCATTTGTTTCCGATCTGCCCCCATAACCAACTACTGACCCCAAAAGACCTGAAAAATGTAGGTCAACATTGGCATCCAACATCTACATTGGCCCCAATTTGACCTAGAACAGGGGTGTCAAACTCAGATCTTCGAGGGCCGGTAACCTGCATGTTTTAGATGTTTCTCTCTTCCAGCACACCTGACGGTCGTTATCAGTCTTCTGCAGAGCTTGATGGTAGGCTTATCATTTGAATCAGTTGTGTTGGAAGAGGGATACATCTAAAACATGCAGGATACCGGCCCTCAAGGATCTGAGTTTGACACCCCGGACCTAGAGGATGAAGGTCAAGGTCGACACCCAAAGAACTTGTCCAAGACCTTCCCAAGTTGAACCTAAAAACCAAACCTGAAAGAGTTCGGACAATTTGGTTTAGCGTAAACATGTTGACAATGATGTACAGACACACAGACGGACGCCAAAGAGTACAACAAATGGACTAAGGAAGAACATCCCAATCTCAGGCTAAATGAGAATCTGTGGGAGGTGTTGGAAAAATAAATCTGATCCATGGAGGTCCAGCTCTCTACATCCAGGACGTCAGGGATCTGCTGCTAACGTCTTTGTCCAGATACCACAGCAGACTCTCAGAGGTCTGGTGGAGTCTAGAACATGTTTTAGTAGAAAAAGGGGAACCTACACGATATTAGTCAGGCTGTGATAATGTTCTGCTCCCGAAGATGTTGGACTGATTGAGATCCGGTTGTTCTTTAGATACTTTTAGTAGGGATTAACAACATTACAAGATCTGGAGATGCTCTGACCCACTGATTTGACCATCACAATCTCTCGTTTGTCAAAGTTAAACAGATTCCTACTCTTGCCATTTTTGCTGTTTCTAACACATCAATATGGAAAATTACCGTATTTTTATGAAATGGTTAATTTCCGTTATTTTACAGTATCTTTTCGGCACCCCTGCTGCCGGAATAATACTGTTTTTTTTTTTTTTTTACAGTGTGATAGTCAACGGTTCGGTGTACATATTTATACTAACTTTGGCTTTTTCTTAATGCACTTGGCTGCCGCTGTGAGAAACATTCTGTACTAAATTGATTCATAATGGGGAGGAAGGAGGTTGTTTGTGAACTCCGAAACCACTGCAGCCAATAATTCTACTGGGACATTATCAGGCCGTGCATTAATCTTCTACCTTTATTACTTGTGTTTCCCGCAAAACAGTTTTCTTTCCAGCAGCTGAAGAAGAAACCACACAGGGAGAAAACACTACGAAAGACATATATTAATATACAGACTCTTTTATCACCGAGTTTATTTTTTTTTGTGTAATTCAATACTAATTTGTTCTGTTTGTTGCAGTTTAAAAGGAGAATAATCTAACGCAACAAGAACAACTAGGATACAAAAGGTCTTTAGAGGCAAAGCGCTTTTACATTTCTAAGAGTTCGAGTGCATTAAAAGAAATACGATGGGTTAGTCATAAGAAAGCCGAGTTGCCCTTAGCTACAAACAGCAGTTGCACGATTATGCTTCAAGTTAAATAAAACCGCTTGCTGCCAGTGCTATCTTAGTATGCACAGAGGGCACACTCTCTGGTGGCACAGGCATGAAATTGGCTTGAGAAATCTAGTTAGAGACAAAAACCACTACAGCACATCTTATCGCTGCATTTCTTTATTAACAGCGTGTGGAAAATTAATGAAAATCACTGGACCTGTTACAATAAAGACATCTGGAACCCGGTTTGGGGCATGGATGACTGATCCTCTAGCATCAACCAGAAACAACAGGGTGAGTTTGGGAAAGCAGAGAAGGTTCTGCCGAGGCTCAAATGTCTGTGTTGTGGTTTTAGAGCATGCACAATAATCACCATCACTTCAGACAAGCATCAGTGTTGTCGTAGAGTGGGCTTTGATTTCAGCAAACGTGGAGAAGTGTTGTGAGTCATTCTGCTGAAACATCCACTTTACTTTACCCCGCCGTATTATGTCACTTATTGGCTCCGTAATTAAAGGTTTTTAACCAAATGGAAGGTGACGCTAGTGAGGAAAACCAAGCATGTATGATACACTTAAAATATAAGTACTTGGTAGATGTTTTGGTTGGTTTTTTTTTAGCATCACTTCCATAATTATCCTTAACTCTTTATAGGGCACTCATAGAAATACACTGAAATTTCAACCTGAGAGTGTAATTGGAGGAAATAAGATTTTTTTTTTTTAGCCTTTTTGAAAGTTTTATTTTTTATTGTGTAGAAAATCAAGGTTAATGAAGTTACCATATTTGGTTCCTTACCCATAAATGGCTAAAATAAATAAATAAAAATCCAAGAAGTATTATATATATATATATATATATATATATATATATATACATGTATTATACTTCTTGGTCACAAAAGTCTCCTGCACCTTTAAGTGCAATGGGAGGTCACACTAAATATGACCATGTTAGTTTATAGAAGCTGTTTTCAACCTGAAACTTTTGTTTTTCCTGCTGTTCATACTTCACAAATATCAGATTGGATCTAAATACAGACTGACAAATGCATATATGTGGACATTAGAACTTTACTAAACCAACAAACCTGATGTGTGACTAGAATATCTGCGCAGTACTGTATATACGAGTGGTTTTCAAGTAAAATCCAGAAGCAGGAAAATGGATGTTTTCAAAGAATGACTCTCAACAGAACCAATATGAAGACTTACAGGGGTTGGACAAAATAATGGAAACACCTTCACCTCAAGATGATAATGCCCCAATCCATACAGCTAGAATTGTTAAAGAATGGCATGAGGAACATTCTAATGAAGTTGAGCATCTCGTATGGCCGGCACAGTCCCCAGACCTCAACATTATTGAGCATTTATGGTCAGTTTTAGAGATTCAAGTAAGACGTCGATTTCCACCGCCATCGTCTCTAAAAGAGTTGGAGGGTATTCTAACTGAAGAATGGCTTAAAATTCCTTTGGAAACAATTCACAAGTTGTATGAATCAATACCTCGGAGAACTGAGGCTGTAATTGCCGCAAAAGGCGGACCTACACCATATTAAATTATATTTTGTTGATTTTTTAAGGTGTTTCCATTATTTTGTCCAACCCCTGTATCTGTATTTGATCATTTAAAGCTTGATTCTGGTTCTCACTTCACCTTTCCTTTGTCCTCTATGATGTAGGTTTGGTATATGGACAGTTACACCAACAGCAAGATAGTGCGCGAGTACAAGTCAATGGATGACTTTGTGTCCGGAGTGGTTTCTCGGACCTACAGCCTGCCCTTCAAATGGGAGGGAACCAATCACATCGTCTACAACGGGTCGCTTTACTACAACAAGTACCAGAGCAACATTATCGTCAAGTACAGCTTCGACAGCGGCAGCGTGCTAGCCCAGCGAGCCCTGGAATTCGCCGGCTTCCACAACATGTACCCGTACACGTGGGGCGGGTACTCCGACATCGACGTCATGGCGGACGAACTGGGGATGTGGGTCGTATATGCCACCAACCAAAACGCCGGGAATGTGGTCATCTCCCAGATCGACCCCGACACCCTCCAGGTCCTGAAGACTTGGAACACGGAATACTCCAAAAGGAATGCAGGCGAGTCGTTCATGATCTGTGGAACACTCTATATCACTAACTCTCACCTGTCGGGAGCCAAGGTTTACTACGCATACTCGACCAAGACGTCGACTTACGAGTACATAGACATTCCTTTCCACAACCAGTACTTTCATATCTCTATGCTTGACTACAACGCCAGGGAGAGAGCGCTGTACGCCTGGAATAACGGACACCAGGTAATATTCAATGTCACCCTCTTCCATGTCATTAAAACAGATGATGACTCTTAGACTTTACACGACTCCCAAACCCACAACTAAAGCACCACCTATTGTGATACGAGGAACTCCTAAAATGTCTGAATTTGTCTAAAATGGACTGGTATCTCTTCTTGCTATTACTTGAACTTTTCTAATTTGTGGTTCTGGATTCGTGGCTGAAATAAGCATGGACACCAATGACTTGATACCTTCTTAAAAAAGAACATGCTACACATTTTCTAAACTTTTCCATTGCTGCTGATCATCCTGGTACGCCTTATTTGCTGTATTGAGTCTGCGAGCCGAAGACTCTCGATAGCTTTTGCATGAATGTCTACATTTCGTCTGCGGTGGAATTTTTCTCTAATATTGCTGTGTTTTTGTTTTTGCTTATGGTGTTTGCATTTTTGTCTATTTAGAAGTCTATTTAAAGTATTTAAACCTCAAAGACCCCTATTTGACACAATGTAAATCTAGGTGAAGATAAAGAAAAATAACCATTCTTTTAAAGATGAGCTTGTAAAATATTGCTATTATGTATGTCACTGTGGAAGGAAAACATTTGTATTTTTTATAAAACAAAACCGTAGAAGATTATCTGTGCATTTTCATTAAACTTAAATTATTGTACATTTCATTAAAAGTGTTTTTGGCTGGTAAAAATCGATCATCTGCAATAATCTGATGAAGACAGACTTTCATGATTTTTATTTCAACCATAAACTTTCTAGTTCCAGAAGATTCCCATAGTGGAAATGTTCATGTGTACCTTTAGATGTTAATGATAGAGATATACACTAATCAGTGATAATATTATGGCCGCTGACAAGCAAAGTGGAATTAATTTGGATTATCTCGCTCCAATGGGACCTGATACATTAAGCAGCAAGTGAACAGGTAGACCTCAAAATTGATGTGTTAGAAAGAAGAAAATGGGCAAGAGTTGGGATCTGAGCAACTTCTACAAGACAGAACTTATGACGTCTAAATAACTGGGTCAGAGCATCTCCAGATCTTGTTGCTCATTCCCAATGTAAAATGGTTAATATCTACTAAAAGCAGGGGTCTCCAATCCTGGTCCTCAAGGGCCAGTATCTTACATGTTTTAGATGTATCCCACTTGCACACACCTGATTCAAATAATAAGCCTATCATCAAGTTCTGCAGAAGTCTGGTAATGACTGTCAGGTGTGCTGGAAGCTGGAAGCAGCCCTCGAGGACCAGGATTGGAGACCCCTGACCAAAAGTAACCAAAGAACAACAACCGGATCTCAACCAGTCCTGCATCTATGGGAGCAGAACATTATTACCACCTGTCTAATAATGTGTTGGTCCACCTTTGTCCAGTAAAACAGTTCTGACCAGAGGCCTAGACTCCATCAGACCACTCCAGGTGTGTGTGGTTTCTGGATCAAGACATTAGCAGCAGATCCCTGAAGTCCTGGAATGGATTGGACTTGTTTATCCAGTATGTTCCATAGGTGTGAGATTGGGATGACCTTCCTTAGTCCATTTTTGTTCTGGAGTTGTGGAGTTGTGGCTGCAGTTGTGGAGATGCTCAGATCCAGTCATGACCATTACAATATTTTGCCCTTTCCAACACATCAGCTTCAGCGACTAAATGTTCACTTGCTCTCTAATATATCCAACCCAGTGAAAGGTCCCACTGGAATGAAATAATCAATATCAATGTTATGGCTGATCAGTGGACATTTTTTTCTCTGAGCAGTTGTTGAAAGACATTGAAGACTCTGGATGTTCACAGGTGAGTAAAGTAGGTGAAAATACCAGGTGAAAAAGGTGGATGTAAAGAGGTTCCTGTTGGCTCTTGGAGTATCGTCAGTGTTGCCAACTCCTCAGTAAGGGAAGTAGCTATTGGCTGTCTTAAAAGTGGCTAAAGTACGCTTATAGGGCTTATATAGCTCTGGAGGTAGTGCAGTCCTCACCTCATACAGAGACTCCTTCTGCCCCTCTTCATCCATCACCCACTCCAAATAAATTTCCACCTGGGGGGGGGCTGTGAGTACTTTGGGATGGTGGAGGGGCTCACGGTCCTCATTGAGGTCAGTAACTGTAGGACGATACATGCTTTTAAATCTGACTCTCCAAAACACCAGGAAAGTCTCCAGTGACACCAGAAAAAGTCGCGACATTTGTCGCTAAGAGGATTTGAAAAGTCGGCAGATTTAGCGAAAAAGTAGCCAAGTTGGCGACACTGAGTATCGTCACCTTCCTAAACTCATTTATAACTTTTTTTTTTGCCAAAATCATCAAGTTTTGGTTACATTAGTTTTGTTTCCTGAAAAATCTAGAAAAAAATGTTCTGCAATTATTTTACAAAGGTGACATAAGTAACGACAGACGCCTCATGAAAAGTGCAGGTGTAGGTTTAACACTGCACTACTGTCTATAGATAACACTGGTCAACAACAAATTTATTGTTTAAGTTTTTTGAGCTAATTTAGGATAATTTTGGTGTGCTGAATCCAAATATCACATTAATTTTGCTCAATCAGGTCAACTTTCTGAACTATGCTACATACTGGCTTTTTTAACATTTTTGCTTACATTTATGGGCATTTTCACATCATATGATACAAAATTCTTTCATATTTCTTGCAATAAACAAGTTCTGAAGATTTTACTTTTGCCAATTTATGATTAATGTTTTTTTTTAATATTACAGGTGAATGAAATGGCTTCGACTAGAAGATCTTGCAAAAATAAGCCTGAACGTATTCTGCTACATCTGCAGTGAATACACCATTGTACCTAACAGGAATCCTGTTAAAATTTTTTTTTTTTTTTCTCTTAAAACCTATTTTGGGTGAGAACTATATAAAAAAATCAACCGATAAAGTCACAAAAATGTAATCAATTTTGTGAGAAGATCAAATTTTTCAAAATCAAATTAGCAAAAAACCAGACCTGATTGAGAAAAACAGATGTCATTTTTGGATGTAGCGGTGCAAAATGGTCCTAATTCAGTTGAAAAAACCTAGACAACTTGCAAAAAACATTTTTGTGTAACCCAGTGTAATCACAAAAGGAAACCTCATAACCATAGAACAATGGTAGGGACAATCGCAGCTATTAAAGTGTTTTATCACACCGCACAACATCGACACTGACTGCAAATGCGTAGATGAAAACTATAAAATTCCTTCACGACAGATGAGTATATGAAAATATGTTCCTGTCTGGTACTAGTATTGTTTCTGCTGCTGTGTTGACAGTTCATATTAATTGAAGCACAACTTGGCTCAGTTTATTTATCCTCTCCTTCGGTGCTAACTCTGCTTCGCCTACACTTTTATCACCTGACTATGGATGTATGCAGAACTGTGATGCATTCTGGGTGATATACAACCCCAGGAGTGACCATCATTGCTACATCAGACCTCTGAGGGTCGATCTTAGCGAGGTCGCCTCAGTTTTCAGGGGAATAATGGCACATTCCAAAGTGCTGGGAGGTAGAATATATTTCTCTTGGAGTTAACTACATCCCACCTCAAAGCATTCCAGACGATCCATGTTGGACATAAACAACAAATTTGGAGGACCGCAGATCTGAGCTGCTGTTTGCTTTGTACCTGAAGAAGCATTTTGACTGTTGACAGTAGTACAGTGTTCTCATATACGCAAAAAAGATGGAAGAGGCAAAATGATGGATGAGCTAATCAGGGTGGGGGGGTGGGGGGGGCAGTCAACCCCCCCCCCCTCTGGTTTTTACATCCCTACTTCTGCTCAATGAATTTCATCCTCGGGGAAGGACAACCAACCAACTGAAATAACAGGCAGGTTGTGGCTGACTCTTCTTCCACCTATATCCTACATTACCGGCACTAACCTTCACCTGAACCGAACTGTCGGCAGTCTCAGAATTCGCAAACGTCCCCATGCACTGGGGCGGATACGGAATACAGGTTAGAAGTTGTGAAAATTTCGTGTAAGATCAGCTGTATAATAGAGGAATAGAACTCAGGAGATGGACATTGAAAGAATGTCAAGTTTACTTTTGTTTCACTCCAGCGTTAGTTACATTAGTTATGGACCGCATACCCCCCCCTCTGTTTTATGGACAAATTGCACCCTGCAGCTAATTATACATTGTGGAGTTTAGTTTTTTTTTATTAACTTTCTTTATTGGAAGTAAGTTCAGAAGCATGACAATGCTATGTGGTAAAAAGGACTTCCATTCTTTCATTTTTCTTTTTATTTATTTATTTATTTATTTATTTATTTATTTATTTATTTAATAGGGACAGTGCATATTAATGAACATCTACAACAGTTGCAGCTGTAAATATGCCAGATTGTAGCAGCAGTGCTAATTTCCATCTGTAGTCCCTAGGCAGGTGACAAAAAAGACAACTGACAAAAAGGCAAAATATTATAAAAGACATTGTAAAAAAAATAGTACAAAGAAATGCAAAACATCCTAAAAACACACAGGACAACACAGTGAGGATGATCTACTGATGGTCACAGGCTTGGTTTTCCTTCATCCAATGTTTAAGTTGTGATTTGAAGGAGGCATATGATTGTGAGTCTCTTATGTTGAGCGGTAAACTGTTCCAATATTTAGTCCCAGTGACTGAAAGTGCAGTTTGTCCAAAAGTATCCCTCCCCAATCCCACCCTACCCAAAACAAATGGTAAATGGACTGCACTTTTATAGCGCATTTTCTACACCTTCATTCACCCATTCACACACACATTCATACACCAGTGGGCCACTGCTGCCATGCAAGGCGCTGCCAGCAATGTAGGGTTCAGCGTCTTGCCCAAGGACACTTCGACATTCGGACAGTCGGAGCCAGGATTCAAACCACCAACCCTTCGGTCATTGGACCCACTCTACCAACTGGGCCACAGTCGCCCCACCAGTCGCACCCAAGAAGACAATCTTTAATGTAAATCCAATATTGACATGTAATCAGTACAGAATAGATACAATTGTCTAATTAATAAATAAATAAATAAAAAATAAGTAGCTAAAATAAAACAAAAAAAAAAAAAGGGGGGGGGGGGGGCTCAGTCATCACAATCAGGCAGAGATGCTAAGGTTTCAATATAATTTAAGAGAGGTCTCCAAGTTTTTTCAAATTACTTTAAGGAGCCACTGAGGGAAAATCTAAGCTTTTCAAGTCTAAAATGTAATAAGAATGTCACGTCATCTTGTAATAAAGCCGAATTATGTAATAAACTGACGCATTTTGTAATAAACTATGTCAACGCATTATATAGTAATTTTTTTCTTTCTTCCCGTACCGAACCGAAAAAAAATTGAACCGTGGCTTTCAAAACCAAAAACGTACCGAACCGAAAATTTTGTGTACCATTACAGGCCTAATAAGGATGATGCTTAAATCCCAGTTTAGACCATTCCCATATATTTTTGACAAGACAAAATTATTTTACATATAAAGGCGATACGAGCTGACATACCTCACCTCACCTCACCTCATACCGGCTGAAGGCATCACCGTTTGTCAAATTGCCAGAGGCGAGTTTTAGAATGTTGCACAGTACAGTGTAATTTTCTCATTATTTTTGGAGTGTTTTTAGTTCACCTGTTAACATGAAGCAGCGTTATCATCAACTGTTCTTCCAGTAAATCATGCCTTGATGTGTTTTCTCTCCATATTAAGGCTTTTACACACCGAGTGTATGACTCAAAAGTGCAAAATACTGACCTGCAAATGTTTTACATCAAAACTCCTCGCACTGGCAATGATGGAACAGTTCAATAGAAGATTCAATAAACAGTATGTGTGCCAGGCTTTGGACAGAGATAATAATGGATTCAACATCACCTACAGCGTAATCTAGGACCTGTATCTTCAATGCAGCATTGTCTGATCGTTTGGGTCCAGTCTCCAGGTAAAAATCACACAAACGATGTAAAATGAGTTTGATTCATATGATATTTATGTCTCCTCATTATCCTCATAGTCAAGTTGTTTGCCAATGCTGCTCCACACGTTGTTCTTCAATTGATTTTCTTTATTATTCTTGTGTTTCACAGCATCCTGGTCAATATCACACAACTGAATTGCTGATGCCTTTATTCATAGTGCAAAGGCTCTGAAAAATTGACTTGTTTCGAAAGAAAAACTATAAAACACATGGTTTTTCGCTGCATCATATTTACATTCTGGGGGGATTCATGCCATAAACAGAAAAAAAAAACAACAACAACAACAAAAAAACAACTTGAATGACGTGATTTAATCACACGAAGAAACACCTCCAGTATGTAAAGACCTTCAGGCAACAATAAGTATGCAAATTATATCAACCAGCCTGTCAACAACTATTATTTTAATGTAATTATTTTCACTTTATCATCTAACCCCATCTCAAATGTCTTTAAAACATAAAAAAACAGCCAATAATACAAGAAGGAACATAGATGTTACAAGGAGTTAAATTATCTTTAACACATGCAGTGCAGTGTGGTTAGGCGTCATCAGGTTCAGGTACAGCTCTGTTTTACACAACATCACAACATATGAAAATAGGTTCTAGAAGCACATGTAGAGTTCATGTGATGGTTGATGTCAACCAGTGGCGGATCCAGAAAAAATTGATGGGGGGGTTAAGGGGGAGAAGTGAAGCAAACCAACATTATAAATGCTTCAAATCACATAAAGCTTTTTTTTTTTTTTTATTATCATACACTAATAGAATGAATATAATTGAACCTCACTAATGTGACCATTAATGGAACTAAAGCCAAGAGTTGGCGTTAACCCTTTATACAGGGGTTGGACAAAATAATGGAAACACCTTCACCTCAAGATGATAATGCCCCAATCCATACAGCTAGAATTGTTCAAGAATGGCATGAGGAACATTCTAATGAAGTCGAACATCTCGTATGGCCGGCACAGTCCCCAGACCTCAACATTATTGAGCATTTATGGTCAGTTTTAGAGATTCAAGTAAGACGTCGATTTCCACCGCCATCGTCTCTAAAAGAGTTGGAGGGTATTCTAACTGAAGAATGGCTTAAAATTCCTTTGGAAACAATTCACAAGTTGTATGAATCAATACCTCGGAGAATTGAGGCTGTAATTGCCGCAAAAGGCGGACCTACACCATATTAAATTATATTTTCTTGATTTTTTAAGGTGTTTCCATTATTTTGTCCAACCCCTGTATAAGCACTCACAGAAATAATCTGAAATTTCAACCTTAAAATTTCAACCGAAGGACATGACAAGACTTTATTACTTTTGTGAAATTTTTCAAAATGTGTTATTGCTATGTAGAAAATGAAGATAAATTAAGTTACCACATTTGGTTCCTTACCCATAAGTGGCAAAAAAAAAAAAAAAATCAAGAAATAAATCTAAAAAATACAAGAAAAACACATGTAAGATGAAAAGAACATGTATTTTAGAACATTAGAACATCAGTTTTACACCAACATCAGTGCTGATCCAGACCCCTGTCCACATCCACATTATCCCTTTGAACATCATTACTTACATTAGTACCATTACTTCATGGTACCTAACTTACAGACCGCATTGGACCTGACATTATTGACTCATTATCCTCAGTAGCTGGGTTTCCATTACAGTTTTCTGCAAAATAAAACTGATATTTCTACCATTTCGACAAAGTTGTAAGTGTTTCCATTAAAGAGTCTTTGGCTTCTGATGTGTGATTCTAGTCAAGTCCCGTCTTGTGACATGTCATAATTCTCCTAAAATACTGTATAGTTCTCGCAAGACGCTCGTTTAAGGAAGATGGAGCCAGTGAGTTTCATGTAAAACCTCCACGGTGTTCCCACTGTGGTGTTGGTTCATCTACTGTTATTAAAGTGACTGAAACAAAAGAAGAAGGGAATGTAGAATCGTCCCAAGGCAAAGTCCTTCTTTATGGCAGCAGGGACACATAATGGATTTATGGAAGAGAATTGTACATCAGGAATTCACCAACAAGTTGTGGATCCAGAATTTCTGAATGACCCGGGCAACATTTAATGAACTGTGCGATGTTGTCGAACCTCTGGTGTCACCAGACTTGTCCTGCCCTCGGGAAGCAGTTCCTACACAAAAGCCTGTGTCTATTGCCTGAAACAAACTAGAACCACCTGTTCTAAGTACAGGGTCATAGGTGAGATGTTTGGCTTGAGCAAAACCACCGGAACCAGGTGGGTGAAAATGTGCAGAATGTGTTTCCATTATATTTTTGCGCTACATTTCTACAGTCGCGGAAAAAATTATTAGACCACCAAAAGTCATCAGAAACAATGGTTATGCAATCAAGTCCTTACTCCTGTGTGTATCATGTGACTAAAACAGACCTAAAAGAAAACATGGAATGCCTAAAAGCACTGTTTTTGTCAGTACAAAGCCATAGATATTGATGTAAGAACTGAAGTGATTTTGGTTATTATCAAGAAAACTATGGAAAATGCAATCTATAAACCCAGTTTGGTATGAATTCAACCAATAGTTTTGCCGCTAAAGTGTTTAAAAAAAAAAAAAAAGAACCAAAAACAATGAAGCAGCAGTAAAGAAAATCCTTAATGCACATGTATAAATGATAAGTTGAGGCATAATATTGTTAAAACTGAACTTATTTTTCTTAAATATCATTTTTTTTCCACATCTTTTTTTGTTTGGATTGTTTGTAAATGTACAGTCACAGAAAAAAATTATTAGACCACCAAAAGTCATCAAAAACAATAGTTATATAATCCAGTACTAACTCCTGTGTGTATCATGTGACTAAAACAGACCGAAAAGAAAACATGGAATGTCTAAAAGCAATGTTTTTGTCAGTACAAAGCCATAGATATTGATGTAAGAACTGAAGTGATTTTGGTTATTATCAAGAAAACCATGGAAAATGGATAGATATCAGCTCTGAAATTAAACTCTTATTCGCTATTTTTTGTTTTATCATTATATTTGCCCAAACAAATGTACCTTTAGTTGTACCAGCCATTAAAATGAACAAGAAATTGAAGAAAACAAGGGTAGCCTAATCATTTTTTCCGCGATTGTATATCAAAATGTCTTAAAATCCATCTCTTGAGAGCGTCAATATTTTTGTGACCTTTGACCGTTTTTGCAACATTTTGTTTCCATTATGAAACTTACATTTTGCGTATTTGTGAGGGTAATGGAAACCCAGCTACTGTAACTGTTCCTGCCACTGTCTTGTAATGTATGTGGAAATTACCAAAAATAGTCACATGCCCGATAAAGGGTTAATAAGGTCATCCTCACTTATGGCATTGATTTCCATTGTATTCCAATGCGCCGAGGGTGCCGGTAGGTAAAACTGACACTGATGTCAACATTCACTGCGCAAAAAAGAGACGATCTAATTTGCTGTAAAATAAATAAATAAATGTAAATAAACCCCTACTTTTTTGTTGCATGATGCACATATTAATTACATACAAAAAATTCCCCCAGTTCTTTAGAGATTTATCCAAACTCCTCTTAAGAATACACAAGATAAATCTGACACATATTTGTTTTGCTATGTTTTTTGTTTTTTTTTTTTTGTCATTTTGTCGATACTTGAAATGCAGCTGTAATAAATAACTCCCCATCACTGTCATCATTCATATTTTAAGATGCTGAAAAATATCCACCAATTAACCCTCCGGTATCTGGGTACATCTTTTAGGGACACTTCGCACTTCGTTTTAAAAAACTTCATATTATTTTTCACAATTTAAATAAGGTTAGAATTCAGAAGTTGTTCATTTTTGCATGATCTTTAAAATTCTGGCTACCAACTAAAATGTGCACATTGTAAACAAAAGAAAATTGCAAGAGTAACATCTGTCTCCCAAGTGTGCCTAAAATGCACTGTTTCTTCCATCTGATATGTATGATTAGGGCTGACCTTGATTTACAAAAATAAAATCAAATTAGAGCAGAAAAATAAATCAATATATAATATTTAATAGTTTAATTTATAGCTGTGCATTTTATGCACACTTGGTGACAGATGCTAGCATTTTTGAACATTTGACCTAGCACCGAAAATAATGATGCAAATTAACTAATGTTGGAGTTAATCATTAACATATGCCAGGCTGCAAAAATCAAATAATACATGATCCACTTTTTATGTAGTATATTGAAAAAAAAAAAAAATATATATTTTTTGTGTTTTTTGCATCCAAAAAAAAAAAAAAAGTTTGTTTACATTACAAGCATGGCATTTAAAGGGTTAAAAAATGTGACAGTTATTGAGTATTTGGTATTTTTATTTACGGCTCAAGTTGATGAAATAGAAAAAAGTGTAAAAGAATTAAAAACAAACTGTATGAAATTTTTTTGACATTACTCCACAAGTGTGCCAAAATGGCACACTTGGTGCTTAGTAAGGGCCATGCTGGACAGGATACCGGAGGGCAACACTGGTTAATTTGCATTATTATTTTTGGCACTAGGTCAAATGTTCAAAAATACTAGCATCTGTCATCAAGTGTGCGTAAAATGCACACCTATAAATCAAAATATTAAATATTATATATTGATTTATTTTTCTGCTCTAATTTGATCTTATTTTTGTAAATCAAGGTCAGCCCTAATCATACATACATAAAAAAATTCCTACAGTTCTTTAGAGATTTATCCAGCTCCTCTTAAGAATACACATTTTTGTTTTGCTATGTTTTTTTTTTTTTTTGTCATTTTGTCGATACTAGAAATGCAGCTGTAGTAATAACTCCCCATCACTGTCATCATTCATATTTTAAGATGCTGAAAAATATCCTGCAATTAAACCCAAAAAAAAAAAAAAATGAAACCCTGGCTGTTAGAGCAGAGGTACAAAGTGTTGTTGCTCCATCTTTGGTCTGAACTGACGGGGTTTCAGACTGTTCCAGACCTGAGCTTCGCAATTCACCAAAAATAGTCACATGCCCAATAAAGGGTTAATAAGGTCGTCCTCACTTATGGCATTGATTTCCATTGTATTCCAATGCGCAGAGGGTGCCGGTAGGTAAAACTGACGTTGATGTCAACATTCACTGCGCAAAAAAGAGACGATCTAATTTGCTGTAAAATAAATAAATAAATGTAAATAAACCCCTACTTTTTTGTTGCATGATGCACATATTAATTACATTAAAAAATCCCCCCAGTTCTTTAGAGATGTATCCAAACTCCTCTTAAGAAAACACATTTTTGTTTTGCTATGTTTTTATTTTTTCATCTTTTAGTCGATACTAGAAATGCAGCTGTAGTAACAACTCCCCATCACTGTCATCATTCATATTTTAAGATGCTGAAAAATATCCTGCAATTAAACAAAAAAAAAAAAAAACCCATGAAACCCTGGCTGTTAGAGCAGAGGTACAAAGTGTTGTTGCTCCATCTTTGGTCTGAACTGACAGGGTTTCAGACTGTTCCAGACCTGAGCTTCGCAATTAGTTGCTTGGATCTGAACCAGGCTTAAGATGTCAGCCGAGTGGGAGTCAACAAGAGCAACTTCAGCCACTAGAAGCTTTGTTTTCTCAGAGCCAGACGGGGGACAGAGTGTTCACCACGACAGCGATAATGCCTCTTTAACAAAGGTAAGACTTTCCATACGCTCATACACCCATGACGACGCCGGCGTGTGCATCATCCTTTCAATTGCGACCATACTGAATTGCCGGTAAACTGCTGGGATGAGTCAAAGCATTCACTATAATTACCTTCCCTTCACTACAGTGTCTCTATCTTAAATAAGGAGAGGTTTGTTTGTTTGCCGGGGAGGTTTGGATGTGTCACAGTGTGGTCTGTCTTTTTTTTCTTTTTTTTTTTCTTCTTCTTTAATGGGTAAACATGCAGCCAGGTATTCATGCACATCATCTGAAAAGCGCCTGAGGAAAAATACATTTGCATGCACACTCATAAATAAACAGACGTGCTCGAAGGTGGACTGCAATCTATTAATTTCATCAATCTCCATCAGTAATCAGAGGAGACGGCAGCATCATTTACTGGCCTCTAAGGCTACATTCAGATGCACGACTCGGATATTTTGGTAAAATCCGATTTTTTTTTTGTGTGCTTGTAAATGCGACTTCAATCAGTTCTGAGTATGAACTGAATGCGACCCCTGAAATGAACCACATGCGCAAAAGAGGTCTTGACGTAATACGTGACCACATAGGCACCAAGGTTCTAATAGTTTTGGATTTTCATTATAATTTAGTTTTATTTAGTTTTAATTTTTTTTTTTTCACTAATTCAGTTCGTTTTAATTTGTTTTTAGAGCAGGTTTGCTAGTTTTTTTATTCGTTTTCGTTATTTTCTAAATGCTTAGTTTTAGTTTAGTTTTAGTTTCTTCGTATCTTTTCTCTTATTTTCCGTCGTATTCAAATAAATCCCAGACAGGACTCTGCTGATTTCTCGCAACTTTAATCTACATGTTTCCAGGTAGAGTGAGGACCAGAAGACGACTAAACGACAAGTGACGGACCGTTAAATATCATATTAAATATCATATGGTGCCAGCAGCTAAAATTGCTTGAGGGAAATAAATCGATTTCGTATCAATCCGACATTGACAAAGACGAAAACAAAGGGAATTTTATCCAGAATTTTTATATGTTTTAGTTAGTTTTGTAAACACACAATACAGTTCCAGTTAGTTATCGTTTTTTTCTTTTAATTATAGTTTTTATTTATTTCAGTTAACAAAAATGTTAAGGGAACGTTACCGAATCTTGAGATCACACGGTTACCGAACAATTCTCGCACAGCCTCCAATGATTGCCGTGCAGTGTGTGATGTCGCTCCATCCTGTTGAAACCAGGTTTCTTGAACGTGTAGAAAATTGTTCCCATTTTTTTGGGTCACCCTGTATTTCTAAAACCGTCAGACCAATGTGAAGACCGACCAATAGAATCGTTTTACGACAAAAAAAGACCAAAAATGGACTTACGAGGTTTCTGCCTGACAGCGACTATATAATGAACTACATACATCTGACAAAAAACTAGATTCAACTGACAAAATTCTGTGTCTAGTCGTAAAAACACAGTCCTGAGGCAGACAAAGGGCGATCTAGTAAACAAAACAAACACCAATGCGATTGTTAGTGAGTATGCTAACATCTCCGCTAGCTAGCAAGCATCCGGACAAGCCATTTAACCATTACGATTACTTCAAAGCTGCTTAATTAAGGTAAAAATCTTGCATAGTTCCTCTTCAAGGGACAGCTCGCAAGTGAAAAGTATGAGGAAGTGCAAATTTAATAACACCTGGTTGGAGAAAAGATCATTTTCCACCTGGTTGACATGAATGGAGGGGAACGGCTGGGAAATGGGCGTTAAATTCTGTTCTAAGTAGTCTTAAAAAGTCTTACATTTAACTCACAGAAACCTATAGGAACCCTGTAGATGCGATTTATCCATATTTTGCCCAATAAACTACAGCTTTGTAAGGGCTTCCTGGCTGAAGAATGACGTCTTGTAGCTGCAGAAAATGAAAATGAAAGACAGTAGAGCGTCGTCAACCCTCAGCAGTTTGGTTTTACAGGAATATTACAGGGATACGGCTTTAATGGGAACTCTTAAATATGTGATTGGATTTTTAGTAGATCTCATGACTGTCTTTTATAGAATTCCCATCTAAGAATAAAGCAGGAAAGCACTAACCCAGCATATATATATATATATATATATATATATATATATATATATATATATATATATATATGTCCTCAATTCCACTGCCACAGTCTGGTAACGGCAACAATAATAAAAAAAAAAAAAAGTAAAAACTTCCAGTCAGCGGTTCTTTATTAAATCAAAAATGGTTCATGCAGAGAAAAAGATTAGCATTGATCTTCCCACTCTTCCTCGCTGTACACAGTATACTGCAGCTGGGATGGCTGCGATGGGAGTATTGGATCAGTCTGCATGTTTGACCACATACGTCTTTATCTACTCTCAGCGGTCGTCATTGGATACACAACACACACTCAAAAAAAATAATTAAGCCAAAAATGTTGACTATGTATTTTAATTGCATGTAAATTTTCCATGTAATTTTATTACATAAGTTTAATGTAAAGAGTTGCATTTAATACAATGTTTTTTCTATCATATTGAGTCAATATGAATAAATTAAATACCTTCAGTCGGATTTGCTTTACTTAATGCAAACTTTTACATAAACTGGGTTTGACTGTGACGCTCAGCCTTTTTATGTGATCTAGTTAGGGCTGCTCAATTATAGAAAAAAAAAAAAAAAAAATCACGATTATTTTAGCAATAATTGAAATCACGATTATTAAAAACGATTATTTGTTAACCTTAAAGTTGTTTATTTTTTTCTTGCAAAACAATGTAAAATATACTCTTTAAACATAAATAAAGCTTTTAACCACTAAAACAAAGTATTTTCACTTTTGTACGAAACAAAAAAATCTTTGAAATCAAATAAGTGTACTGTAAATTCAAGTATGTTTCCTTTTGTAAACAAATAGTGCACTGGAATTAAACTGCTATAGACTTGCCATAGAACTGTAGCAATAAAAAAAAAAACCTCACGTAAAGTGCAAATTATAAATTCAAGTATGTTCAATGTAGTATGAAACATAGTAAATTCAGTGGCGTGCTGTGAGGTTTCAGTTCAGGCCTTCTGTTTACATCAGCCATCTACAGGGTGTCCCATAAGTCTCCTTACATAGGAGACATAATACATATGGTTCTAACATGTATTTCTTTATATTTCTTCTTTATAGTTCTTCAGCAGTGGAGGACAGGCATTGAAATGTGTTCCTGACAAAATGGCAGTCATATAGAGCATATTATATAAATAAAAATGGTTTATGTCAAGAAACGTTTATTTTTCCTATGTATGCAGACTTATGGGACACCCTATAGAATACTTACGTTAGGGTTATACAGGTTAGGTTAGGTTAATACGGGAGTTGCAGCGTAAAGAGATTCGGAGACTGAAGATTGCATTGCGGACGAGGTTGTTTTTATGCGTTTTAGTTTTTCATAAGATAAAGATTATGATAAAGGTGGCGGTGGTTAAACTTCAGATGGTTAAAAAGGTTTGTTGTGTTACCGGTCGGTGCGGACACAACTACGAAACACTTTTTGCACGTAATGTGTTTTTGCTCTTCGTCTTCTTCATCAAACCCAAAGTGATTCCATACAATTGAATCTGACTTGCCTTTTTTGTTTACCAAGCACTTCTGCTGTGATTCTCCTGCCGTTTTTCCAGACCGCTAGGTCCAACTTTCCTCTTGGGGTGGACCTGCCGGCTAGCAGGCAGCTGTAGCTTAGAGGGGGGCGGGGCAGAGCAGCTCATGGGAGCTTGCGTGCATGTGAATTAAAACAACTCAAAATTAATAATCGTTTTTTCTCGATTACATAATTTTTGTAATCGTTTTGTGTAATAATCGAAATCGTAATTGAATTTCGATTAATTGCACAGCCCTAGATCTAGTTAATAAAGTTAACTTTATTTGTTTAGATTCACTTTATACTAAGCATATTCACATTATGTTTGACTTTTTTGGATAAAAAAACTTTACATTTCATATATTTCAGTTACATTTTACTTTAAAATATTACTTCATGTTTATTAGAGCCAAGAATCATTTTTTTGAGTGCAGACCGGACGCACCCCAGTGGTTCCTGCAGCAGAACAGGCCTGCATTGGATTCAGCCTTTTGGATTCACCTGTGATGTGTGGCTTTATCTCTGTATTTTCTTTTTTTTTTTTTTTTTTTTTTTTTTTTTTTTTTACCTCCACTGGGTCAGTTTGATTCCTTTAGTACACAGGTGTCAAACATGCGGCCCGGGGGCCAAAACCGGCCCGCCAAAGGATCCAATCAGGCCCCTGGGATGAATTTGAGAAATACAGAAATTGCACTGATGATATTAACAATCAAGGATGTTAGAATCACTTTAGGTCAGTTCAGTCTCAAGTGGGTCAGAACCAGTAAAATACTATCATAGTAACCTATATTTAATGAAAATTACAAATTTTTCTCTTTGTTTTAGTGTAAAAAAAAAAAGTAAAATTACACAAAAATGTTTACATTTACAGACTAACCTTTTACAAAAATTGTGAATAACCTGAAAATTCTTAAGAAAAATAAATGCAATTTGAACAATATTATGCCTTAGTTTATCATTTATACATATGCATCACAACTTACAGATCACAGTGGCTCTACAAATACACAAAACATTTCGAAAGAGGCAGAATATTTGTACAATTCCACACACTTCATATTTGTTTATGTTATGTTCAAGTACGGTTCGTAGATGTAAACATTTTCATTACGGAATTTGACTTTTTCCACTCAAAAACATAGAAAAAACTTTGGAGTTACATTATTTATCAGTTCTTATCCTATTATTTATATTATTTTACTGGTTCGGCCCACTTTAGATCATATAAGGCTGTATGTGGCCCCTGAACTAAAATGACTGACACCCCTGCTTTAGCATGATGGCGGACTAGGGCCACGTAAGAAAATAAATACACATCACTACGAGAATAAAGTCGTAAAATATTGCGCTAAAACCCGTAATTTTATGAGAATAAAGTCAAATACAAAAAGTCATTATTTTACGGGAATAAAGTTGTAATAAACACTAATATTAGCGCCACACAGAACCACTTTAACCCTTTCATGCATGAATTATGAGAATCTTAGTTGAGTTTTTTTTTTTTTTTTTTTTTGAGTGTTTTTATTCCTTCTTAGGCATGAAAAAAACAATGAGATTGAGGTGGGGGTTTTTTTGGGTTTTTTTTAAATAAATTTACAAAAATGTCCACTCAGCTACACCATGAATTTTATTCTTGAAGCAAAGAAACGTATTTAAAACCCAATATCATAAAGTGATATGAACACAGTGAAATGAAACCATGTTTAATGCAGCTAATCTGATGTTTTCTCACATTTTAACATATTCTAATACTAGTTATTACTCACTTCATGGAGATAATATACAAAAAATAACAATTAACAATTGATTTCCACTCAAGAACCAATCAAGAACAGCAAAGTTACAATAATGGTATGAATTGCAGTTTATGAGACGATGCATAAGCGTCCACTGTGTTGGCTGATATGGAACTAAAACAACTAAACCCATGAATATACAGGGTGGGGAAGCAAAATTTACAATGAACATTTTAGTTGTTTTTTCTCAGCAGGCACTACGTCAGTTGTTTTCAAACCAAACATATATTGATGTCATAATCATACCTAACACTATTATCCATACCTTTTCAGAAACTTTTGCCCATATGAGTAATCAGGAAAGCAAACGTCAAAGAGTGTGTGATTTGCTGAATGCACTCGTCACACCAAAGGAGATTTCAAAAATAGTTGGAGTGTCCATAAAGACTGTTTATAATGGAAAGAAGAGAATGACTATGAGCAAAACTATTACGAGAAAGTCTGGAAGATACTATTAAAGAAGAATGGGAGAAGTTGTCACCCGAATATTTGAGGAACACTTGCGCAAGTTTCAGGAAGCGTGTGAAGGCAGTTATTGAGAAAGAAGGAGGACACATAGAATAAAAACATTTTCTATTATGTCCATTTTCTTGTGGCAAATAAATTCTCATGACTTTCAATAAACTAATTGGTCATACACTGTCTTTCAATCCCTGCCTCAAAATATTGTAAATTTTGCTTCCCCACCCTGTACAAGAGAACAGCTGTAGAATAGCTGTCCACTGTAGTGACCACTGTGCATGAAAGGGTTAATACGAGAAATGTCCAATTCAGAATGTCCTTTTCATACGACACCTGTCTAATCCCCACTATACACCATAATACAGTCTACTCTCGTTAAACCGCCCGCCGTTATACCGCCATTTTCGCTCACCGCCGACCAAAACCATTGCACAAAAATCCCCAATGCATTATTCCATTGGCTACCGCCATTTCCGCCTATCGCCATCCGCCAGCCCAGTTCCATGCACAAACAACACTTATACCATTGATTTCCCGACCGTTATACCGCCAGCGTGATTGCCATCGAGTACACATAAATTTTAACAACGCACTGAAACAAACGCGCCAGACGCTGATCGCGACAAGCTACGAGTAGGTCTACGGAACGGCCACCGTTCATTTATCGCAGAACACTCAGTAGGTCAGGATGTCGGGAAGAGGACGTGGGATTAAGCCGAAGCCTCAAGATGATGGGGTGTCATTTCCCGACACGGTATAATAATGCTTAAAATGTTTCCCCACTTTAAATGATCCCTTACAACATAACAGAATCAAGATTTATTTAGAAATGCAATTAGAACGGGTTAACGGAGGCAGCATAGACATCATATAGTAAAGACATGCACATTATGGACGCAACCCGTTGTAACGCCATTTTCGCTATACCGCCAATTTGGCCGTGAACGGAAGATGGCGGTATAACGAGAGTAGACTGTAAAGTGTATATGTAAACACGGTCAGTGAATGCTGCATATATGGTCTGTCCTTAGTTTGAGCTGTCATCTTCTTTCGGGTTATTTCTCATGTACTGTTGTAAATTTTCATTTCCCAGAGGAAAGTCAGTCTGAAATACAATGATCAGGGGAACACTTGACTCAGTCGACCTCAGCCACCGATTTTCAAAGGGCCAAACAAAATGCTGTGTGTGACTAAAATTCCCATTATATTTTGAGAGAGTAGGGAGTACACTTCACTTTTTATTACTGCATACATTTAGTTTTATGCAGATCACACAGAACAGCGTAGAGCTACATCAGTCTCCATGTCTCATTCCAGCGTATATGGTTATAACTCATGCATTTCCACCTTCAGCGTAGTACCGTTTTTACAAATACAAGGCTTGGTTTTTTATGCTTTCATAGTACATTTCTTTGCTCAGAACGTGCATCCAGTGACGACTTCGTGGAATCCTAATCGACCACTGTTGCGTACCCCAACAGTGCACTGCGGTGTATTTTTCCAGGATCAATTGGGATTTTTCTGCGGTTCCTCTTCATTGAGCTGGAGTTGATCCTTACAAGGCCGACTGCACACGGTTTCAGCAAAATTAATGAAAGTCGCCCTCAAAAAAGTCATTTTCTTCACATGCTATAATGACCAGATGGTAAATATCAATAATCCTGCTGAGCTCATAATTGAACTCAGAATCACCTTAAAGTCTAGATTTGGCTGAAAACCTACCAGCTTAGAAATATCTCCCAATAAATAACATGTTTAACATTACAACCACCAGGGGACTAGACCTAAAACTGGAAAGTTTAACATTTATGGTGCCCAAAAGAGGGGTTATATTAACCCTTTCATGCACAGTGGTCACTACAGTGGACAGCTTTTCAAAAGGTGTTCTCTTGTACAGGGTGGGGAAGCAAAATTTACAATGAACATTTAGTTGTTTTTTCTCAGCAGGCACTGCGTCAATTGTTTTGAAACCAAACATATATTGATGTCATAATCATACCTAACACTATTATCCATACCTTTTCAGAAACTTTTGCCCATATGAGTAATCAGGAAAGCAAACGTCAAAGAGTGTGTGATTTGCTGAATGCACTCATCACACCAAAGGAGATTTCAACAATAGTTGAAGTGTCCATAAAGACTGTTTATAATGGAAAGAAGAGAATGACTATGAGCAAAACTATTACGACAAAGTCTGGAAGATACTATTAAAGAAGAATGGGAGAAGTTGTCACCCGAATATTTGAGGAACACTTGCGCAAGTTTCAGGAAGCGTGTGAAGGCAGTTATTGAGAAAGAAGGAGGACACATAGAATAAAAACGTTTTCTATTATGTCAATTTTCTTGTGGCAAATAAATTCTCATGACTTTCAATAAACTAATTGGTCATACACTGTCTTTCAATCCCTGCCTCAAAATATTGTAAATTTTGCTTCCCCACACTGTATATTCATGGATTTTGTTGTTTTGGTTCCATATCAGCCGACACAGTGCACGCTCATGCATCATCCCATGCCCTGCAATTCATACCATTACTGTAACTTTGCTGTTCTAGATAAACCTGATCTGCACTAACATGCTTGAATGTAAAAAAAAAAAAAAAAAAAAAAAAAAAAAAAAAAAAATCACTATAATTGTTGTAATTAGCAATTTTGTTTTAAACAAAAGGTTTTTGAGTTTGTTTGGTTTTTTTTTTTTGCATTTTATTTCTATTATCTTAAAAAAAAAAAAAATGATTTCATAATTTTCACACAGTATATCAGTAAATACATATAGATACATATACACATATAGTTTCTTTGCCTCTAAAATCAAACACATGGTGTCCAGTTGAGTGGACATTTTTGTAACTCGATGAAAAAAAGTTCATAAAAAAAATTAATCACATTGTTTTTTTTTTTTCATGCCTAAAGAGGAATAAAAACATTCAGAAAAAAAAAATAAAAATTAAAAAAAATTGATAAAGGTTCTCATAATTCATGCATCAAAGGGTTAAGTTTAGCAGAGGGAAATCACATATCAGAACATTTTTAGGACCCAAATCATCAGTGAATCAACGTTATGGTCCAATTCCAATTCACCCCTTGGGTTAGGGTTAGGCTAACCCTAACCTTCATAAGCCTCAATCAAACTCACCCATGTAGAATGGAGAAGAAACACTGACATTTCAGCATCAAACTCCATTCTAGTTCTGCCACTAACGACTAATTTTGTAACGACTAATCTTTCGCCAAATTTTTCAATTAGTCGACCAATCTAAATGAAAAATTTTTAAAAATCAAGTGTTTGGGGGGGGGGGCTATAAGCCAGAGGTCTCAAACTCCTTTAACTTCAGGGGCCACATTCAGCCCGTTTTGATCTGCAGTGGGCCGGACCAGTGAAATAACAACATGTAAATAATGACAACTCCAAATTTTTGTCTTTGTTTTAGGGCAGGGGTGTCAAACTCATTTGAGTTCAGGGGCCACATACAGGGTGAGTCAGAAAAAAACACTCTTTTCATTTAAAGAAATTGTACCACTGAAATGGAAATGCTTATTTTTCTTTTGATCATACAGTCATATTGATGTGGTTATTGAGCATGTCTGGCGATTGAATCATTGATTTATGGCATAGCATAACAGAGGGAATGTCCATTGTTTATTGTGCACCGAAATATCTGCCAACACAGTTTATGCCACCGTGAATGAAATTGAAATTGTCAACCATTACAGCATGTTTACTCGCCATCAAAATGTTTTGTCTCAACGAAGTCGTCCGGCACGACCTTCAACCTGGCTACCGTTCAGACTGATGCAAATCTGTGCTCGTTGTCGCATCTCTAACACAGCTCTTCTCGCCATTTGTGTTCGTCGTAGGGCTTGGATTTCAGCCGTGATGCGATTTCGGAGTTCCTGAAGAGTTTGTGGAACAGTCTGATACACACGGTTTTTAAGATACCCCCACAAGAAAAAAATCAAGGGGGGTCAAGTCCGGGGATCTAGGTGGCCACTCTCTCTCCTGACCCAAACAGACAACTCGATGAGGAAATAATACCTGCAATCGCTGTGGTCTTGCCATGATGAAAACTCCCTGGGCACTGTCATGTAGGCCTATGTCCTGAGTGTGAAAGCAAAGCCCCGACTCCTGTAATTGTTGTCAATTTCAAGTTTGTTCACTGTGGCATACATTGTGTTGGCAGGTATTTCAGTGCCCAATAAACAATGGACCTTCTCTCTCTTATGCAATGCAATAAATCTATGACTACATCACCAGACATGCTCAATAACCACATCAATATGACTGTATGGTCAAAAGAAAAATCAGTGTTTCCGTTTTAGCAGTACAATTTCTTTAAATGGAAAGAGCGTTTTTTCTGACTCACCCTGTACAGACTATGTTATAAAGTGGGCCGGACCAGTAAAATAATATAAATAATAGGATAAGAACTGATCAGTAATGTCGACACCAAAGTTTTCTCTATGTTCTTGAGTGAAAAAAGTCAAATTCCATAATGAAAATGTTTACATCTACAAACTCTACTTGAACATAACATGAACCAATATGAAGAACCTGAAAATTCTAAAGAAAAATAAGTACAATTTCAGCAATATTACACTTAAGTTTATCATTTATACATGTGCATCATAATTTACAGATCACAGTGGATCTACAAATACACAAAACATGTAGGAATAGGCAGAATATTGGTAAAATTCTATATACTTCTCTTAAGACATTTCAGGTTATTGTAATTTTTGGTAAAAGGCTAGTCTGTAAATGTAAACATTGTTGTGTAATTTTACCTTTTTTACACTAAACCAAAGAGAGAAATTTGTGGTTTTCTTTATAATAGTATTTTGTTGGTCTGACCCATTTTAGACTGAACTGACCTAAAATGATTTTAACACCATTGATTGTTAATATCTTCAGTGTACGTTTTGCATTTCACAAATTCATCTCATGGGCCGGATTGGACCCTTTGGCAGGCTGGATTTGGCCCCCGGGCCGCATGTTTGACACCTGTGTTTTAGGGTAAAGAAAAAAGAAAAACATTAAATTATGAAAATACTTATTTTTATAAACTATCCAAACAAAAAAGATATGAATAACCTGAAAAAAAAAGAAATTTCTTAAGAAAAATAAGTGCAAATTTAACAGTATTCTGCTTCAATTTATCATTTCTACATGTGCATTATGGATCAGATCTACAAAGACACTAAACATTTAGTAACAGGCAGAAAACAGTTAAAATTGTGCTTAATTTTCTTTAGACATTTCAGGTTGTTCATATTTGTTCAGGTTACTCACATTTTGTTGTTACAGGATAATTTGTAAATGTATATAATGTATTTTCAAAATTTCATGTTATTTTTTGCACTAAAAGAAAAACATTTGAAGTTGTTAATTCAAGATTTTTTGCTTAATTCAAGATATTTGCTAAATTTAAGATTTTTTTTTTGCTTAATTCAAGATTTTTTGGCTTAACTGAAGTTTTCTTTACTTACTAGAAGATTTTTTTTGTTTGTTTGCTTAATTCAAGATTTTTTCCTTAATTCAAGCTATTTTTTGCTTAATTCAAGATTTTTTCCTTAATTAAAGCTTTTTTTTTTTTTTGCTTAATTTAACATTTTTTCCTTAATTCAAGCTTTTTTTTGTTTTTTTGCTTAATTCAAGATTTTTTCCTTAATTCAAGCTAATTTTTTTTTTGCTTAATTCAAGATTTTTTCCTTAATTCAAGCTAATTTTTTTCTTTTTTTTTTTTTTTGCTTAATTCAAGATTTTTTCCTTAATTCAAGATAATATTTTTTTTTTTTTTTGCTTAACTAACATTTTTTCCTTAATTCAAGCTTTTTTTGTTTTTTGCTTAATTCAACATTTTTTCCTAAATCCAAGCTAATTTTTTTTTCCTTTTGCTTAATTCAGTTCAAGACTATGAAATTTTTTGACTTTGCAAAAACATCTCACGGGCCATATTGGAACCTTTGGCGGGCCGCATTTGGCCCCTGGGCCACATGTTTGAGACCCCTGCTATAAGCTCTCTCTCTCTCTCTAGTAGCACTGGGTCTTTATGGGTTAAATAGAAATTCCTACATATATCTATACTCCATATATTTCTTATCAGTCATTAATTAACCCTTTCATCCACAGTGGTCACTCCAGTGGACAGCTCTTCTATAGCTGTTCTCTTGTATGAATGAATTGTAACAAATTCATGGATTTTGTTGTTCTTTTCGTTTTTTTTTGTTTTTTTTTTTTTTTTTTACACATATCTTTATTAAAGTTTTCAGACACTACATGTCTTTCTGACATGAATCGGTAACATTATGTAGATCTCTCCTGAGCATAAACCCCCAGAATCACCAGCCTTCCCCATAGTTTTCACACAATTTATCAGTAAATACATGTTTCTGTGCGTCAAAAATTAAACTTGTGGTGTCCAGCTGAGTGGACATTTTTGCAACTTCATGAAAAATAGGTTCATAAGATTTTTTTATTTATTTATTTTTTTTTAATTATTTTTTGCTTTTTTTTTTTTTTTTTAATGTTTTAAATAATTTTCATTTATTTACTTATTTTTTATTTATTTTTCAGAAGAAAATTTTCAATTGCATTGTTTTTTTCATGCCTAAAGAGGAATAAAAACACTCAGGAAAAAAATTCTGATTAAGGTTCTCATAATTTGTGCATGAAAGGGTTAATGGCATCATTTACAGATCACACTAACACATGTGTTACAGGTATAAAAGCCCATATTTTTAATTTTCCATTTAACAATACTTGGGAAAAGTCTAAAGCTAAAATAAAACGCAGTAACCCACTATAGTGAAAAAGCGGGGAATACATCTGACCTGATGGCTTGAGGGGATTTGAGGTTTCTCCTATTTTTTCTTGCCTTATTTTTCTGCCATCTTTCCAGATTGGATTAGTCAGAGCCCTGTGATGTACGCCAATTTCCCCTGAAACTGGGATGTACAAGTGAGTCTGTACCGCAGTTTTGTGAAACTGTAATTTCCTTGAAGTCGAAAGAAAAAAAGACAGGAAACACCTGCCAGAACTAGTTTGCATTTAAGTTCCAAAACTGGGCTTGAATCCGGGCTGACGCGTCGGCAGAACAGACTAAACTTTCTTTGATGAATTCTAATTGTATTGCGTTATCCCACCCGTCATCTCCTCAAAGCTCTAATCTAATATAGTTTTATGAGAGACATCCACTTCGGCAAACTGAGAATCTATGGTGTCACGGAACGCTGGAAATCAAATGTTAATTTTAGTCTCTGCACTTTTCTCTTGGAGTCTCATTTTATTTATTTTTTTTCTTTTTTGTCACCAGTGTTGGGAGTAACACGTTATAAAAGTAATGCATTACAGTAACAGATTACTTTTTGCTGTAACGCAGTAGTGTAAGGCAGTACATCATGGGTAATGCCACGTCTGTCCACCAGTTATTTATGCTCTTTCTAATGCTAATTTATGTTTATGTTTATGCATTTGCCAGATGCTTTTTTCCAAAGCGACTTACAGGGGAAAAGCAATTAAATCACTCAATCAATCAAATTTTATTTATATAGCGCCAGATCGCAGCAAAAAAGTTATCTCATGACACTTTATATATAGAGTTGGTCAAAAACTTTAAGAATTCTATTCTAATTTATGTTCTTCTTCTCTGTGTTATTATTTTATATTCTATTCTATATTCTGTTCTATACTGAATTTATTCATTTCAATGCCCCCCCCCCCCATATTCAAAATTCAGTATTTCTGAAAATATAGCTTCCACTGTCAAATAATATCAGTAGTCTGTGCACAAATGTATTAGCATTATTTCAACACAGTTCTATGCATTTCTTACAACTTTTTTTTTTTATAAAAATGGCCGCTCATTTGACCCCCTAAGTCACAGGTGTCAAACATGCGGCCCGGGGGCCAAATCCGGCCCGCCAAAGGGTCCAATCCGGCCCGTGGGAGGAATTTGTGAAAAATTGCAACGATTACACTGAAGATATTAACAATCAGTGGTGTCAAAATCATTTTAATTCCAGTTCCACATGCAGACACATACAGTCCAATTAGATTTCAAGTGGGTCAGACCAGTAAAATATGATCATAATAACCTATAAATAACGACAACCCCACATTTTCTCTGCTTTTTGGTGCAAAAAAAGTAAAATTACATGAAAATGTTTACATTACCAAACTATACATTGTAAAAATGTGAATAACCTGAACAAATATGAACAAACAGAAATGTCTTCAGAAAAGTAAATGCAATTTTACCAATATTCTGCCTGTTACTAAATGTTTTGTGCGATTGTAATGCACATGTGTAAATGATAAACTGAGGTATAATATTGTGAAAATTGCACTTGTTTTTTTTTTTTAAAGACAGTTCAAGTTGTTTATGTTATTCAGATTTTTAAGGAAACTTTCTAGACGTAAACCTGATGGAATTTAACTTTTTTTTACTGTTTTTATTTTACTGGTCCGACCCACTTCAGATCAAATCAGGCTGAATGTGGCCCCCGAACTAAAATGAGTTTGACACCCCTGCCCTAAGTAAATTTTAGCCGTGATTATGTAGACAAGGCAAAAAGCAGTCAATCAATGCCTGCTTTAAATCATCCCACCTTTCAGAACCTCCTTTTCACTCCTCGTACCATATGTCTCAGATCTGCACCTCAGTACAACCTTAACAACCCTATTAAAATATAATTACATTCGCTCTCTTCTTTTACCTTTTTGCTGGTGTGCGACATGTGCAGGGTGTGAATCCTGAGCTATAAATCTTCAGAACATCAGCTGAAGTTGCTTGTAAAATCGTGAAATCCCAGATATAAATCACGTGAACTGTGGCTAAAAAGTAAAAGTCACCCTCCTAATGTGGATTTTTGTGGAATATTTTGCTGTTTATCCACCGGAAAGACACAAATATGCATTTAACGTGACCTTAACTGCGACAAGAGCCTTTATCCGGAGTTCTATATTCATATAAATGTAATAATCTAATGAGCGGAGTCCTTCGGGAAATACCGCAATATGTCTCGGAGGACGCATCAAGTACAGCCCCAAGGTTACATAACATGATTCAGTTCACTCTTGTTTTATTATATTTCTCCAAAGAATAATTAAACAAGCTGCCTCTAAAGCCACAATAGCCAAGTTTAGCTGAACGTCATTAATCTTTCAGGCACATTTGGCTCCAGATTCCCAACCCTACCGAAAAAACACACACACACACAAAAAAAGATGTTAAAGTTTTTTTTCTTTTTAAATCCTTGTTTTCTTTCCCGGTTTTTCTTGCTAACGAAGAGTATCTTTGGAAAACAGCTTTAAAAACAGAAACGAATGAAAACAGCATCTGCTCGGAAAGTAATGCACAGCTCTATTAAGAGCCTTTGAAAAGCGAAAAAAGGGTGAGACGTGTTTTTTTTTTTTTACCTTTCATCATCTTCCTCCTCCTGCTCTGTGAAGAGAAAGAGAGCGAGAGAAGGTATCCAGGTGTGGTTCAAGCAAAACAAAAGTAATCGCAAACGGTTCTATTTTCATTTCACGTCAAAAAAAAAAAAAAGTCCAAGCAGTGCTCTGATTTCCATATAAATCACAGAGAGATAGAAAAAAAAAAGGGTTATTTTCTTGGTAGCCTATCCTGCAACAATCTTATATTCCCTTGCACATCCTGGGCACATTAATGGCTCTATTTATTACTGTAAACTAACATGTTTCCACAATGAGAAAAAAAAAGGAAAAACATTGGCAAGAAAGTTCTATGATGTGAAATTGAATGAAGAAATAAGTTTGATCGTACTGAGTTGGAGGTAGGTACTGAAAGCTGGAGCTGTCTGTGATGTGACAAGACAATTACTGTGGATATTTACCGGCCGAAAGGCAGGTAAGAAAACAGAAATAAAAAAAAAAAAAAATAAATAAATCAAAAAGCCATAGAAAACAACTTGCGCAGACGTGCGTACATGTCATATTACACAGCAGGTCGTCAAAAAGGGAAATTAACACTTTCATGCACAGCGGTCACTCCAGTGGACGGTTGTTCTCCAGCTGTTCTCTTGTATATTCATGGATTTTTTTTTTTTTTTTTTTTTTCTTTTTGTTTGTGGACACTTATGCACCATCCCATACACTGACATTCATACTATTACTGTAACTTTGCTGTTCTTGATAAACCTGATCTAGAGTAACATGTTTAAGTGTAAATCAAGTGCTTGTTATTGTTATAAGTCTGTAATTAACAGTTTGTTTTTTTGTTTTTTTTTTTAAAGTTGTCGGGTTTTTTGTTTTTTTTCCATGTAGAAATGATAAGTTATTACTCAAAAATCACCAAATTCACCCAAAAATTACCCTAAAACCACCTAAAAATTACTCAAAAAAACCACCTAAAAACCACCCAAAAATTACCCAAAAAAACCATGTAAACACCACCTAAAAATCATGCAATAAACCACCTAAAAATCACCCAAAAACTACCCAGAAACCACCTAAAAATCACTCCAAAATGACCCCAAAACCACCTAAAAATTACTCAAAAAAAACCCTAACAACCACCCAAAAATTACCCAAAAAACCACGTAAACACCACCTAAAAATCATGCAATAAACCACCTAAAAATGTCCCAAAAACTACCCAAAAACCACCTAAAAATCACTCCAAAATGACCCCAAAACCACCTAAAAATTACTCAAAAAAACCCCTAAAAACCACCCAAAAATTACCCAAAAAACCACATAAACACCACCTAAAAATCATGCAATAAACCACCTAAAAATCACCCAAAAACTACCCAAAAAGCCACCTAAAAATCACTCCAAAATGACCCCAAAACCACCTAAAAATTACTCAAAAAAACACCTAAAAACCACCCAAAAATTACCCAAAAAACCACGTAAACACCACCTAAAATCATGCTATAAACCACCTAAAAATCCCCCAAAAACTACCCAAAAACCACCTAAAAATCACTCCAAAATGACCCCAAAACCACCTAAAAATTACTCAAAAAACACCTAAAAACCACCCAAAAATTACCCAAAAAACCACATAAACACCACCTAAAAATCATGCTATAAACCACCTAAAAATCCCCCCAAAACTACCCAGAAACCACCTAAAAATCACTCCAAAATGACCCCAAAACCACCTAAAGACTACTCAAAAAACACCTAAAAACCACCCAAAAATTACCCAAAAAACCACGTAAACACCACCTAAAAATCATGCAATAAACCACCTAAAAATGTCCCAAAAACTACCCAAAAACCACCTAAAAATCACTCCAAAATGACCCCAAAACCACCTAAAAATTACTCAAAAAAACACCTAAAAACCACCCAAAAATTACCCAAAAAACCACGTAAACACCACCTAAAAATCATGCAATAAACCACCTAAAAATCACCCAAAAACTACCCAAAAACCACCTAAAAATCACTCCAAAATGACCCCAAAACCACCTAAAGACTACTCAAAAAACACCTAAAAACCACCCAAAAATTACCCAAAAAACCACATAAACTCCACCTAAAAATCATGCAATAAACCACCTAAAAATCACCCAAAAACTACCCAAAAACCACCTAAAAATCACTCCAAAATGACCCCAAAACCACCTAAAAATTACTCAAAAAAAACACCTAAAAACCACCCAAAAATTACCCAAAAAACCACGTAAACACCACCTAAAAATCATGCAATAAACCACCTAAAAATCACCCAAAAACTACCCAAAAACCACCTAAAAATCACTCCAAAATGACCCCAAAACCACCTAAAAATTACTCAAAAAAAACACCTAAAAACCACCCAAAAATTACCCAAAAAACTACGTAAACACCACCTAAAAATCATGCAATAAACCACCTAAAAATCACCCAAAAACTACCCAAAAACCACCTAAAAATCACTCCAAAATGACCCCAAAACCACCTAAAGACTACTCAAAAAACACCTAAAAACCACCCAAAAATTACCCAAAAAAACCACATAAACTCCACCTAAAAATCATGCAATAAACCACCTAAAAATCACCCAAAAACTACCCAAAAACCACCTAAAAATCACTCCAAAATGACCCCAAAACCACCTAAAAATTACTCAAAAAAACACCTAAAAACCACCCAAAAATTACCCAAAAAACCACGTAAACACCACCTAAAAATCATGCAATAAACCACCTAAAAATCACCCAAAAACTACCCAAAAACCACCTAAAAATCACTCCAAAATGACCCCAAAACCACCTAAAAACTACTCAAAAAACACCTAAAAACCACCCAAAAATTACCCAAAAAACTACGTAAACACCACCTAAAAATCATGCAATAAACCACCTAAAAATCTCCAAAAAACTACCCAAAAACCACCTAAAAATCACTCCAAAATGACCCCAAAACCACCTAAAAACTACTCAAAAAACACCTAAAAACCACCCAAAAATTACCCAAAAAACTACGTAAACACCACCTAAAAATCATGCAATAAACCACCTAAAAATCTCCAAAAAACTACCCAAAAACCACCTAAAAATCACTCCAAAATGACCCCAAAACCACCTAAAAATTACCCAAAAAAACACCTAAAAACCACCCAAAAATTACCCAAAAAACCACGTAAACACCACCTAAAAATCATGCAATAAACCACCTAAAAATCACCCAAAAACTACCCAAAAACCACCTAAAAATCACTCAAAAATTACCCAAAAAACCACATAAACTCCACCTAAAAATCATGCAATAAACCACCTAAAAATCACCCAAAAACTACCCAAAAACCACCAAAAAATCACTCCAAAATGACCCCAAAACCACCTAAAAACTACTCAAAAAACACCTAAAAACCACCCAAAAATTACCCAAAAAACTACGTAAACACCACCTAAAAATCATGCAATAAACCACCTAAAAATCTCCAAAAAACTACCCAAAAACCACCTAAAAATCACTCCAAAATGACCCCAAAACCACCTAAAAATTACCCAAAAAAACACCTAAAAACCACCCAAAAATTACCCAAAAAACCACGTAAACACCACCTAAAAATCATGCAATAAACCACCTAAAAATCACCCAAAAACTACCCAAAAACCACCTAAAAATCACTCCAAAATGACCCCAAAACCACCTAAAAACTACTCAAAAAACACCTAAAAACCACCCAAAAATTACCCAAAAAACCACATAAACTCCACCTAAAAATCATGCAATAAACCACCTAAAAATCACCCAAAAACTACCCAAAAACCACCTAAAAATCACTCCAAAATGACCCCAAAACCACCTAAAAACTACTCAAAAAACACCTAAAAACCACCCAAAAATTACCCAAAAAACCACATAAACTCCACCTAAAAATCATGCAACAAACCACCTAAAAATCACCCAAAAACTACCCAAAAACCACCTAAAAATCACTCCAAAATGACCCCAAAACCACCTAAAAATTACTCAAAAAAACACCTAAAAACCACCCAAAAATTACCCAAAAAACCACGTAAACACCACCTAAAAATCATGCAATAAACCACCTAAAAATCACCCAAAAACTACCCAAAAACCACCTAAAAATCACTCCAAAATGACCCCAAAACCACCTAAAAACTACTCAAAAAACACCTAAAAACCACCCAAAAATTACCCAAAAAACCACGTAAACACCACCTAAAAATCATGCAATAAACCACCTAAAAATCTCCAAAAAACTACCCAAAAACCACCTAAAAATCACTCCAAAATGACCCCAAAACCACCTAAAGACTACTCAAAAAACACCTAAAAACCACCTAAAAACCACCCAAAAATTACCCAAAAACTACCCAAAAACCACCTAAAAATCACTCCAAAATGACCCCAAAACCACCTAAAAACTACTCAAAAAACACCTAAAAACCACCCAAAAATTACCCAAAAAACTACGTAAACACCACCTAAAAATCATGCAATAAACCACCTAAAAATCTCCAAAAAACTACCCAAAAACCACCTAAAAATCACTCCAAAATGACCCCAAAACCACCTAAAAATTAGTCAAAAGCCACTTTTTTTTTTGCATATGATCTCCATGAAGTGAGTACTGACTGGCATTAGCATGTTAAAATGTGAGAAAACTTCAGATTAGTAGCATTAAAAATGTCTGCTAAAGGTTCCTACTGTCTTCCACATATAATTTTTGTAGATAACTCATTTATCAGCCAAACTATTAAAGCAGGTAAACAAACAACTCCCCCTGTCTGACAAATGAATGACCTCCAATAAGCATTAAAAAGGTTTTTATGTCATAGTTTTCACACAGTATATCAGTAAATACATGTTTCTTTGCTTCAACAATGAAATGCATGGTGTTCAGCTGAGTGGAGATTTTTGCAGCTCCATGAAAAAAAGGTTCACAAGAAAATTTTCTTGAGGCATGTTTTTTTTTTTCATGCCTAAAGAGGAATAAAAACACTCAGGAAAAAAAATCTTGATTAAGGTTCTCATAATTCATACATGAAAGGGTTAACACTTTCTTGTGCAAATGCAACGGAGTAAAACCAACCGCTCTGAACGCCAATTTCACTCTCATTTCAGCATTATGTTGTCATTCCGCCGAAGTCTAGCTGGTGATGATCGTCTATGTATTTCATTAAAGTTATAACTGCTTCGGAGACGTTTGTACCGACAGGAAAATCACCCTCTTTGAAAGCCTGTCCCTAAGAATAGAAGCAAGGAAGTGAGCGTTTATATCTGCCTGCTTATCAATGTAAATTATATATATACGTATACGAGCACAAAACATTAGCATCCGTACAATTATCCAATCACGCAACATCGCACAATAGCTGCTTTTGTCCAGATAAAATGTGCACAGTTGCATTTACTCCCGGTGTGTTTTACATATGCGTCTTGTGCTCAAGTTGTTTGTGAGAGGTTTTAGAAGAAAATATGACGTTAATCACCGACCAGCGAGTTTCCCAGAACAATCATCGCAAACACTGCGCTTTACCTGCACGCGAAAAACAAATTAAACCTTGGCGGGAGATGGAAAATAGGAGCATTTACTTTGAGTTCATGATTTAGAAACACAACCTCAGCGATAATTATTAGACCACCTGTGATTTTCAGGATGAATTTGAGATAACAGCCTGTCAATGCGACCTTTTCATATTCTATTCTGAGAAGATGATAGCGGCAGTGCTCGGTAGTTTTTTTCGGAGCCAATAGGTCAAAATTACATAATTACCCCAAGTGGAGTACGTGGAAACAAGAATCTTTTGTCAGGCGAGGAGAAAATCTACTGTGTGATTGGAGGGTTCGGATCCTCGTCAGTGTTTTCAGATGAAATTACAAGATTATTACAAGCCTGGGAAAGTGACTCCATGTTTCCATAGCTGTTATATTATATGTACATGCTGGGGCACCATAAAGGGGGGTAAACATGACAAATTCATGGGACCCAGCATTACCAGGGGGCCCACAGAACAGCGGAGGGGGTCCAGTGGATATAGATACAACAGAGGCATAGAAGCTGGGAGCCAGATGTCCAAAGCGGGTCAAGTTTCACTTTCATTTTACACCAGTTACGATAGTTATGGCACTTATGGAACACACCCCCACATATATATACCCCAGTGGTGGCTGCTCGTCTTTCAGATGGGGGAAGCTCATTGTCGGCTTACATAAAAAAATAAAAAAATAAATTGTGAAGTTATTTAAACATACATTCGGCCCTCCGTTCCTTTTTAAGAAAATGCTCAGTGACCTTATCGTACCAAGTAGGCATCTTTTCCAGGGACTGGACCAGTGTCCTCTGAATGTCCAGCAGAGCTGGGCTGCTTAGATGGCCTTGGCCCATTGTGTTGTGGGTGTAAGACTTCAGCCTTTATAAACTACAGATGCTGCTTTCACTCCGACCTAGCCGACAGTTTGATTGATTTAACTATCTACAAAACGATATTAAACTCGAAGAAGAAATGATTAAATGATGTAACTGAAACAAGAAAACACTGAAATTATGTTAAATTGAAACAAGGAAGTACAATGAGTGTGTTTTATTTACAGTGCAAGAAATGAACGAGTAATTTCGTAGTGGTTTCTCTCTTGATTTCACATCAGAATGTTCGACGGTATTAAACTGAACTGTGTCAGTGAAGGAGGAGATCTGAAACTAGCTGTCAGTCAAACGGGATTCAGCCTTTCGACCGATCCTCCAATCAGCACGTGGGATTCTGGCATCCAGCCCGGCCGAGCTCCGCCCACAGCTCCATTCACCCCCAGAGACGCCCAGCATTGAGGGGCGGGACAACAGCGTTGCATTTATCCAATTACCGTCCAGTTTTGAGGCAATGAAAAAAACTGTTCCACTCAGTCCCATTGAAGCCCAGAGACGGACACAGTCTACGGACAAATGCACTGAGCAGAGATGGAGGAGAAAACAGAGACACGGGAATGGAGGAGAAGTGAACAACATCATGTCCATTGATTTGTGATAAAGCTGATTCTGAACGAACTCATCTGTGAGATGAATGTGTTCTAACACATTTGGAGTCAATGAAATGTCAACACAACCGAACAAATTTAACCATTCAATTTTCGTAATTTTAGGGGAAGCCGGGCTTCCCTTGCAGTCTGTGAGAAATCGCCACTGATAAACCCCCACCCCCCACCACCACTACCCCCACCCCCCACCTCACTCTGCTGCTCTGACAGATAGCCCACAACGTTTAGCATTCATAGGTCCCACAACTGCTAGCGGCACCAGTATACAGGGTTCCTACAGGTTTCTACAACTTCAATTTAAGACTTTTTCAGACTACTTAGAACAGAATTTAATACCTATTTCACAGCTATACTGGCAAAAGTTCATAACTTAGAATTTAGAAAAATATATTTATTTACTCCAATGCCTTGATTCCCACTGTTCCGGGTCAATGCACCAGGGGCTGCAAAGTTAACAATAATTGGTTCCTAACTTCATAATAAATTGTGGAGTTGGAACGAGTGGAACTGAGACATATTTAAACACATTTATAGCAGTTTATGGCAACATAACTTAAGACCTACCATATCAGATTTCATATCGTTTAAAAACTTAAGACTTTTTAAGACCCTGTAGGAATCCTGTATACATCTATATTCTGTGTTGGGAGTTCTTACAAAAGTGATGCATTACAGTAATGGATTACTTTTTGCTGTAATGCAGTAGTGTAAGGCATTACAAATCAGTTTTCAGTAATATTTTATTCAGTACACTTGCGTTACAACACACTTTGACCATTATTTAATTGCTCAAATGAAAAAAACAAACAAACAAGCAAACAAACAAAAGCAGTAAGACTGTGAGACCTTAATGCTGCGTATGACTTTTGTCACCAATTTTTCATCAAATCTGTAAAACCTCAGTCATAGCTTAAGTATCATGAATCCGTAAGTCTTTCGGTGATTACTCTTCTGAATCTCCTCCCTCAATTTTGAACGATTTTGAAGTGCGTGGAGCTCCGCTTCCCACAATGCACGTTGCGACAAATTTCCAAAAATGCCAGAGTGACCTACCAGCTCTGTTTGTAAACAAATGGATTGTTTATCGTAGAGTACACTTTGAAATTATTCACTGTGAGGGAAGAGATTCAGGTGCGTAATCACAGGAAGACTTACAGATTTGTGATACTGAGGCTATGACTGAGGTTTTACAGATATGATGAAACATTGGTGACAAAAGTGATATGCAGCTTTAAAGAATAAAAAATGCGGCAGGAAAGTTTTATTTCCTGTTGGTGTTCAGCCAGTACATTGGCCACATGGACGTATTTTCATCATTTACAAAAGTGTTTTGTAACCGTAGAAAAAATTTGTAAATGTAGACAAAGTTTTATTTAACCCTTTCATGCACAGTGGTCACTACAGTGGACAGCTGTTCAAAGGGGTTCTCTTGAATAATCATGGATTTTGTTGTTTTAGTTCCATATCAGCCAATACAGTGGACGCTTATACATCATCCCATACACTGAAATTCATATCATTACTGTAACTTTATGTTCATGATAAACCTGATCTGCAGTAACATGTCTGAGTGTAAAAAAATTGCTAATTGTTATTAGTCTGTAATAGATAGTGTTTTTTTTTTTTTTTTGCATATTAGCTCCATGCAGGCATGTTAAAATGTGAGAAAACATCAGATTAGCAGCATTTTAATTTCATAGTTTTCACTCAGTATATCAGTAAATACATGTTTCTTTGCTTCTAAAATGCTGTCCTGCTGAGTGGACATTTTTGTAACTCCATGAAAAATATGTTCATAAAAAATCATATTGTTTATTTTTATGCCTGAAGAGGAATAATAAAAAAAAAATCTTGATTAAGGTTGTCATAATTTATGCATGAAAAGGTTAATTTAAAAAAAATGTATTATTTCTGACAGTCGAGTCACATGTTAGGCATATTCCTACTTTGAGCTATTTTCCAACTATTGCAATAATATTAGTTAAAAGTTATGCACAAATGCACTTCACGGCAAATCAAAATAAAAGCCACAAAGCAATAATCATGTAAACTTATTATTGTGAGAACTGGACTTCTGTTGTCTTTAATTGTAATGCACCGTGTTTAACCCTTTCATGCGTTAATTATGAGAACTTTAGTTAAGATTTTTTTCTTGAGTGTTTTTATTCCTCCATAGGCATGAAAAAAAAACAATGTGATCAAGGTTTGTTTTTTGTTTTTTTTTTTTCATGGAGTTACAAAAATGTCCATGCATTTAATTTTGAAGTAAAGAAACATGTTTAAAACCCAATATCAAAAATTGATTTCAGAACAATGAAATAAAATCTGATGTTTTCTCACATTTTAACATATTCTAATGCTAATTATTACCCTTTTCATGGAGATAATATGTAAAAAAAAAAACAAAAAAAAAAAACTTTTTTTTCTAAAAAATAACAACTGATTTCCACTCAAACATGTAACTGCAGATCAGGTTTATCAAGAACAGCAAAGTTACAGTAATGGTATGAATTACAGTGTATGGGATGGTGCATAAGTGTCAACTGTATTGGCTGATATGGAACTAAAACAACAAAACCCATGAATATACAAGAGAACAGCTGGAGAAGAACTGTCCACTGGAGTGACCACTATGCATGAAAGGGTTAATTGAATTAGAAAACCTGTCAATAAACATGGAGTTTTCCCTCATGTTTGACACAAGAAAACCCTCATATTCACATTTAGGAATTAAGACTACATTCACATTAGACTACACAAGTCATCTATTAACTATTTCCAAAGCTGGATATGCAAGTAAATATAAAAAAAAAAAAAAAGACAAAAGCTGGAACTGAAACAACTTTGTGAATCATATTCTTAAAAGATGGAACAAAAACTCCAAAGTCAAATCCTTTGCACCTCCTTCACACCATTGAACAACACAGAGGATGGATTTACATGACCCTGAAGTGAGTTTTCATCAAGAATGAAGCGTGTTTTTACTTAATTCTTGGAAAAATAACCGTAGATGCTTCATTCTCTGGGTGAACTCCAGATATTTCACCTTCCTTGCATCACTTCGCCTATTGTTCTGGCTTCTCTTTGGAGGAAGATATTGACAGGTATTAATGTGACGGTCTGAAGGACTATCCTGAATTCATAATCCCCTCTGTTGTCATGTACAGTTGTCTGTGTAATCCACAAACCTAATTGCCGTCGTGCTGTTTTACTGGTTGCTGTGACCTTAGCCGTTGTTGCCTCTGTGGTTGATGGATGACTTTCATATCAGTTTAGTGGCAAAGCAAGATATACTGCAGGTGATAGGATTTACATCACAGCGCAGCTAAAGAGAGGGAATTAATTAACAAAAACAAGCGCGGACACAAATCATAGAACACATACGCAGCATCCACCCCCACTCAGATTTATCAAAGCCTCCTTTGTTGCTATTGAAGATGAATAAGCTTTATTTATGTAAACCAGCAGCACTAACAGCTTTATAGGTTTCACCAGGTTTGCGCAAGTTACACCCAAACTGTAATACATTACAGATGATCTGTTACTGTTATTTAACCCGTAAAGACCCAAACAGCAACCAGCGACCAAAACCATCTACTGATCTAAACTGTTTAATACCTGATGATCCACTAATCCTATCAATCCATGTAAATATCACTGGTCTACAAGGAAAATGCTTCCAGAATAAAAGTAATGAAATTTTACCACATGAGAGTCACTGATAAAGAAAAATCAAGTCAAAAATGCTGGTTGGCTGAACTTTCAAAGATACAGCCTTGGGTCAAAATGTGAAATTCAAGAATTAACGAGAGAATGGGTTTGACTCAAAAGGAATATTTGTCTCAGAGCGACAAGATCTACTTCAAAACACTGTCTGCACATTAGAATACATTCACTTTACAGGTTCTATTTAGTGGAAGATTTATAAAACTATTATATAAATGTACATAAACCAATATATATGTGTAATAACATTATCGTATACCTTGAAAGCATCAGCAAACCGGCACTTTTGTCATTTATTTTCCAATTAATCTTATTAAAATACGTAACATTTAGCACACTTAACCCTTTCATGCATACTGGTCACTACAGTGGACAGCTATTCTACAGCTGTTCTCCTGTATATTCATGGATTTTTTTTTTTTTTTTTTTTTTTTACACATATCTTTATTAAAGTTTTAAGACACTACATATCTTTCCTGACATTAATCAGTAACATTATGTAGATCTCTACTCACCATAAACCCCCAGAATCACAAGCCCTCCCCATAGTTTTCTCACAATTTATCAGTAAATACATGTTTCTGTGCGTCAAAAATTAAATGTGTGGTGTCCAGCTGAGTGGACATTTTTGCAACTTCATGAAAAATAGGTTCATAAGATATATATATATATATATATATATATATATATATATATATATATATATATATATGGGTTTTTTTTTGTTTTTTGTTTTTTAATTCATTTTTCAGAAGAAAATTTTCAATCGCATTGTTTTTTTCATGCCTAAAGAGGAATAAAAACACTCGGGAAAAAATTTTGATTAAGGTTCTCATAATTCGTGCATGAAAGGGTCAATGTCTGAAGCAAATCATTTCTAAAAAATTGTAGACCAGTGTTATTCATTTGCTCTCACATTCTCCCTCTGGTGGTGGTAAACTACATCTGTATCCACAGCTGCCCTGGGGCAGACTGACAGAAGCGTGGCTGCCATTTTGCGCCTACAGCCCCTCCAACCACCACCAAACATTCATACACCTGTGTGAGTGGCACTGGAGGCAAGGAGGGTGAAGTGTGTTGCCCAAGGACACAACGGACTGACTAGGACAGATCGGGATTCGAACCTCCAACCCTTTGGTTACACTGGTCTACAATTTTTTAGAAATGATTTGCTTCAGACATTAAATGTGCTAAATGTTACGTATTTTAATAAGATTAATTGGAAAATAAATGACAAAAGTGCCGGTTTGCTGATGTTTTCAAGGTATATGATTAAGTGTTATTACACATATATATATTGCTTTATGTACATTTATATAATAGTTTTATAAATCTTCCACTAAATAGAACCTGTAAAGTGAATGTATTCTAATGTGCAGACAGTGTTTTGAAGTAGATCTTGTCGCTCTGAGACAAATATTCCTTTTGAGTCAAACCCATTCTCTCGTTAATTCTTGAATTTCACATTTTGACCCAAGGCTGTATCTAGGAAAGTTCAGCCAACCAGCATTTTTGACTTGATTTTTCTTTATCAGTGACTCTCATGTGGGAAAATTTCTTTACTTTTATTCTGGAAGCATTTTCCTTGTAGACCAGGGTTATTCATTCGCTCTCACATTCTCCCTCTGGTGGTGGTAAACTACATCTGTATCCACAGTTACCCTGGGGCAAACTGACAGAAGCGTGGCTGCCATTTTGCGCCTACGGCCCCTCCGACCACCACCAAACATTCATACACCTGTGTGAGTGGCACTGGAGGCAAGGAGGGTGAAGTGTCTTGCCCAAGGACACAACGGACTGACTAGGACAGAACGGGATTCGAACCGCCAACCCTTCGGTTTTTGGACGACCCGCTCTACCACCTGAGCCTTGATACAGAACATTCAGGGAGCTGTAAAACAGGGAAAAAGATTGCTATGACCAAGAAATTTAGTGGATAGGATTAAGATATGTGAAAGATTTCATGGACCAAATTTGGTCTTCATATCTTAATCCTTTCTATGTTAGGCTCAAAACTTTTCAGTCGCCCCTCGTATGATATTGTTCATTTCAGTCCAAACCACCGCAATTGGAATGAACCGCAGAGTGACTCAGTTATGTCACAAAGTCACCCAGGTGCCTCAGCGCCAAAACAGAAGAGCTTGAAGGATTCGCCCGATCGTTTAGGGCCTCGCTTAAAGAAATCTGAAAGATAGCGTCGCTTAATGAGATGTACCTTGGGATTCAACGGTCATGGTATTATTTTCCTACAATTCAATCCAGTAAAAAATGAGCGCCTGTCATTGCCAACATTGATTTATTCCCACAGGTGTGCATTACTTTCAGAGCCAGTGCTTTTTCTGTGGCAAACTGCCAAAGATTAACTACAGCACATCAATATACCTCGTATGGAGACATCCTCATCGGATTTCTCTGACTTTGCTGTCTCAGCTACGGTTCTGCTTTTGTTACGTTCATTCCTATTGGATTTATGGAAGTGTAAGCCTGCAGTCAATGTCACTGTCGCTTACTGTAGCTTAACTTTATGTGTCACAGGGTTGAAACTTCATCTGTGGAGCCACATCCAGATGGAAAATGGGTAATAAAGTAGAAGAGGAGGGTTTTTTTTTTCCACACTTCAGCAGTACAGAATCTCTGTGACCGGGGTAAAAAAATGATGCAGTCATCTCGGGAAATTTGGATCTTATTCAGAGCTGTGAATTAAAAAGCAGCCAAATTTTTTAAGATTAACAAAAGGTGAGGATTTTTATTATAGGATTTAGGAGACGAGCGTTGAATACATTTGTACTTTCATTCAGGCAGAGACGAAGATCCAGAGGAATGTACTCAGACGGAATGAATAGTGAAAGCTTTACACATGTTTACAAGGCTGCAGAATAAAAACCTGAAGGTGCAAAGGTGTAAAATAACACTCAAAAGGAGAAGGAATAGACCGGTCGGTGTAAACCTCTGGGGTTATGATGTGGCCTGAAGTGGAAGGAGGAGGAGAAACAACCATGAGGCTTAAGAGGGAAATACTGGCACCACAACTATTCACAGTGTCGTGATGCGAGATTGTGCGACTCCTAGAACTGTTCGATAAAAGATGTCAATATTAGTGCCAGGTTTTTCAACAAATATACTCATGGATTCAACATCATCTGCAGCCTCTAGTCCGGTGATCCAGCATCTTCTGCACTTCTGGGTCGAGGTCATAGATTTTTGCTCCACACTGTATTTGACTGTTTTTCATTCATTAGATTTTCACGTCCTGATAATCTGCACGTCGCCCTTCACTTCATCATCTTCATTTTTGTGCGTCAGTGTCACTACTAGGGATGGGAATCGAGAACCAGTTCTTTTTGAGAACCGGTTCCCAGTGGATTGATTCCTTGGAATCGTTTGCCTGCTTGCTTAATGATTCTGCTCATCGATTCCACCTTCGTTGCGCATGCGCGATAACATCACATGTACGCTGCATTGTTTTGGTCAGAACGTAGCCGACATGGCGTTGAGGCAGAAACGGTCTAAACAGACGACACCAGGTCCACTGGAACACTGTCAAAGCTTCCATGTCTTCAAAAGGGTGGAATCCCTCCAATATCCTCAAACATTTGTCCACAGCATGTGAATCATTTACAGGAATGTCACGTATTTGATACTCTACTTAGCGACACTTGTGAATGTAGCGGCAGAGTGAACGCTGGGCCGGTTCCGGTTCCGGTGTGGGCAACAAACGTCGCAACTCCTCAAATACAAGTTTCCGAAGGTAAGAAGGGAAAGGAAATGAGATGCACAACAACGGGAGACAAGCTGAGCCGAGTCGAACCGGTTCGGATGGGTTACATTTTCTATGCAGAGATGGAAATATAAAAGAGAGTTAATGCAAACACACCCATTTGTACTCTTTTATTCCCTCACCCAATGAGAATCGATAAGAGGATCGATAATGAATCGGATTGATAAGCAATATCGATAATGGAATCGGAATCGTTAAATTCTTAATGATTCCCATCCCTAGGGAAGCAGTTCATGAAAATTTTTTGTTTAGCCTTTGCTAATTTAATTTTTTTATATGAACTGGCTAGTTCAAGCTACGAGGGCCGTTCAATAAGTTCAAGGCCTCACCCAGAACAGAACAACACAGACTGATAATTTATTTTTTATTTTTCAACATAATCTCCATTTACAGCAATGCACTTGGTCCATCGATGTTCAAGCATCACTATCCCCTCACGAAAGAATGTAACATCCTGTATTATAACAACCAGTATTTCTGGGGGAGGCCATGAACTTATTGAACAGCCCTCGTATATGAGGTGCTTATAAAGTGCTGAAACACATTTCTGTATATTTTGGTTTGTGTAGGAGCTTGTTTTATGGGGTTCGCTGATTGGAGGTTTTTGTGTTCTATGTCACTTGTCAGGAAGGAAAAAAAACAATAAACGGAGACTGCCTCCAAAGACATACATGCGGGTCTCAACCTTAAAAAAAACACAACCCAGAGTCCGACACCACCGGTTACATCTTCTTACTGTTTCTGTGCGTATGATTGACTATAGGTTCGTCATCGAGTCTCACACACAAATGAATTCTGGTAAAGTGTCAGGTTCTGAGGGGTGAATTTAACCCACAGATCAAATCATCATAATTATGAGTTGTGTGCCGGGGGCTTTTTAGAAAGCTTTTTGCATATACACAGAAATATTCACAGACTAATTGGAGCGCGTAGAGAGTGTTATTGCAATGAAATGGATCTATTTATGGAGGAATTGCTAAAGAGGTTAAATTAGCCAAAACAGAATGGTAAAAACAGTCTGTGCAGAGCGCTTTAGTTCATGAATCTTCACCTGAGGTTTGGATGTGTCGAGCAGGTTTCACTTTAATGTCCTGGAGCAGGGTCATCAGGTTCTACATTCAGCCCAGTGTGGTCTCAGGTGGGTCAGACCTGTAAATAATAACATAATAACCTATAAATAATGACAACTATAATGTTTTCTTTGTTTTAGTGCAAAAAAATAACATTAAAGTATGAAAATATTTACAGTCGTGGAAAAAAAATTACTAGACCACCTTTTTTTACTTAAATTTTTTGTTCATTTTAATGCCTGGTACAACTAAAGGTACATTTGTTTGGACAAATATAATGATAACAACAAAAATAGCTCATAGTAGTTTAATTTCACAGCTGATATCTATCCATTTTCCATGTTTTCTTGATAATAACCAAAATCACTTCAGTTCTTACGTAATATCTATGGCATTATACTGACAAAAACAGTGCTTTTAGATACTCCATGTTTTCTTTTGTCTGTTTTAGTCACATGATACACACAGGAGTTAGTACTGGATTACATAAACATTTTTTTTGATGACTTTTGATGGTCTAATAATTTTTTCTGTGACTCTACATTATATAAACAATCCAAACAAAAAAAAAAAAAGATGTGAAAAAAATGATATTTAAGAAAAATAAGTGTAATTTTAACAATATTATGCCTCAACTTATCATTTATACATGTACATTAAGGATCGGCTCTATTTAGTAACAGGCAGAATATTGTTGAAATTGCACTTCATTTTCTTTATTGATGCTTTATTGTTGTTGGTTCTGTTTTTTTTTTTTTGTTTTGGGTTTTTTTTAACACTTTAGCAGCAAAACCATTGATTGAATTCATGCCAAACTGGGTTTATAGTTTTCCAGTGACCCAGAATAGATGTCATTACATTTTGGAAAATTTAGGTCAAAGTTCACTTTTTTTTTTTTTTTTTTTTATGATTTTTTTCAAAAATCTTCCCATTTACTTAAAATGAGCAAAATACGTGCAATGGGCGGGGTTTGTTGTGTTTGTCACCACTTGTTTATTTTGTTCATATTTGTTCAGGTTATTCACATTTTACTGTTAAGGATAGTTTGTTAATGTAAATATTTCCATAATTTAATGCTATTATTTGCACTAAAATGAAGAGACAATTTTGAGTTGTTATTATTTATAGACATGATGTGATTTTTTTTTTTTTTTTTTTGGCATTAAACCAAGAAGAACATTTGGAGTCATAATTTTTGGATTGTTATGCTATTACTGTATTTTACTTTAGATCACTGATTCTCAGCTGGTGTTTGGGACCTAAAAGTGGGTCCCAAACACATTTTCAGGCCTCTGTCTGGGCAAAAAATAATAAGAGTCCAATCCTGATGCTTTTTTTTTTTTTAATGGAGTTGAGTGCCACCCATTCACACTCCAACAGTAGGTGGCAGTAATGAGCTATAATGATAATGAACACAAGACATTTACAGCATAAAAGAAGAACCAAAAATGTCTATTCATATGTCAGCAAACTCAGGTATGACAATGACTATATCAGATATGGTTTTACCTACATTTGAGACAAAAACCTCAGTGTGTTGAATTCATGAATAAGCGACTGAATGTACATTTAACTTTTAAACTGAGTTCACATTTTTAGTTTTGGTTCAAATGTACCCAATTTAGCGTTAAAGGTTTCCATATTAAGCATCACTTAGCATCTCTTTGTTTTAGTGCACAAAATGAAAATATTTACATTTAAAAACAATCCAAACAAAAAAGACGTGACTGATATTTCTTCAGAAAAATGTGCAATTTTAACAATATTATGCCTCAACTTTTCATTTATACACATGCATTAAGGATCGGATCTACAAAAGACAGAATATTGTTGGTATTGCAATTATTTTATTTTGCACTTATTTTTCCGAAGAAGTATTAGTTTTTTTGTCCGTATTTTGTTTGTATTTGTTCAGGTTATTCACATTTTACTGTTAAGGATAGTTTGTTAATGTAAATATTTGCATAATTTAACGTTATTATTTCCACTAAAATGAAGAGAAAATTTTTGAGTTGTTATTATTTATAGACATGAAGTGATATTTTTTCCACATTAAACCAAGAAGAACATTTGGAGTCATAATTTTTGGATTGTTATGCTATTATTTTATTTTAGATCACTGATTCTCAGCTGGTGGGCCATGACCTAAAAGTGGGTCCCAAACACATTTTCAGGCCTTTGTCTGGGCAAAAAATAATAAGAATCCAATCCTGTGCTTTATTTTTTTTTTATGGAGTTGAGTGCCACCCATTCACACTTCAACAGTAGGTGGCAGTAATGAGCTATAATGATAATGAACACAAGACATTTACAGCATAAAAGAAGAACCAAAAATGTCTATTCATATGTCAGCAAACTCAGGTATGACAATGACTATATCAGATATGGTTTTACCTACATTTGAGACAAAAACCTCAGTGTGTTGAATTCATGAATAAGCGACTGAATGTACATTTAACTTTTAAACTGAGTTCACATTTTTAGTTTTGGTTCAAATGTACCCAATTTAGCGTTAAAGGTTTCCATATTAAGCATCACTTAGCATCTCTTTGTTTTAGTGCACAAAATGAAAATATTTACATTTAAAAACAATCCAAACAAAAAAGATATGACTGAAATTTCTTCAGAAAAATGTGCAATTTTAACAATATTATGCCTCGACTTATCATTTATACACATGCCTTAAGGATCAGATCTACAAAAGACACAAAACATTTGGCAACAGGCAGAATATTGTTGGTATTGCACTTATTTTATTTTGCACTTATTTTTCTGAAGAAATATCAGTTTTTTTGTTCTTATTTTGTTAATATTTGTTCAGGTTATTCACATTTTACTGTTAAGGATAGTTTGTTAATGTAAATATTTTCATAATTTAATGCTATTTTTTACACTAAAAGAAAAATTTGGAGTTAATAGACATGATGTACAATTTTTTTTCCACATTTAAACCAAGAAGAAAATTTGGAGTTATTATTTCTGGGTTATAATACTATTATTATACTTTAGATCAGGGCTGTCAAACTCATGTTAGTCCAGGGGCCATATTCAGCCTAATATGATCTAAAGTGGGCCAGACCAGTAAAATAATATAAATAATAGGATAATAACTTATGAATAATGTCGACTCCAAATTTTTCTCCCTTTTTTGAGTGAAAAAAGTCTGATTCTGTAATGAAAATGTTTACATCTGCAGCTGCACTTGAACATAATGTGACTGAATATAAACACCCTGAAAATTCTTAAGAAAAGTAAGTGCTATTTTTACAATATTGCACCATAGTTTATCATTTCTACATGTGCATTACAACTTACAGATCACAATGGATCTAGAAATACACAAAACATTTAATAACAGGCAGAATATTATTAAAACTCCACATACTTCTATTAAGAGATTTAAGGTTGTTTATGTTTGTTCAGGTTATTTACTTTTTTTGTAAAAGGCTAGTCTGTATATGTAAACATTTTTGTAGATTTTAACTCACAGGTGTCAAACATGCGGCCTGGGGGCCAAAACCGGCCCGCCAAAGGTTTCAATCCGGCCCGTGGGATGAATTTGAAAAGTGCAAGTTAGGACATCAAACTCAAAAATAATATCATAATAAAAACCGATGAATAATGAAATTGTTTTAGTGCAAAAAATAACATTCAATTATGAAAATGTTTACATTTACAAACTATCCAAACAAAAAGGATGTGAATAATCTGGGAAAAAAAAAAAAAAAAAAGGAATTTGTCAAGAAATGGAAGTGCAATTTTAACAATTTTCTGCCTGTTACTAAATGTTTTATGCATATGTATTAATGATAAGTTGAGGCATAATATTGATAAAATTGTACTTATAGTTCCTAACAAATTCTGGTTTTTTTCAGGTTATTCACATCCTTTTTGTTTGGATAGTTTGTAAATGTAAATATTGGCATAACTGAACGTTATTTTTTGCGCTAAAACAATTTGCAGTTGTCATTATTTATTGGTTATCATGCTATTATTTTACTGGTTCTGGCCCACTGCAGATTAAACTGGGCTGAATGTGGCCCCCAGAGGAAAATGAGTTTGACTCCCCTGGTTTAACTCTTTTTTTTTGTTTTTTGTTTTGTTTTGTTTTTTTAACTGTAAAACAAAGAGAAACATTTGCAGTTTTCATTATTTATAGGTTATTAGGGTACACTGTAAGCCCAGAAGTTGTACTTACTAAAATGCTTTAATTACAATGTACTTAAATGATTTAAGTTTTATGACATTACTATAAAATGTTCAGTATATTCTATTAATTTGTAGATATAGTTGAAAGTACGAAAAAGTTTAAGTTGAATGGATTTAAATCTCTAAGTTTTAGTCATGACCACACCTTTTTATCTCCGCATTGCATTGTGGGTATTGGACATGTTGTTGAAAATGTGTTATTTTTATGTGCAGGGGTTCAGCAGTGTTGTGGTGTTAGTGTTAATTTTGACTTAATGTGTGTATGGCAGTGTTTATTGGCCTTTTTGTGTTTGTTTTTGTATTTTTGTAGAGCTGCACCATGAGTCAGAGCCATAGGAAGAACAACAGGTTTCCTGTTCATCAAAGCTTGTTTTTGCATATTAAAAAACTTAATGTCTTGTCAAAATAAAAGCACTTCCTGTACTGATAAATGACACTAAGGTAACTTCCATCCATGCTGTAATATATGAAGTTTAATTACTACACAAAATATTTATATATTGCAAAAGATTTTTTTTTTTTTTTAACAAAATTTTATTCATATTTCAAGCTTTACAATATGTACAATTCTTTCATATTCTTAATGTAGAAAGCTACATATCTTCTATAACATTAAAAATATAAATAAATAAACAAATAAACATAACTTCTCGGCAAACTGGTATCTCAAATCAGTGTACTGTTACAAGGTCTTATTTGCATATCTAATATATCTGTCTACAATTATTTTAATAATTACATAAAAATACAAATAATATCCCCCCAGCGCCAGACTCTCAAATGCTACAATATCAAATCCAAATGGGTTATCAAAGGATTCCACCTCTTCTTGAACAAATCAGTGGTAAGGTTTAGGTTTGCTGTTATTTTTTCCATTGTATAGATTGCAAAAGATTTTAATTTAAATCAACTTGAAATTGAGTCCAATGAACTGATGATATTAAGTCTCATGATTATACAAAGCAATTGACATTGCAACAAATTTTACGTTAAATTAACTTGGCATTTAGTGTGTTGTACTTAGAATAGGAATTCCATTCAAATCAAGTATTTAAGTTTAATACACTCAAGTTTTCATTATTCACTACTTAAATTTTTTTAAGGTAACCGGTTTACTCAAATTTTTTAAGTAAACTCAACTTATCCGGTCTTACAGTGTAGTATTTTACTGGTCTGACCCACTTTAGATTGACCTAAAATCCTTTTCGCATCCTTGATTACCTCCGCCAAGGAGGTTATGTTTTTGCCAGGGTCGGTCGGTCGGTCGGTCGGTCGGTCGGTCGGTCGGTTTGTTTGTCTGTCCGTTAGTGTGCAACATAACTCAAAAAGTTATGGACAGATTTGGATGAAATTTTCAGGGTTTGTTGGAAATGGGATAAGGAAGAAATGATTAAATTTTGGTGGTGATTGGGGGTGGGGGGGCCCACGGGGGGGCCACTGATCAGCCTTGGCAGAGGTCTGCGCTCTCCGAGTGCTTCTAGTTGTTAATATCTTCAGTCTAATTTTTGCATTTCATAAATTCATCCCATGGGCCGGATTGGACCCTTCATCAGGCCGGTTTTGGCCCCCAGGCCGCATGTTTGATGCCTGTGCTTTAGATCACATTAGTCTGCATGTGGAACCTGAACTAAAACTCCAACACCTTTAACTGTTACTATCATCAGTGTCATTTTTCCGCTTTGTAATTTCATCCCGTGGGCCAGACTGGACCCTGTGGCGGGCCGGTTTTGGCCCACAGACCACATGTTTGACACCCCTGTCCTAGAGGTTCTGCTGAAGGACGTTAACTTCATCAGCTACAGCGTATTGGAACTGGGGATGGGGGGGGGGGGAGTTAAATTGGAAAGGGTGCTTCTAAAAGCTTTAATGTCAGCATGTCTTCACCGTGACAGACAAGACGCTCTTCGGTAGTCTGGGAACGGCGCCGCGTGATTGACGCCTAAATCATGTGCAAATGAAATGAAACCCAGAGGAGTCTGAGCGGATGGGACTGGGGTTATTGGACCACCTTCAAGGCTGCGCAAAAAGGGAATTGAAACTGAAATTAATACTAGCGTTAATGTGGGGGAAATTAACCAACGTGGTTGCTTAGGAGGGGATTAGAAATAACGAAGAGCTTGATAAATATTCCAGTTACGCTAATTAAAATATTTCTTAACACCCCGGAGAAATTAATCCTGTCAGAACAGCCCCTGCAGCCTGGATTGTCTGATCGGATGTTGTGCACTGGAGGTGTTGTTTAAAACTCCACTTTTTTTCATATATACTAACTCACTTTCTGTGGACTTGTTTTTTTTTTGTTTTTTTTTTTGGGGGGGGGGGGGAGGTAAACTAAGAACTCAGATAATGGTCAGCTGTTCGTTGAAGGCTGGTATTCTGGGGATGTTCTGTGGCCCCAGGCGGATTCTGCCTCAGATGCTTTCCTTCACGCTGAATTTATAGTCCACTCACTTACGTTTTCTATTTATTTATTTATTTATTTTTACAAGGAGAATAAATAAAGTCATAAGCCCAACCCAGGTGTCTCATAACATACAAACAAGCTGAATGTTATATCTTCTATTAACCCTCTGCTGTCCCTCCCAGAGAGCCCCTTCCCAACCACCGAGGGTGTGTAATGGGCACAGTTACAAAATAATGTTTGTTTTTTACTCGTTTATATTTTTTTGTCGTTCATCAACTTGAGCCATAAACAAAAATATCAAATACTCAACAACTGTCATGTTTTTAACCCTTTAAATACTGTTTATAACGTAAACAAACCCAATTTCAGGGGTCACCAATCCTGGTCCTCGAGGGTCGGTATCCTGCATGTTTTAGATATTTCCCTCTTCCCGCACACCTGACAGTCGTTATCAGGCTTCTGCAGAGCTTGATGATAGGCTTATGGTTTGAATCAGGTGTGTTGGAAGAGGGATATATCTAAAACAAGGAGGATACCGGCCCTCGAAGACCAGGATTGGTGACCCCTGCCCTATTTTTTTGGATGCAAAAAACACAAAAAAACTTTTTTTTTTCAATATACTACATAAAAATTGGATTACTTATTTGCAGTGCTGTCAAATGATTAAAATATTTAATCAGATTAATCACAGGGTTGCTGTGGATTAATTTTGATTAATCATGATTAAATATTAATTTCTAGTCTATATTAAATCACATTTCATTTTGCATGAGTAAACAGACTCAAGAAAGAAGGGAATATATATGCACTTAACATGTTCGTCACAAGCTAGGTCACACGTTAGCCGAAGAACTAGCAGAATCCCCGACTAACGTATGCTGGGGTGCCGTAAAGGGGAGGGTAACCATGACAAATTCATGGGGCCCAGCATTTCCAGGGGAACCAGAATATATATAGGTTAGAAGTTGTGAAAATTTTGTGTAAACTCTGTAGTAAAACAGAGGCATAAAACCCAGGAGTTGGATGATCAAAGTTAACCCTGTAAAGCCTGAACCATTAAATCATTAACAGAAAATTCCAGTTCTTTAAAACTGGAGCCTTTATTGGTCCTTTTGAACAACCAAAAATGACAATCTTGTAGTGTCACTGGAAAGGCCTCTGGTGAACAAATTCCTCCTGTATTGCATGTATCTAATTGTATACATCAGGTTTTTCAAGAAAAAAAAAAAAAAAAAAATCACACTGATCATACGGAGGGCTTCAAAATTCATGTATTAACAAGTGTTCAGAGAACGCAAACCTCTGCCAAGCACCCTGAATGGTGTGCATGTGTGGATTGACTATTTGTTTTTAAATTCAACAGTTTCAAGGTTGTTCCATACAGCAGAAAAAGTTGAAGCTTGGTACCAGTCATGTGTATAAGATAAGATAAGATAAGATAAGATAAGATAAGATAAGATAAGATAAGATAAGATAAGATAAGATAAGATAAGATAAGATAAGATAAGATAAGATAAGATAAGATAAGATAAGATAAGATAAGATAAGATAAGATAAGATAAGATAAGATATTCCTTATTGATCCCACAATGGGGATGTTGTCAGCAGCAAACATACACATACAGGGTGGGGAAGCAAAATTTACAATATTTTGAGGCAGGGATTGAAAGACAGTGTATGAACAATTAGTTTATTGAAAGTCATGAGAATTTATTTGCCACAAGAAAATGTACATAATAGAAAATGTTTTTATTCTATGTGTCCTCCTTCTTTCTCAATAACTGCCTTCACACGCTTCCTGAAACTTGCGCAAGTGTTCCTCAAATATTCGGGTGACAACTTCTCCCATTCTTCTTTAATAGTATCTTCCAGACTTTGTCGTAATAGTTTTGCTCATAGTCATTCTCTTCTTTCCATTATAAACAGTCTTTATGGACACTCCAACTATTTTTGAAATCTCCTTTGGTGTGACGAGTGCATTCAGCAAATCACACACTCTTTGACGTTTGCTTTCCTGATTACTCATATGGGCAAAAGTTTCTGAAAAGGTATGGATAATAGTGTTAGGTATGATTATGACATCAATATATGTTTGGTTTCAAAACAATTGACGTAGTGCCTGCTGAGAAAAAACAACTAAATGTTCATTGTAAATTTTGCTTCCCCACCCTGTACAAGAGAACACCTTTTGAAAAGCTGTCCACTGTAGTGACCACTGTGCAGGAAAGGGTTAATATAACCCCTTTTTTGGGCACCATAAATGTTAAACTTTCCAGTTTTAGGTCAGTAAATAGTAAGTAGGTTAGTAAATTTTGCTTCCCCACCCTGTACATGTAAAACAAACAGTCATATAAATTTGAATAAAACAGTGTTTAAAAGGAGAGTGCAAATACGGTTTGATATGAATGTAGTGCAAATGGTTATAAATATAATATATATATATATATATATATATATATAAATACGGATTTGAATATATACAGATTTGGACAGATGCGGTTTTAGATATATAAATATGGTGCCTATAGACAGTGTCAAATTAGATTAAATTCCAATCAGTATTTGTTGAGTTATAAAGAAAAATGTGTGGTAACTGGGATTTTCAATGTTAAATGTAAATGTCCACAGAGTCCACATTCCACAGTGGATGTGGACAATGTTGTGCCAGATACAAGATATTGTTCTAAGCTATAGGTGGATCAAATTGGAGGCTAATCACAGTGGTTTTGAATTTTTTTTATGAATTTTCGAAAATTGCTCAGTGATGAGAGATAGGAAAATTGTAGCTTTTGTGACCTTGCTGTGACCTTGAACTTTGGCCTACTTGGCCCCAAATTTAATGGGTTGGTCCCAGGGTCTAGGCCTATCTGTGGGGAAGATTTGGTAAAGATGGTTGGAATAGTTTTCCTGTAAAGTTGCTAACAAACAAACAAACACACACACAAAGCAAAGTGATCAAAATAGCTCCTTGCGAAGGTAAATATGATCCATTTGGTGTTACAGGGTTAACTGACTCCAAAAGTTATTAAAAATAGGATGACAAGGTGTCAATATAAATTCAACAACCCATATGTAGACTTTATATGAAATAAGATAATTAATATTAATGCCACTTTGCCACAATACCTGTACTTTAAAAGATAAAACAATACAACACCAAAGACTGATTAATATAATAAATATAATAAATAAATAATGATGATTTGACGCTGTGAGAAATACAAGATACAATATAAGATATGCATAAGCACACAGCATACAGCATAAAATCCTAGGGCAATACATAAAAGGTTTTTTTTATTTTTTTATCTCCGTTTTCGACACAGATCAGTGGTTTCATGGAGTTAGGTGCTTATTAGTAGTTTGACATTTTAATTATTATTATTACTCTGTCCATTTGAGTGAAAAAACAGTGGACCAGACTGAAGTGATCATTAATGGTTATTATGCTCTTCAGTGTTTGATTCATTTTTTACCTTAAATTAAGTCTGTTTTTTTCTGCCGTACCCAGATTGGATCTTCACCCATAAAGACCCAGTGGTACTTTTGTGGTAATTCACAAATGAATTTTTCTCTATATTTAACACTTTATTGTAATATTATTCACTTTAGTTTGAGGGTTTTTCAGTGGAAATTGGTTTTTTTTTTCCTATGTTTAATTCACTGATCATGTAAATATTCATTAAAACTCAAAGGCTGTTACATCAAAAGCAGAGAAAACTGAAGAAGACGTGACTTTTTTTTAGTAAAATCTCTTATTACCTGAACATAAACCCAGTGTAGAATAGGAACTCAGATTAACCCATAAAGTGGGTCTTTATGGGTTAATACAGAGACTGAGAAATATAGATGTGAGGTCATTAGAACTTGACTAATGCTGAACTTTTGCATAATACTGTACAATAAATGTAACAGCTAACACATGCAGGTACAACAGTAGAGCAAGGGGAGTTCCTTTTTTTTCTATTTTCAAACGCTAAATTCAAGCTGATGTTTCCATTTAATGCCAAAAAATACACATCAGTGTCTAAGTTTATCCAACACAACAAAGCTAAACTGTCATAATGGTGAAACTCTGCACTGTAAAAAAAAAAATCTGTAATTTAACAGAATTTTCACTGTTTATTTTACAGATTTTTCTTGTATTTTTAAGATACAGGAAAATATCAATGAAATGACAAAAACAGACTGTGATGTTACATGTCAAATGTAAAATAACATGAAAAAACTGTAACTGTGAATAACCAAAAAATGTCAATTTTGTAAAAGAAATTTTTTGTTTTTTCACAGTAAAATACATTTACAAATGTATCATAATTTCACAAATATTTCTTTTCTATTTATGAGATTAAACTGTTAATTTAAAGTTTAATACCGTAAAAAAAAAAAAAATATATATATATATAATAATAATAATAATAATAATAATAATAATAAAACGAGATAAAATTACTGACAATTAACCATTGAAGAAGTATTTGTCCTGTAAGTTTAACAAGACTTGTTTGTTAATTGACAAATATCTTGTGTAATTACGGGAGGTTTCACAACAAAAATGTTGAATAAATGTATTTTTGTGAATGTATAACATGTATATGTATGTTTTCGGTTTTATGTTTCGGTTGTTTGTTTGCTTGGATACATTGGTTTTTTTTTTGTTTTATTCTTTTTCCTATATTGGATGCTGGGTAGCTGAATTTGTTATGTAGGACAGGCATTAATATAAACATTTTGCTTCTGCCTGTGCCTTTTCAGTCATTAACCTGTTTGTAATGTTTGAAGTGCTGTTGTTGACACTGGTTATTATGTGATGACTGAATAAAGAATTTCATCATCATCATCATCATCATCATATAAGCACTGATAAACTGTCCAAATACAGTTTTTATCAGTGAATTGCACAACTTAGTCTCATTGAAAATTATTTATATATATATATATATATATATATATATTTATAGGTAATTTGACTGTTTTAATACATGTAAATATTCTTTATTAAACATTAAAAAGTCAAAAATAATATGCAAAATATCATGTAAAGTTAGGGCAAAAACTGTATTTTAATTATGGAAAATTGCCATATTTTTATGATATGGTTATTTTCCGTTATTTTACAGTATTTACCCTGCTGCTGGAATAATTTTTTTTTTTTTTTTACAGTGCAGATGTGAGGTCATTAGAACTTGACTAATGCTGAACTTTGCTTCATACTGTACAATAAATGTAACAGCTAACACATGCAGGTACAACAGTAGAGGTGAGTTCCTTTTCTTTTTTTTTTTTTCTATTTTCAAACGCTAAATTCCAGCTGATGTTTCCACTTAATGCCAAAAAAAAAACGCACGTCAGCATCTACGTTTATCCAACACAACAAAGCTAAACTGTCATGATGGTGAATCTGTGTGAAAACCTCTTCAGTTGCATATGTTTACCATCATCTCTTCACCTATTTCTACATATTCTGTGCAATGGCCGACACAAATGTAATTAAGCCGTCTGATTACAAAGTAAGGCCGTGGATGAGTTCAACAACCTTGTGGCGAGTCTTTATCACACTCGTAATAACGGGAGGGAGAGTAATTCCATAGATAATGAAAACTGACTGGATATATTCACCTCTCTGCTTGTAATTCTGTGCACAGTCTGCTCAGCGTGTCACTTTTTGGAGTAAATTAATCATTCCAGCTGTTATTTACATCCAGTGTGTCCACTGTTGTATCAAACAAATTATTGTCATAAATCTCACTAATTCTGGAGTCTCTTCGGTATCGGGTATCAGATAGACGCGCTGCAAAACTCACGCCTGGCAGAAAGTTTGAGCCGAGATTATTCCTCCGTCTCCTCAATTGCACTCGTAAAACGCCAACTGTAAGACTGTGAGACTTTTAGAAGGTTTTAATGAAGCCATTTCTGTCTGAGACATACCACTGATAATTAAAAACGCACAGCCAAACAAGCTCGCCGAGCTGCTGTGAATGCAGATTTTTGATGGGTGAAATGGAAATGCAGTTAATTTTGCATGAGAGAAGACACATCTCGACTTAACCCTTTATCAGGGAAGTGACTATTTGTGGTAATTTCCACATGCATCGGCATTTACATATTAACCCCTGCATAGTTTAGTCTCTATTTGTTTATTTTTACCAGAATGGTTGCACAACGGTGATACAACAATACAAAGGTGTTATGACAAGTTATTCATTCTTATCTATTTTAATGGGATACAAATGATTTTACCTGGTAAAATAAAGTACTACTACTACTACTACTACTAATAATAATTAAAACCACAAGCGGTGTTAAGGCCCTTGCCCTCCTGCCTAGACCACCGACAATGAGAGGACACCATATCGTGGGCTTGATCTCACATTCTGCAAGATACACACAGTGTTATACTTCTGAAAATGAACGCTTCATCACGAGCTTGTGACAGCCACGCCCTACATTTGATCAAAATTGTCATTGATCGTTTTTGATCACACATGTGAGTAGGTGATTTTCACCAAGTTTGGTCCAAATTGGATGTAAACCCTAGGAGGAGATGATGAAAGTATGAGGGGTGAGATTCTGCCAAAAAAACATTCATTATTATGGTAAAGTTTTGATGTTGTCATGGCAACATGATTGTAAATAGGGGTGTGTCCTCATTGGCTTTTTGGTTCAATTTGGCACGAGGGATGTGTGTACCAAATTTTGTTTGACTACATCAGAAAACATTTTTTTGTCCTATTCAAAAAATGTAGGGGGTGGAAGTGACTGTTTTTGGTAATTTCTTCATGCATTGGCATTTTCATATTACACCCTGCATAGTTTAGTCTCTATTTGTTTATATTTAGCAAAATGGTTGCACAATGGTGATACAACAATACAAAGGTGTTATGACAAGTTATTCATTCTTATCTATTTTAACGGGATACAATTGATTTTACCTGGTAAAATAAAGTACTACTACTACTACTACTACTAATAATAATAATAATTAAAACCACAAGCGGTGTTAAGGCCCTTGCCCTCCTGCCTAGACCACCGACAGTGAGAGGACACCATATCGTGGGCTTGATCTCACATTCTGCAAGATACACACAGTGTTATACTTCTGAAAATGAACGCTTCATCACGAGCTCGTGACAGCCACGCCCTACATTTGATCAAAATTGTCATTGATCGTTTTTGATCACACATGTGAGTAGGTGATTTTCACCAAGTTTGGTCCAAATTGGATGTAAACCCTAGGAGGAGATGATGAAAGTATGAGGGGTGAGATTCTGCCAAAAAAACATTCATTATTATGGTACAGTTTTGATGTCATGGCAACATGATTGTAAATAGGGGTGTGTCCTCATTGGCTTTTTGGTTCAATTTGGCACAAGGGATGTGTGTACCAAATTTTGTTTGACTACATCAGAAAATAATTTTTTGTCCTATTCAAAAAATGTAGACTGTTCACTGTCCTTTTACTGTAGACTGTCCTATTCAAAAAGTGTGACTATTTTTGGTAATTTCCACATGCATCGGCATTTTCATATTATACCCTGCATGGTTTAGTCTCTATTTGTTTATTTTTAGCAAAATGGTTGCACAACGGTGATACAACAATACAAAGGTGTTATGACAAGTTATTCATTCTTATCTATTTTAACGGGATACAACTGATTTTACCTGGTAAAATAAAGTACTACTACTACTACTACTACTACTAATAATAATAATAATTAAAACCACAAGCGGTGTTAAGGCCCTTGCCCTCCCGCCTAGACCACCGACAGTGAGAGGACACCATATCGTGGGCTTGATCTCACATTCTGCAAGATACACACAGTGTTATACTTCTGAAAATGAACGCTTCATCACGAGCTCGTGACAGCCACGCCCTACATTTGATCAAAATTGTCATTGATCGTTTTTGATCACACATGTGAGTAGGTGATTTTCACCAAGTTTGGTCCAAATTGGATGTAAACCCTAGGAGGAGATGATGAAAGTATGAGGGGTGAGATTTGGACAAAAACCCATTCATTATTATGGTAAAGTTTTGATGTTGTCATGGCAACATGATTGTAAATAGGGGTGTGTCCTCATTGGCTTTTTGGTTCAGTTTGGCACGAGGGATGTGTGTACCAAATTTTGTTTGACTACGTCAGAAAATAATTTTTTGTCCTATTCAAAAAATGTAGGGGGCGCAAGTGACTATTTTTGGTAATTTCCACATGCATCGGCATTTTCATATTATATCCTGCATAGTTTAGTCTCTATTTCTTTATTTTTGGCAGAATGGTAATACAAAGGTGTTATGACAAGTTATTCATTCTTATCTATTTTAATGGGATACAATTGATTCTACCTGGTAAAATAAAGTTTTACTACTACTACTGCAACTAATAATAATAATAATAATAATAATAATAATAATAATAATAATAATAATAATAATAATAATAATATAGCTGATGAAGGAAATATATTTGGCTATGAACCTGACACTGAAAGTAAGGAAGGGGCAGGACTAGATAAGCTTTCTAGATAAGTTTCTTTCTGTCCCTTCTCAAATTGTGTTTGTGAGTTGATTCATATGTATATTTAGGTTAAATGTACTCTATTTGGTTTCTTTTTCTGTGATTAATGACCATTGGTGGGTGCATACGTATGTAATTGACTTCTTGCTGTAACTGTTTTTTAGTTTTGTTTGTTTGTTTGTTTGTTTGTTTTTTTACTTCAAAAGTTTGAGACAAATAAACTAAATAAAAAAAAGAATAGAATTTAAAAAATAAAAAAATTGCTACATTACACTGACAGTAACAGGTACAGTGAGTCAGGAATATAAAGTATAAAGAATATAAAGGAATATCTTATAAGTGATGATCCAATGTTGTAAAAAAATAAATGGTCCTAGCACCTTACAGGTGTTTTTCTAATATTTTGATTTTCTTTCTTTCTTTCTTTCTTTCTTTCTTTCTTTCTTTCTTTCTTTCTGCCACTCATGGGTAAGGAACAAAATATGGTAACTTCATTGACCTTGATTTTCATCATAAAAAACATTTAAAAATTTCTCAAAAGTAATAAAGTCTTGTTATGAGTGTCTTATATCCTCCTGAAACCCATGAAAGTGAAAATGTTTAGAATGTTAGAATGTTAGAATGAAAAATGTTTGTCTTTTTTACATGAAAGAGTATTTCTGAGTGTCCTATAAAAGGTTAACTCTTTATCGGTCAAGTGACTATTTTTGGTAATTTCCACACATTACAAGACAGTAACAAAAGTTCCAGCGAGTCAACAATCTCAGGTCCAATGTGGTCTCCAGGGTCTGTAAGGTCCACCTCTGCATGAACAGTGAGTGGACCTGTTTTGTTCGGTACCACGCAGTAATGGTACTAATGTAAGGAATGATGTTCAAAGGGGTCATGTGGATCTGGACAGGGGTCTGGATCAGCACTGATGTTGGTCTAATGTTCTAAAACTGTTGTTCTACTGTTATCTAATACATGTTCCTTTCAACTTACATGTGGTTTTCTTGTATTTTTTATGTGTACATATAGTTCTTATTTTTTTGCCATTAACAGGTAAGGAACCAAATATGGTAACTTCATTAACCTTGATTTTCTACATATTAAAAAAATATGAAAAATTTCACAAAACTAATAAAGTCCTCCAATTATGTCCTCCAATAACACACTAAGGTTGAAATTTTGAATTTCAGAGTATTTCTATGAATGAACCATAAAAGGTTAACCGTTTATCTGGCAAGTGACTATTTTTGGTCATTTCCGCATACAGTACAAGACAGTGACAGTAACAGTTCCAGTGAGTCAACAATCTCAGGTCCAATGTGGTCTCCAGGGTCTGTAAGGTCCACCTCTGCATGAACAGTGAGTGGACCTGCTTTGTTCGGTACCATGCAGTAATGGTACTAATGTAAGGAATGATGTTCAAAGGGGTCATGTGGATCTGGACAGGGGTCTGGACCAGCACTTATGGTGTTACAATGTTCTAAAACTGTTGTTCTACTGTTATCTAATACATGTTCCTTTCAACTTACATGCGTTTTTCTTGTATTTTTTATGTGTACATATAGTTCTTATTTTTTGCCACTTACAGGTAAGGAACCAAATATGGTAACTTCACTAACCTTGATTTTCTACATATTAAAAAAACATGAAAAATTTCACAAAAGTAATAAAATCTTGTTATGTCCTCCAATAACACACTAAGGTTGAAATGTTGAATTTCAGAATATTTCTATGAATGAACCATAAAAGGTTAACCGTTTATCTGGCAAGTGACTATTTTTGGTCATTTCCGCATACAGTACAAGACAGTGACAGTAACAGTTCCAGTGAGTCAACAATCTCAGGTCCAATGTGGTCTCCAGGGTCTGTAAGGTCCACCTCTGCATGAACAGTGAGTGGACCTGCTTTGTTCGGTACCATGCAGTAATGGTACTAATGTAAGGAATGATGTTCAAAGGGGTCATGTGGATCTGGACAGGGGTCTGGACCAGCACTTATGGTGTTACAATGTTCTAAAACTGTTGTTCTACTGTTATCTAATACATGTTCCTTTCAACTTACATGCATTTTTCTTGTATTTTTTATGTGTACATATAGTTCTTATTTTTTGCCACTGACAGGTAAGGAACCAAATATGGTAACTTCACTAACCTTGATTTTCTACATATTAAAAAAACATGAAAAATTTCACAAAAGTAATAAAATCTTGTTATGTCCTCCAATAACACACTAAGGTTGAAATGTTGAATTTCAGAATATTTCTATGAATGAACCATAAAAGGTTAACCGTTTATCTGGCAAGTGACTATTTTTGGTCATTTCCGCATACAGTACAAGACAGTGACAGTAACAGTTCCAGTGAGTCAACAATCTCAGGTCCAATGTGGTCTCCAGGGTCTGTAAGGTCCACCTCTGCATGAACAGTGAGTGGACCTGCTTTGTTCGGTACCATGCAGTAATGGTACTAATGTAAGGAATGATGTTCAAAGGGGTCATGTGGATCTGGACAGGGGTCTGGACCAGCACTTATGGTGTTACAGTGTTCTAAAACTGTTGTTCTACTGTTATCTAATACATGTTCCTTTCAACTTACATGCATTTTTCTTGTATTTTTTTTATATGTACATATAGTTCTTATTTTTTGCCACTTACAGGTAAGGAACCAAATATGGTAACTTCACTAACCTTGATTTTCTACATATTAAAAAAACATGAAAAATTTCACAAAAGTAATAAAATCTTATGTCCTCCAATAACACACTAAGGTTGAAATGTTGAATTTCAGAATATTTCTATGAATGAACCATAAAAGGTTAACCGTTTATCTGGCAAGTGACTATTTTTGGTCATTTCCGCATACAGTACAAGACAGTGACAGTAACAGTTCCAGTGAGTCAACAATGTCAGGTCCAATGTGGTCTCCAGGGTCTGTAAGGTCCACCTCTGCATGAACAGTGAGTGGACCTGCTTTGTTCGGTACCATGCAGTAATGGTACTAATGTAAGGAATGATGTTCAAAGGGGTCATGTGGATCTGGACAGGGGTCTGGACCAGCACTTATGGTGTTACAATGTTCTAAAACTGTTGTTCTACTGTTATCTAATACATGTTCCTTTCAACTTACATGCATTTTTCTTGTATTTTTTTTATATGTACATATAGTTCTTATTTTTTGCCACTTACAGGTAAGGAACCAAATATGGTAACTTCACTAACCTTGATTTTCTACATATTAAAAAAACATGAAAAATTTCACAAAAGTAATAAAATCTTATGTCCTCCAATAACACACTAAGGTTGAAATGTTGAATTTCAGAATATTTCTATGAATGAACCATAAAAGGTTAACCGTTTATCTGGCAAGTGACTATTTTTGGTCATTTCCGCATACAGTACAAGACAGTGACAGTAACAGTTCCAGTGAGTCAACAATGTCAGGTCCAATGTGGTCTCCAGGGTCTGTAAGGTCCACCTCTGCATGAACAGTGAGTGGACCTGCTTTGTTCGGTACCATGCAGTAATGGTACTAATGTAAGGAATGATGTTCAAAGGGGTCATGTGGATCTGGACAGGGGTCTGGATCAGCACTGATGTTGGTCTAATGTTCTAAAATACATGTTCTAGTTATCAAATACATGTTCCTTTCAACTTAAATGTGGTTTTCTAGTATTTTTTGTGTACATATAGTTCTTTTTTTTTTTTTTTGCCACTGACAGGTAAGGAACCAAATATGGTAACTTCATTAACCTTGATTTTCTACATATTAAAAAAATATGAAAAATTTCACAAAAGTAATAAAGTCCTCCAATTATGTCCTCCAATAACACACTAAGGTTGACATGTTGAATTTCAGAGTATTTCTATGAGTGTCCTATATCCTCCTGACACCCAGGAAAGTGAAAATTGTAGCTTTTTTACATTAAACTATTGTTTTTTTTTCTAACCACTGATGGTATGTACAGTAATTATTGCTGTTTGTTACCACTTGTAGTATTGTACAGGGTGTCCCATAAGTCTCCATACATAGGACACATAATACATTCCATACATGTATGGTTCTAACATGTATTTCTTTATATTTCAGAGAACCCAAAGAATGCATTTGAATAAAGGGCAACGAATTGAAATTATCCTGATGGCCGGTTCAGCAAGCAGTCGTATGGTTGCAAGCGCATTTAACAGAAAACATGGGACGAGTATCACACACGACACTGGGCTGCTCGATTATAGAAAAAAAAATAATCACGATTATTTTAGCAATAATTGAAATCACGCTTATTAAAAATGATTATTTGTTAACCTTAAAGTTGTTTATTTTTTTCTTGCAAAACAATGTAAGATATACTCTTTAAACATAAATAAAGCTTTTAACCACTAAAACAAAGTATGTTCACTTTTGTATGAAACAAAAAAATCTTTGAATGCAAATAAGTATACTGTAAATTCAAGTATGTTTCCTTTTGTAAACAAATAGTGCACTCGAATTAAACTGTTATAGACTTGCCATAGAACTGGAGCAATAAAAAAAAAAAAAAAAAAACACGTAAAGTGCAAATTATAAATTCAAGTATGTTCAGTGTAGTATGAAACATAGTAAATTCAGTGGCGTGCCGTGAGGTTTCAGTTTGGTTAATACGGGAGTTGCAGCGTAGAGATTCGGAGACTGAAGATTGCATTGCGGACGAAGTTGTAGACGGAGTTTTTTTTATGTGTTTTAGTTTTTCATAAGATTATGATAAAGGTCGCGGTGGTTAAACTTTAGATCACAGGTGTCAAACATGTGGCCCGGGGGCCAAATCCGGCCCACCAAAGGGTCCAGTCCGGCCCTTGGGATGAATTTCTGAAAAGCAAAAATTACACTAAGATATTAACAATCCTTTTAGTTCAGGTTCCACAATCAAACCAATTCAATCTCCAGTGGGCAGGACCAGTAATATACTCTCATAATAACATAGAAATAATGACAACTCCAAATTTTTCTCTTTGTAAATGTAAATATTTTCGTGTATTTACACTAAAACAAAGTATAATTTCGCAAAAAATGTGAATCACCTGAACAAATATGAACAACCTGAAATGTCTTAAGAGAAGTAAGTACAATTTTATCAATATTCCACCTGTTACTAAATGTTTTGTGTATTTGTAGATCCACTGTGATCTGTAAGTTATAATGTACATGTGTAAATGGTAAACTGAGGCATCATTTTGTTAAAATTACACTTATTTTTTCCAGTTTTTTCATGTTGTTCACATCTTCTGAAAGGATAGTTTGTAGATGCAAACCTTTTCATAATGTAAATTTACTTTTTTTTTTTTCTCTAAAACAGAGAAAAGTTTGAAGTTGGCATTATTTATATATTATTACCTCCGCCAAGGAGGTTGTGTTTTTGCCAGGGTTTGTTTGTTTGTTTGTTTGTTTGTCTGTCCGTTAGTGTGCAACATAACTCAAAAAGTTATGGACAGATTTGGATGAAATTTTCAGGGTTTGTTGGAAATGGGATAAGGAAGAAATGATTAAATTTTGGTGGTGATCGGGGGTGGGGGGGCCCACGGGGGGGCCACTGATCAGCCATGGCGGAGGTCTGCGCTCTCCGTGTGCTTCTAGTTACGTTATTATTTTACTGGTTCGGCCCACTGCAGATCAAATTTAGCTGAATGTGGCCCCTGAACTAAAATGAGTTTGACACCCCTGCTTTAGATGGTTAAAAAGGTTTGCTGTGTTACCGGTCGGTGCGGACACAACTACGAAACACTTTTTGCACGTAATGGGTTTTTGCTCTTCATCAAACCCAAAGTGATTCCATACAATTGAATCGGACTTGCCTTTTTTGTTTACCAAGCACTTCTGCTGCGATTCTCCTGCTATTTTTCCAGACCGCTAGGTACAACTTTCCTCTTGGGGTGGACCTGCCGGCTAGCAGGCAGCTGTAGTTTAGAGGGGGGCGGGGCAGAGCAGCTCATGGTAGCTTGCGTGCGCGTGAATTAAACAACTCAAAATTAATAATCGTTTTTTCTCGATTACATAATTTTTGTAATCGTTGCGTGTAATAATCGAAATCGTAATTGAATTTCAATTAATTGCACAGCCCTACACGACACTGTGGCGAAACTTATTGTCAAGTTCAAAAAAACAGGAAGTGTTTTGGATCAATTTGTTCCCGACAAAATGGCAGTCATATAGAGCATATTATATAAATAAAAATGGCTTATGTCAAGAAACGTTTATTTTTCCTATGTATGGAGATTTATGGGACACCCTGTAGTTTTGTTTTGTTTTGTTTTTTTACCGTTGTTGGTATGTAATTATTATAATGTAAGTTGACGGTTAACTGTTACCCGTGGTAACAACACCAGGAATGTACTTTGATTCTATTTTTCACACATATTTTGGTTAAATAATGTTAATACTGTCGAATGAGTTTATTCTAATTTGGTATTGGCCTATTTGGTTTATTGTTCTGGCTTGAAGTCAAAGGAGAGGAGTAAGTATTTAAAACGTTATTATGTTAAGTTATTTTAATGATGATGAGAATGGGGGTGGGATTAAATCAATTTTTCTTCTTCCCACTCCTTTTCGAGTATAGGTGAATGATTGCGGAATTTTGAATCTGCATGTATTCTATAAATGCTCGAAACAAACAAATGAATGAATGAAACAGTTTTTTTCAGATACATTTTTTTTTACATTATTTTTCTTTCTTTATTTTTTTATTATTTTTTTTTTTTTCCATGGAATGTCCTTTGCAATGGACAGCATTTTTTAAGTAAAACTGTCAAACTTTTGTCCCCTACAGTGGACAATAATGCATATCTGCATCTCAGGAGGATAAAGGCTAAAATGCTTCACTTCTAATTAAAAGAATCCAATGAAACTGTTGAACCGATCACCGACCTGCTATCTCAGCTCTTCTTACAAGTTGGTTTTATATAATTTAACTCTTCTACATAATCACAGGCCGAGTTTTCGTCAGTTAAGGTGCACTGTACACAACCAGAGCTGCTTCTCTGCTGCTGAACAGGCCTTATTATTTTACAGGACTTTGATAAATATTCAACGCCAGATTTACATACATTCAATTTTCGTTGCAATCTGCGTGTCATTAGAGCCAGATTTTCAAAAGCTGCAGCCAATTTTGCAGCAAACGCCTGTTGCTGCCCTCTAGCCACATTGTAAGAGTGAAGGAGAACTCAAATACAGCGCAGATTAAGGGTTGGATTCGTCCGAGATCAGGGATGTCAGAAAATAAATTATAATGTAGTGGCTGCATTTTAACACCAATACATGAATCACAGCAATAACCACAGTTTAGGAACAAACTCAGAGTGATAATATCAGTTAGTATGAGGTTTGGGACCAAAACTGACCACAGAGCTCAGAGTAAAAGACACAGCGATAATACCGTATGTGAAGTTATTTTCTGGAGCAAGGTTATAATAGTTTGGGATTTTCCATTATAGTTTAGTTTTATTTAATTTTGACTTTTTTTCCCTCTCATTCAGTTAGTTTTAATTCGTTTTTAGAGCAGATTTGCTAGTTTTTATTAGTTTTCATTTTTTCTAAATGCTTAGTTTTAGTATTAATTTTAGTTTTGTCGTATCTTTAATCTTCTTCGCCATTGTATTCAAATAAATCCCATACAGGATTCTGCTGTGATGGACTGTGAAGTACCGTTAGGTTAGGTTAGTTTATTTCAGACACAGATATACAAAACATATGGAACAAAAATTAAAAAAAAAAAAAAAAAAAAAAAAAAAAATTATATATATATATATATATATATATATATATATATATATATATATATATATATACATATATATATATATATATATACACACATACATATAACAACAACAACAACAATAATAATAATAATAATAATAATAATAATAAACAATACACACAAAAAAAATCAAACAATAGAAAAATAATAATAATGATAAACAACACACAAAAAAATCAAATAATAGAAAGTACCATATGGTGCCAGCAGCTAAAATTGCTAGAGTGAAATAAATTGCTTTCATACCAATCCGACGTTGACAAAGACGAAAACGAAGGGAATTTTATACATAATTTTTATATGTTTTAGTTAGTTTTGTAAGCACACAATACAGTTTGTTAGTTATTGTTTTTTTCTTTTAATTATAGTTTTTATTTATTTCAGTTAACGAAAATGTTTTTTCAGTTCTAGTTTTCGTCATTTCATTCGTTTTCATTAACGATAATAACCTTGTTCTGGAGTCGCTTTAATAGAACTTACAAATGTTGATCTCACTAAAAACATATGGAAAGCAGAGATGAGGCCACGGTCGAAAAGCCAGAAAAAGGAAAAGGCATTGTCATTCCATACACAGCAGGAGTCTCTGAAAAAACTACCAAGGATTTTCAACCGGCACAATATCCCAGAATATTTCAAACCCACCAACACCCTGAGACAGACTCTGGTACGTCCCAAGGACAAACTACCGAGGGAGAAGCAAAGCAACAGCGCAGTGAGGAATGTACGGACTTCTACACAGGAGAAACCAAACGACTCCTCCATAAACGCATCAACAAAGCAGAACCAGGAGAACCAGGGCTCTGCAGTCCTTCTGCACTTGGAAGAAAAAGGACTCTCCTTCAAGGACAGCGATGTCAGGATATCGGCCAGAGAAGACGAGTGGTTTGAGAGGAGTCAAAGAAACTAGTTTTGTGAAAGTGGAAAATCCTCTGAACAGAGGTGGTGGTCTGAGACACTACCAGTACTACAAAGACCTAGAACACCATTTTAACCCTGTAAAGCCTGAACCATTAAATCACTGACAGAAAACTCCAGTTCTTTGAAAATGGAGCCGTTATTGGTCCTTCTGAACAACCAAAAAAAGACAAAAGTTTTTTCAAATATCAGTTTCCATGTACAGGGTGGGGAAGCAAAGTTTACAATGAACATTTAGTTGTTTTTTCTCAGCAGGCACTACGTCAGTTGTTTTGAAACCAAACATATATTGATGTCATAATCACACCTAACACTATTTCCCGTACCTTTTCAGAAACTTTTGCCCATATGAGTAATCAGGAAAGCAAACGTCAAAGAGTGTGTGATTTGCTGAATGCACTCGTCACACCAAAGGAGATTTCAAAAATAGTTGGAGTGTCCATAAAGACTGTTTATAATGGAAAGAAGAGAATGACTATGAGCAAAACTATTACAAGTCTGGAAGATACTATTAAAGAAGAATGGGAGAAGTTGTCACCCGAATATTTGAGGAACACTTGCGCAAGTTTCAGGAAGCGTGTGAAGGCAGTTATTGAGAAAGAAGGAGGACACATAGAATAAAAACGTTTTCTATTATGTCAATTTTCTTGTGGCAAATAAATTCTCATGACTTTCAATAAACTAATTGGTCATACACTGTCTTTCAATCCCTGCCTCAAAATATTGTCAATTTTGCTTCCCCACCCTGTATGAGTTTCAATTTTGTATCATATTTGATACATCGGGTCTCAATGCTCAAATATTATTATTTTTGAACAAACAAAAACATAACACTGGTCAACAACAAATTTATTGTTTAAGTTTTTTGAGCTGATTTAGGATAATTTTGGTGTGCTGAATCCAAAAATCACGTTAATTTTGCTCAATCAGGTCAACTTTCTGAACTATGCTACATATTGGCTTTTTAACATTTTTGCTTACATTTATGGGCATTTTCACATCATATGATACAAAATTCTTTCATATTTCTTGCAATAAACGAGTTCTGAAGATTTTACTTTTGCCAATTTATGATTAAGGTTTTTTTAATATGACAGGTGAATGAAATGGCTTCGACTAGAAGATCTTGCAAAAATAAGCCTGACGTATTCTGCTACATCTGCGGTGAATACACCATTGTACCTAACAGGAATCAAGTTACAAGTTTCATAAAGTGTGCTTACCAATCTTATTTTGGTATTAATTATTATATTTTGTGAGAAGATCAAATTTTTCAAACTCAAATTAGCAAAAAAACCTGACCTGATTGAGAAAAACAGATGTCATTTTTGGATTTAGCGGTGCAAAATGGTCCTAATTCAGCTGAAAAAACCTAGACAACTTGCAAAAAACATTTTTTTTTGTAACCCAGTGTAATATAACACAAACATGTCTAACAAATTGGTAATTCCTTTTCAAAATTGGCAAAGTTTTTCCTCCTTCCTCTTGTAGTGTCACTGGAAAGGCCTCTGATGAATTAATTCCTCCCCCCTGGTGGATTATCTGTGTATTGCATGTATCTAATTGTATACATCAGGTTTCACAAGAAGAAAAATATCACACTGATCATGTAGAGGGCTTCAAAACTCATGTATCAAATATGATATGTTTGGCGTAATAGGGTTAAATAACATTCCCAAACAGTTTTCAACCAACAACCTTCCACACCTGGACTCACCTGAAACCAAACAAATCCCCCCCGAAGGATTTGGACAATGACCCACTTCTACTCCCACACAATACCCACCAACAACCCTTCCCCCAAGGACAACGCCCCAGGACCCAAACACTTAAATTCATTAACATATGGAGTAACGTCCACACAGACCACTACCCCCTGTAGGTTTATAAGTCCAGTTTCCCCCACCAGTTATTAGAATTGAAGAAGTCTCTGGGATGAGAGAGGAAACATTTTCAAAAGAGCTAAACCAGTCCAGTTGAACCGGGAAAAACGACCAACAAGAACGATGACCTGGGTAAATGAGAACCTGCACAGACATGATGTGCCTTTGAGTATACTCCAAAATTCAACTATGAGAGAAATTTTTGTCTATACTTTATTGAGACTTTCACACAAAATTCCAGACTTTTCAAGGTCTGGAAAACCGGTTACAAAATCCCATACTTTTAAAAGGAGTGATTTTTAAACTTTTCTCGGCATAATTCCATTTTAAAAAGCAAGAGTTGATATTGAACCTGTTTACATGATTATTAAAACTGATCACTGTTTGATTTTTGATTTCTGGAGTTATCCGATCAGGGTAAGATAGGAGATGTTTTCCTGGAGCATTTTTTTTACTAAATTGCTTAAAATCCCCTTCACACCCCAATTGCAACCAATTAATTAAATGCTCTAACACAAAAAAAAAAAAAAAAAATTAGTCACCTGTGGAATGGACAGGACTGAAAAGACACCATCCAATCATTTTAACCAACCCATTGAAATGACTATCAAATTCAACTGCCATTTGTCCCTCCCATCTCTATGAGCACAATCCAGTACTCTGGAGGCGTGGCTTCGGCGGGCAGTCCGAAGAAAGCGGTTTGGAGTTTTGAATTGTGCGTTTTCAAAATGTAGCTTGCTCAAACTGTTTTTCCAGGATCTCCTACCCTACCTTTAAAAGGAGTGATATTTAGCTTTTTTAAATGGAATTCTTCATGTTCCAACATTTCCCTGTGGTCTACATAAACTGTAAATGCTCTGCTTGGGTCTGAATTCTTCATTCATTCAACTCCACAGGTCCATCTTCAACCCTATTTCTGAGTAATGACACCGGAAAGGTCATTTTGAGCGCTGGCCCTTTAAATGCACATGAGTCACCTCAGGCCCCGCCCCCTCTAGGTTGTTGGCTATTTGGTTATTTGTTGCTAGTTGGTTATTTACGTGATTGATATCACATTGTTTTGTTGAGAAAAGTCACTATTTCAACAGTTTTCTCTGTTTTTGATATAATGACCCTCAACTTTAATCTGAGTTTTATAAACATCTGCATCATCAGTAACAAATGACAATGGTTGTAGGAGCTCATTTTTATGTTCAGTTAATGATATATTTAGCTGAAATAGTCACTTTTACGTTAGTTGTCTCTGTTTATAATGTATAATAACCTTTGAGTTTTCTCTGAGCTTTTATGAACATCTACATGAATTACATGTTAAAAAAAAATACCTGATTTTTACAGAAAAAGAAAACAAAAAATGCAGAGGATTGTAAAATAAATGGGGATAAATTACTTAGGAATGTTAGCTGTACAGAAATTCATTTGGAAGTTACCACAAAAAGCTTTTTAAAGGAGTGATATTTTGCATTTTTAAATGGAATTCTTCATTTTCCAACATTTCCCTGTGGTCTACATAAACTGTAAATGCTCTGCTTGGGTCTGAATTCTTCATTCATTCAACTCCACAGGTCCATCTTCAACCCTATTTCTGAGTAATGACACCGGAAAGGTCATTTTGAGCGCTGACCCTTTAAATGCACATGAGTCACCTCAGGCCCCGCCCCCTCTAGGTTGTTGGCTATTTGGTTATTCGTTGCTAGTTGGTTATTTACGTGATTTCATGATATCACGTTGTTTTGTTGAGAAAAGTCACTATTTCAACAGTTTTCTCTGTTTTTGATATAATGACCCTCAACTTTAATCTGAGTTTTATAAACATCTGCATCATCAGTAACAAATGACAATGGTTGTAGGAGCTCATTTTTATGTTCAGTTAATGATATATTTAGCTGAAATAGTCACTTTTACGTTAGTTTTCTCTGTTTATAATGTATAATAACCTTTGAGTTTTCTCTGAGCTTTATGAACATCTACATGAATTACATGTTTAAAAAAAATACCTGATTTTTACAGAAAAAGAAAACAAAAAATGCAGAGGATTGTATAATAAATGGGGATAAATTACTTAGGAATGTTAGCTGTACAGAAATTCATTTGGAAGTTACCACAAAAAGCTTTTTAAAGGAGTGATATTTGCATTTTTAAATGGAATTCTTCATGTTCCAACATTTCCCTGTGGTCTACATAAACTGTAAATGCTCTGCTTGGGTCTGAATTCTTCATTCATTCAACTCCACAGGTCCATCTTCAACCTTATTTCTGAGTAATGACACCGGAAAGGTCGTTTTGAGCGCTGGCCCTTTAAATGCACATGAGTCACTTCAGGCCCCGCCCCCTCTAGGTTGTTGGCTGTTTGGTTATTTGTTGCTAGTTGGTTATTTACGCGATTGATATCACATTGCTTTGTTGAGAAAAGTCACTATTTCAACAGTTTTCTCTGTTTTTGATATAATGACCCTCAACTTTAATCTGAGTTTTATAAACATCTGCATCATCAGTAACAAATGACAATGGTTGTAGGAGCTCATTTTTATGTTCAGTTAATGATATATTTAGCTGAAATAGTCACTTTTACGTTAGTTGTCTCTGTTTATAATGTATAATAACCTTTGAGTTTTCTCTGAGCTTTTATGAACATCTACATGAATTAAATGTTAAAAAAAAAAAACCTGATTTTTACAGGGGAAAAAAAAAAATGCACAGGATTATATAACAAATGGCGATAAGTTACTTAGGAATGTTAGCTGTACAGAAATTCAGTTGGAAGTTGCCACAAAAAGCTTTTTGAAGTCATAATATTTTGCTTTTTCAAATGGAATTCTTCATGTTCCAACATTTCCCTGTGGTCTACATAAACTATAAATGCTCTGCTTGGGTCTGAATTCTTCATTCATTCAACTCCACAGGTCCATCTTCAACCGTATTTCTGAGTAATGACACCAGAAAGTTCATTTTGAGCGCTGACCCTTTAAATGCACATGAGTCACCTCAGGCCCCGCCCCCTCCAGGTTGTTGGCTGTGCTGCTCTGTCCAGTTCAACCAACAACTGAACATTTTAGGTAATCGGCTCCAATTTTGGACATATTTTCAGTTTTTACTACAACTGCTGCCGCTGACAAACAATTGTGTCGTACTCGGAGAAATGTTTGTCGGAAGTCTTGATCTTATATGTGCAAATGTGATGTAACTAGTTGTAAACGTAACAAATTAAGCAGGAATTAAAACAGGTTGTAAAAATTCACTCGATTTTTGCCAGAATGAATATAAAGATAGCTTTGCAGCACCTGGAGGATTCAAATTCAAACTTTATGAACTATTTGGGTCCAAATACACAAATAAATGAACCAAAGACTAATAAAAGTGAGTTTAGATAAATATGACCCCTTTAAGACTTTCAAGACCTGTACAAGCACCCTGACAGACTGTCTCACTCACTGGATAAAATATAAAGCTAAACACGTTACTGACTTACAACTTTCCTTTAACCCTCCGGTATCCGGGTGTGCTTTTTAGGCACACTTTGCACTTCGTGTTAAAAAACTTCATATTATTTTTCACAATTTAAATAAGGTTAGAATTCAAAAGTTGTTCATCTGTGCATGATCTTTAACATTCTGGCCACCAACTAAAATGCACACATTGTAAACAAAAGAAAATTACAAGACTAGCATCTGTCTCCCAAGTGTGCCTAAAACGCACTCTTTCTTCCATTGGAACCACTGTTTTTGACCTGAAAACCATTAAGGCATAAATCCTGCTTTTACTGATATCTGGGCTTCATTTGAGAGGTGAGGGTCTAAATTAATTTATTAACGTTGTTAATGTTGGAGTTAATTATTGACATATGCCAGGCTGCAAAAATCAAATAATATTTAGTCCAATTTTTATGTAGTATGTTGGAAAAAACAAAACAAAACAAAACATATTTTGTGTTTTTTGCATCAAAAAATGTAGCAACATCATGATGAAAAGAGATCGTTTAAAGGGTTAAAAAATCTAAAAAGAATGATTATTTGATATGCATGATGAATAAAATCAAATTCGAGCAGAAAAATAAATCAATATATAATATTTAATAGTTTGATTTATAGGTGTGCATTTTTCGCACACTTGGTGACAGATGCTAGTATGTTTGAAGATTTGACCTAGCGCCAAAAATAATAATGCAAATTAACCAATGTTGGAGTTAATCACTGACATATGCCAGGATGAAAAAATTAAATAATACGTGATCCACTTTTTATGTAGTATATTGAAAAAAAATAATTGTGTTTTTTGCATCCAAAAAAATGTGTTTACATTGCAAACACGGCATTTAAAGGGTTAATAAAATGTGACAATTATTTAGTATTTGGTATTTTTATTTACAGCTCAAGTTGATGAAACAGAAAAAAGTGTAAAAGAATTAAAAACAAAGTGTATGAAAAAAAATTTTGACATTATTCCACAAGTGTCCAAAAATGGCACACTTGGTGCTTTAGTAAGAGCCTTGCTGGACGGGATACCAGAGGCTTAATAATGAAGTACTTAATTATACAAAATTAACTAAATAATATGCTGATTGTTTTTATTTCTGGAACTGCTAGCGCTATCCATCAACACCAGTCTGGACTGGAGCACAAATCCATAACTTTCATCTCCTTCTGTCAGTTTCTTTTAACCGGTGTTCCTACAGTAACCTCATGGCATCCGGTGCTAATTCTTTAAAAACCTCTTTCCTCCTCAATCCTTGAATTCTTTGACTTCCAGCCAAAACATGTCAATTACCTGGGACGCCCGTTGACACCACATTTCTCCGGCGACTCAATAAGCTTGTCAGGAGTGGGTAAGCAAACGCTCCATCTTGCCGCGTCCTCCGTCTCAGGCAGAAAACACTCGTCTGTGATTTTAATTTCCATCTGAACAAGCTGAGCAAAGTGCACATAAAGGGTGCTTGATTTTGCTCTTGTACATCTCATCCCGGATAAATCCATGCGTTTAATATTCAGCGCACGGATGAATTGAAGTCTAGTGAATTCTCCTGATCTGGAACTCTATCGAATCTGTCAGGCAGCGCTTGATGATAACAATTTGAGTTGAGAGGCCATGCATAACCGTCCCACAGGTTTCAGATGATACAGTAGATCACACATGACAGGTAGAGCTGAAAACGCAACATAATTCACTGGGTAACACACAAAGAACAAAATAAAAAACGATGTTGTCACTGGAAGGAGGAGGAGGAAGATTCTGCTCATGCACAAATGGTTTACTCCAGGGGTCTCAAACTCATTTTCTTTCAGGGACCACATTCAGCCCGATTTGATCTCCAGTGGGCCGGACCAGTAAAATAATAACATAAGAACCTATAAATAATGACACCTCCAAATTTTTTGACTTTGTTTTAGTGCAAAAAACCTAATTAAATTCTGAAAATACTTTGAATTTATTATTAATTATGATTTTGAGATTTTGTGACCTTGCTGTGACCTTGAGCTTTGGCCTACTTGGCCCAAAATTTAATGGGTTGGTCCCAGGGCCTAGACCTATCTGTGGGTACAATTTGGCGAAGATAGTTGGAATAGTTTTCCTGTAAAGTTGCTAAAAACCAAACAAACAAACAAACATGCAAACAAATAAACACACAAAGCAAAGTGATTGATTTGTTGAGTCTGTTTGTTTGACTATACTGACATGAACATACTGTTGTGGATAATTCAGTTACTGTTTTATGGATTGTTGTGGTGCGATGCCAAAATTAGGGAAATAATATAGGCTGATCGCTGTATAAAGTTAACGATAAAGGTGTAAAAGCACTGAGGGGTAGGATTAAATAAGTTTATACTTCTTCCTACTCCTTTTCGACCATGCAAAATTCAGACTTGTATGTGCTTGAAGATAGATTCTGTCCATTTCAATGTTATTTTGTTTATGTCTTAATTACCTCCGCCAAGGAGGTTATGTTTTTGCCAGGGTTTGTTTGTTTGTTTGTTTGTTTGTCCGTTAGTGTGCAACATAACTCAAAAAGTTATGGACAGATTTGGATGAAATTTTCAGGGTTTGTTGGAAATGGGATAAGGAAGAAATGATTACATTTTGGTGGTGATCGGGGGTGGGGGGGCCCACGGGGGGGGCCACTGATCAGCCTTGGCGGAGGTCTGTGCTCTCCGAGTGCTTCTAGTTTGCTTTGTTTTGTTTTATTTTATTTGCATTTTCGAAAAAAAAAAAAAAAGTGATCACAATACCTTCTGGCGGAAGTAATAAACTTGTCTAATTTAAATCAGTAAAAATTGCAAATTGGAAGGTAAACTCACTAAATCCCCACTCATAACACATGTGCATCACCATGTGTTATGCAATATTAGATTAAGCAGGAAATATAAAACCACGGATCAATAATCATACTCACTATGTAGAAAACTGGCTGTAGGTGCAGCAGACAGCCGGGGAGACAAAACCACTACAGACAAAACAAATGCCAGTGGCAGTTAGCAGCAGAGGACTGTAATCCAGGCCTACAGTCCTGATCCAGCATTTTGGAAAAATTGCTCAGTGATGAGAGATAGGAAAATTTGAGATTTTGTGACCTTGCTGTGACCTTGAACTTTGGCCTACTTGACCCAAAATTTACTGGGTTGGTCCCAGGGCCTAGGCCTACAAAGTGGGGAAGCAAAATTTACATTGAACATTTAGTTGTTTTTTCTCAGCAGCCACTACGTCAATTGTTTTGAAACCAAACATACAGGGGTTGGACAAAATAATGGAAACACCTTAAAAAATCAACAAAATATAATTTAATATGGTGTAGGCCCGCCTTTTGCGGCAATTACAGCCTCAATTCTCCGAGGTATTGATTCATACAACTTGTGAATTGTTTCCAAAGGAATTTTAAGCCATTCTTCAGTTAGAATACCCTCCAACTCTTTTAGAGACGATGGCGGTGGAAATCGACGTCTTACTTGAATCTCTAAAACTGACCATAAATGCTCAATAATGTTGAGGTCTGGGGACTGTGCCGGCCATACGAGATGCTCAACTTCATTAGAATGTTCCTCATGCCATTCTTTAACAATTCTAGCTGTATGGATTGGGGCATTATCATCTTGAAGTGAAGGTGTTTCCATTATTTTGTCCAACCCCTGTATATTGATGTCATAATCATACCTAACACTATTATCCATACCTTTTTCAGAAACTTTTGCCCATATGAGTAATCAGGAAAGCAAATTTCAAAGAGTGTGTGATTTGCTGAATGCACTCGTCACACCAAAGGAGATTTCAAAAATAGTTGGAGTGTCCATAAAGACTGTTTATAATGTAAAGAAGAGAATGACTATGAACAAAACTATTACGAGAAAGTCTGGAAGATACTATTAAAGAAGAATGGGAGAAGTTGTCACCCGAATATTTGAGGAACACTTGCGCAAGTTTCAGGAAGCGTGTGAAGGCAGTTATTGAGAAAGAAGGAGGACACATAGAATAAAAACATTTTCTATTATGTCAATTTTCTTGTGGCAAATAAATTCTCATGACTTTCAATAAACTAATTGGTCATACACTGTCTTTCAATCCCTGCCTCAAAATATTGTAAATTTTGCTTCCCCACCCTGTATATGTGGGTACAATTTGGTAAAGATGGTTGGAATAGTTTTCCTGTAAAGTTGCTAACAAACAAACATGCAAACAAACAAACACACAAAGCAAAGTGCTCACAATACCTCCTGGCAGAGGTAATAAAAACACTTGTCGCTACAAGAATAAAGTCATGAAATATCGAGATAAAACACGTAATTTTATGAGAATAAAATCGAATACAATTAGAGTCATAATTTTACGAGAATGAAGTCATGATATTATGAGAAGAATGTCAGCATATTTTGAGAACTTGGGACATTTTGTGAGGTTATAATTTCATTTGGGATTTACGCCCGTCAAAATACAGAGCCTATTAGCCCCGCCCACCATCAACACATTAGCGTTAGTGTAAGGAATTTGAAGCGAGTTTAAACACGTTTGGGTTTGTTTCGTCGTAAGAACCGAACGGATTTGGAGTAAACTGCCTCTTTTGTGGAGGAGGAACTGACCGGAAGTTTTTAAATTACCAGGTTATTCTCGGAATATTAGGGCTTTAGTCTCGAAATATGACGACATTATTCTCACAATATTAAGACTTTATTTTCATAAAATGATGACGCTTTTTGTATTCAACTTTACTCATAATATTATGGCTTTAATCTTGAAATATTACGACTTTATTCTCATAGTGACAAGTGTTTTTATTTTTCTTATGTGGCCCTAAAACGCCATCATATATAGATCTGTTCATTTGTCGTTTTCGTTTCAGTAATGTTTGTATAAAATGCTGTAATGCTACTTTACCTAGCCTGAAGACTTGGTTGAACGCACATTAATTGTCTTGCCTCAAGTTTTTGTCGGCGTCAATGGCTTATCAACAAATGCTGGAGTATTACAGAGATCCAGATTTTCCAACAGGTGTTACAGACAATATCATTTCTTTACTTTAGGGGGACCCTGTGACCAAAAGTTCCATAGTGTTACTTTAACATTATTAAACAGACACACTACACATGGCTCATTTAGAAAAAGCTTGCACTCACTTGGAATTCCATCTCTGCAGGAGCATGGATCAGTGTTCTAATTCTAATTAAATTTCCCCATTTATGTTTTGGGTTTGGTGACATTTCTCTCATCAGCATGCAGCGTTTCACTTTTCCCCTTTGCCACCTCAAGACTCTAACGTTCCCCTTTGGTGTTGCATTCGCTCTACAGCCTGCGGGAGTCCGTCTGCTCCTCCTACATACACCGATAAAGGATCCCTTTTAAACTGTTATTCCACAACTAAAGTTTGACCAAAATGTGCTTTAAAACAAACCACATATACACCGACATCTGGCATTAACGCCTTGAGAAAAACCTACATATGTGCAGAGCTCAGACTAGAACAGGGGTGTCAAACATGCGGCCTGGGGGCTAAATCCGGCCCGCCAAAGGGTCCAGTTCGGCCCCTGGGATGTTTCTGCCAAGTGCAAAAATTCCAGTCTTGAATTGAATTAAGCAAAAAAAAAAATTACTTGAACTAAGGAAAAAATCTTGAATTAAGCAAAACATAAATAAATAAATAATAATAAAAAAATATATATCTTCAATTAAGTAAAAAAAAATCTTCAATTAAGCCAAAAAAACCTTCAGTTAAGTAAAAAAAAAAAATCTTCAATAAAGCCAAAAAAACTTAAATTTAGCAAAAAAATCTTGAATTAAGCAAAAAAAACACCCTCAAATTTAGCAAAAAATCTTGAATTAAGCCAAAAAAAATCTTCAAGTTAAAAAAAAATCTTGAATTAAGCAAAAAAAAAAAAAAATCTTCAATTACGTAAAAAAACCCATCTTGAATTGAGCAAAAAAAAAAAAAAAAACCCTCAAATTTAGTAAAAAAATCTTGAATTAAGCCATAAAAACTCAAATTTAGCAAAAAATCTTGAATTAAGCCAAAAAAATCTTCAAGTAAAAAAAAATCTTGAATTAAGCCAAAAAATAAATAAACAAATAAATCTTCAATTATGTAAAAAAAAAAAAAAAAAAAAAAATCTTGAATAAAGCCAAAAAAAAATCTAGAATTAACAACTTCCATTTTTTTTTTTTTTTTTTAATTGTTTTAGGGCAAAAAAATAACATTAAATTATGAAAATATTTACATTTACAAACTATCCTGTAACACTAAAATGTGAATAACCTGAACAAATATGAACAACCTGAAACGTCTAAAGAATGTTAAGCACAATTTTAACAATTTTTCTGCTGTTATTAAGTGTTTAGTGTCTTTGTAGATCTGATCCATAATGCACATGGACAAATGAGAAGGTGAGGAATAATATTGTTAAAACTGCACTAAATTTTCTTACGTTTTTCAATTTAAATTTCAGTTTTTTCTTTTTTTTTTTTGGATAGTTTATGAAAGTAAGTATTTTCATAATTTAATGTTTGTTTGTTTGTTTGTTTGTTTTTTTGTTTTTTTACACTTAAAACAAAACCAAAAATTTGGAGTGGTCATTATTTATAGGTTATTATGTTATTATTTATCTGGTCCGGCCCACTTCAGATCAAATTTAACTGAATATAGCCCTTGAACTAAAATAAGTTCGACACCCCTGGACTAGAATCTGCTCTCTGATATGTAGCTTAAACATAAGACAAAAACAAATATTCTGCTCGGAGATCCGTTTGTCATGCGTGTTCTTTAAATTTCTTCAAATACACAGACTTCGTAAAGGACATCTTGATATAAAACTGCAAACACAAACACTTATTATGCATAGAAATACTAATATATAGCTTTGTTTAGGAATGATGTAGAGGTTTTTTTTTTTTAAGGTTTTAAATAAATTGTAGATATCACCACCCTCTTGCGAACAGCGCTCTTGAATAAACACTATTAAAGCACCCGTTTCATCTTTTCATGCATTTCTGTAGAAGGTATAACGGAACACAATAACCCACTCCGAGGTGTATAATTTATTGCAGTAAGAGAAGCGGGATAAGGCTGGGAAGTCCTGTGGTTTTGAGAGAGCTGATTTGCATTCATGTGCGCTACAGCAACAAACCATGGTTTACCAAAGGGCTTAGGCAAAGGAGACACATTGAGGGAGCTCACAAGGCAGAAAATAGAGAGGAATACAGAGCAGTAAATAACCAGTTCAACAAGGAAATAAGAATACAAGGACATGTTGGACAGGTACCCGTCTGCCCGAATCAGGCCGGGATTTACATCAAGCTTAAAGTGGATAATTAGTCTACTTTCACCAACAGTGTCGTCGCGATGTTATGCGTTTCTGTTACCGTTTTGGGCCGGAATATTAGATTAAAGCTGCAGTGCTTGATAGGTTTTTGGCATCACTGAGCAAATATTCTATAATTACCTTTCAGCATATTGTAATTCAACTGGTCTCAGAGGAAGCAGCAACTTCTCTGGACTCTTTTCTGTTTTATTTATGTAGAAAATGCACCATATGTCAAAAACTGTGGGTTAAATACTGTATGTCATGAGGTTCATCTAAGTTTATTTGAAGTCTTTTGATTTTGACCTGTAGGACACATTTTTGGCATTTAACCCTTTCATGCATAAGTCACTGCAATGGACAGGTATTCTACAACTGTTCTCTTGTATATTAACCCTTTCATGCATGAATTATGAGAACTTTAATCAAGATTTATTTTTTCCTAAGTATTTTTATTTCTCTTTAGGCATGAAAAAAACCCAATGTGATTGATTTTTTATTTTTTTATTTTTTATTTTTTTAGTAGTAGTAGTAGTTTATTCAGTCATGACAACACCAAATATTGTACACAGTATTGACATTTCACGCAAAAGAAAGAAAAAGAATCACAGAATCACAAAATCAAGAATCATGTGTTGAATAATGTGTTGAATAATGACTGAAAAGGTATAGGCAGAAGCAGACTGCTTATCAAGGCCTATCCTATATTACAACTTTTTAGGCTACCAACCTCCAAAGAAACAACAACAACAACAACAACAGATAATTAATCGCATTTATAAGCTTCAAAAATAGCTTTACAAACCATTTTCTTAAAAACCAAAAAAGAATGACATGTTTTTAAATTTATGTTGGCATCATTCCAAAATTTAACTCCAATAATGGACACACATCTCTTTTTCATACCTTTTTTAGCTTTTTGTACAGTAAATTTGCAAACACCTCTGAGATTTTATGAACCGATTTTACATGGAGTTACAAAATCATGCATTTAATTTTAGAAGCAAAGAAACATGTATCTACTGATATACTGTGTGAATACTATGAGATAAAACATTTTTAATGCTGCTAATTTGATGTTTTCTCACATTTCAACAATACCTGCATGGAGATTATATGCAAAAAAACAAAAACAAAAAAAACCCCAAAACTGTTAACTACAGTTTAATAACAATTTGCTTTTTTTTTTTTTTTACAATCAAACATGTTAGTGCAGATCAGGTTTATTTAGAACAGCAAATTTACAGTAATGGTATGAATTACAGTGTTTGGAATGATGCATAAGCGTCCACTGTGTTAACTGATATGGAACTAAAACAACAAAATCCATGAATATACAATAGAACAGCTGGAGAATAACTGTCCACTGGAGTGACCACTATGCATGAAAGGGTTCATGGATTTTGTTTTAGTTTCATATCAGCCGACACAGTGGATACTAACGCACCATCTCATACCCTGACATTCAGACCATTACTGTAACTTTGCTGTTCTTGATAAACCTGATCTGCAGTAATATGTTTTAGTGTGAATCAATTGTTATTTGTTAGACAAAAAGTTGTTTTTTTTTGCACATTATCTCCATGAAGTGAGTAATTACTAGCATTAGAATATGTTAAAATGTGAGAAGACATCAGATTAGCAGCATTAAAAATGTTTGTATTTCATTGTTTTCATATCACTTTCTGATATTGGGTTTTAAACACGTTTCTTTACTTAAAAAATTAAATGCATGGATATTTTTGTAATTTTCTATAGAAAAAAAAAACTCGATCGCATTGTTTTTTTGTTTTTTTTTTATGTCTGAGGAATAAAAACACTCAAGAAAAAAATCTTGACTAAGGTTCTCATAATTCATGCATGAAAGGGTTAAGCTCCTACAGCGTCAAGTCCTTGCATTAAAATACCGTATTTTCCGGACTATAAGCCGCTACTTTTTTCTCACGCTTTGAACCCTTCGGCCTATACAACGATGCGGCTCGAGTATAGATTTTTACAGGTTAACGGCCTCCAGGGGGCGTGTGAAAGTCTTCAGACCATTACCTCCAATAAATGTATTAATACACAGAGTGACTATACTCCAGCAACTATGGAAATCTACTCTAAAGGTAGAGTAGGAGATCCTGGAAAAACGGTTGGAGGAAGCGACATTACTGGAACAAGCAATGCTTTTTCTATATCAGTCCAGCTGCTTTTTGACACCTGGTTGAACTCTAAAAAGCAGTTACAGGGTCACAACTTGGTAAAAATAGAGTGAAAATAAATAAATAAATAAATAAAATAATGATAATAATAATAATAATAATAATAATAATAATAATAATGAAAATCACCACAATACCGCAAACAGTAAAAACAAAAAAACACAAGGAAAACAGTCTTAAAAAAAAAAAAAAAAGCCCAAACCGTCTCTTTTCACAGTGAGTCAGTCTCACTCATTGCTCTGTGTTTTGTCCCCATCACACAAGTGGCGGGGGCTGCACTGAGCATGCTCAGATGTCTATGGAAAGAACAAACTCTAGATTGGTTATCATGCTATTATTGTACTGGTCTGGCCCACTGCAGATTAAATTGGGCTGAATGTAGAGCCCGACCGATTAATCGGCCGATTAATCGGGCCGATAATAGCGTATCACCGATTAATCAACATCAGCCAATATGTAGCCAATGTACCCCATGTATTAACTTTTTTGCTGCGCAGAAATTCTGTCGCTCGCTGCTCCTGTGTGTGTGTGTGTTGCCCGGAGAATAAGAGGAACTTTAAAGCGAGTTAGTTTCACTTTCACTCCTGCTCTGACAATGATGGTATCACCCCCCCTCTGCTCCGACTGCCCTGCCACCACCACCACCAGCGAAAATCACGGACCGCTACCGCGTGCTCTGACAAGGTTGGACCACTAACCCCCCCCCCCACACACACACACACACACACACACTCCGACCCCCCCTCCAAAAATCACGGACCCCCGTCTTCTGAAGTATTCACCCCCCCCCACACACCCACCATGTCCGTACACTTCCTGTCTACCTCACAGTTTCATTCTGCAGACAGGCCTGGGTGTTAATAGTGTAGGGGAGACTGGGGACAGTTGTAACACCGGTCAGTTGTAACTCTTGCTATTGCTCCAATCAGGAACAACTTAGGACTCACCTAATTCACTCTGCACATGCTCAGTTTAGTCCTTAGTCCACAGGGGAAGTTGTAGTGCTGTGAGGCAGACACATCCAGATTTGTGAGTGAAAACAGAATTGTGTGGTCAGTCATATTTTTTGCTCTAATTATTTTTGCGATTCCATATTTTGTGTTTGAAAGTTGTGTCAATTATCTTTGTCAGATAAACACAGATTTATGCAACTGTTTATCCACCTGTCCACAATTATCTAATACAGGAGGTCCTCGGGTTACGCGGTACTCGACCTACGCTGTTTCGACTTTACGACGCCTGAGTTTCGTCCACCAGTTTGTCTCCAGCCCCATAGTGTAGAGTGTCTGTGTTTGTGCTCTGTAATTTTCTCGGTATCCTCGCCTTTTTCACCCTCCTTTTTCACATCATGGCCCCAAAAAAGAAAGCAGGATCTTCTAGCGATGCTGGTCCAGCCAAGAGGAAAGATGGAAGCGAAGCTGGATATCATCAAAAGGTCGGAGAAAGGCGAGACGCCGACAAACATCGGTAAAGCCTTAAGCTTCAGTTGGTCGACCGTGGCGACCATTATTAAGGACAGGTAATACGTGTATTTAGATATTTATTTAGAGATTTAGGGGGTATTTAGGGGGTATTAAAGAGTTAATTCCGACTTACACAGAAATTCAGGTTACGTCGCCAGCGTAGGAACGGAACTCGTTCGTAACACAAGGACCTCCTGTATAAGATTATTATATCCTGTGTAGATCAGTGTTCTTATTTCATATATCAGCCAATATATCAGTTATCGGCCAATATCTGATATCGGCCGATATATTGGATATCGGCTTTTTTTTTAGCCCCCGATATCAGTATCAGCATCAGCCCCAAAAATCCCATATCGGTCAGGCTCTAGCTGAATGTGGGCCCTGGAAGAACATGAGTTTGACACCCCTGCCCTTGACTGTATCTTCAGTGTAATTTTTGCATTTAATAAATTCATCCCGCGTGCCAGATTGGAATGTTTGGCCGGCCCGTTTTGGTCCACAGGCCTTATGTTTGACACCCGTGCTGTAAAATAACATACATAAAAGCCTGTGTGTGTAGATTCTTATTCAGAGCATATTTCTGCCGTTATTGTGAACATTTCAATATAGCTTTGGCAGCTACCGTGACTTTTTTTTTTTTTTCACGTTTAAAACATGAAAACCCACAGTGCCCTCTCAACCCTTCAATAAAAGAGCGTTTCCCTTCTGGATTAGCTGAACGGACTCACCTGTTGTCACACACATTTCTTCACCGTCACCTTTAACTCTGTCTCATTCCACCTCCTACACCATTTCTCCACAAAAACAGCCCATTTGTGATGAAGAAGCCGTGGATTCCGGTCTGAAGATGCATTCAGCGTTACAGAGGTGCTGAACCACACACCCAGCTCCGGCATTCAACTCCTGACCATCTCCTGTCAAGATGAAAAATTCCCCTCCGCTTCCACATATCCACTTCCTCTCGGTCCTATAATCAGTATTAGTGCGCCATGGATTTTCTTGCAGACTGGAGACATTATGTGCGGACCGACCATTATGAGTCCATCTACCGCAGAGAGCTAGGCCCCGCGACATCTACGGTATATACACCTCCAATCCAGGGTCTTTGATCCATTTCAGAACTTATTTTGTGATGAATAGTTGTAATTTACTTTCTTGTATAGCCACTTTTTTACTCCACCTACCTCTTCTACCTCTATCTTGGTTCTGTAATCTATGAAATGACTTTCGGGGTCTGTGTGATAGAGAATGATGGCAAGTTTTTGTCTGGATTGGGGACAAAAAATGTAAGCAAACAGAGAAAAATGGTGTAAACTACAAAAAAAAATCCCTATTAAAAGACAATGCATGGTCACTTTTTAGTAAATATTTATATGCATAACAAGCATTAACCCTGTAACTCCTGATGTGTCTGTGGCGAGCGTTCTGAATGTATAATTTATTTTAAATATTGCTGAAAAATAGGCCTTGTTCTTTCCATAAACATGTTTTTTTTTTGTTTTTTTTTTACACTGTTCTCCTTGTCCTTTTTTTTTTATTTTGCAGTGTTATTATGATTCTCCTTTATTTATATCCATTTTTACCAAGTTCTGATTGTGTTTCTCAAGGAATTTAACACCATTTATTGTGACTTTATCTTCTTTATTTGTTTTGTTTCTTTTAACCCCTGACGTGTCTGTTGTGAGCGTTCTGAATGTACGATTTATTTTAAATATTCATAGAAATTCAACCGTTTGCTCAATAGGAAAAATGTGAATACGTGCTGAAAAATAGACCTTGTTAATTCCACATACATCTGAGCATGCTCAGTGCACCCTCCACCGCCTGTGGAATGGGGGGCAAAACACAGATCAGTGAGTGAGACCGACTCGCTTTAAAAATAGACAGTTTGGGCTCTTTTTTTTTTTTTTTTTTTAAACTTTTCCTTGTTTTTTGTTTCTACTGTTTGCAGTGTTATTGTGATTCTCCTTTATTTATATTTATATCCGTTTTTATCCAGTTTTGACTGTGTAACCGCTTTTTGTAGTTCAACCAGGTGCCAAAAAACAGCTGGACTGATTTAGAAAAAAAGAGCCCCAAACATGAACCACTGGACCAAAATTCAAGCACAAACTAGTCGATGCATTTCAGAACTTATTTTGTGATGAATAGTTGCAATTTACTTTCTTGTATAGCCACTTTTTTACTCCACCTACCTCTTCTACCTCTATCTTGGTTCTGTAATCTATAAAATGACTTTCGGGGTCTGTGTGATAGAGAATGATGGCAAGTTTCTGTTTGGATTGGGGCAAAAAATGTAAGCAAACAGAGAAAAATGGTGTAAACTACAAAAAAAATCCCTATTAAAAGACAATGCATGGTCACTTTTTAGTAAATATTTATATGCATAACAAGCATTAACCCTTTAACTCCTGATGTGTCTGTGGCGAGCGTTCTGAATGTATAATTTATTTAAATATTGCTTAAAAATAGACCTTGTTCTTTCCATAAACGGTATTATTCCAGCAGCAGGGTTGCCAAAAAAACATACTGTTAAATAACGGAAAATAACCATCTCATAAAAATACAGTAATTTTCCATAATTAAAATGTAGTTTTTTGCCCTAACTTCACATGAGATTTTGCTTTTTTTTTTTTTTAATTTTACTTTTTAATGTTTAATAAAGAATATTTACATGTATTAAAACAATCAAATTACCTATAAATAGATATATATAATTTTCAATGAGACTAAATTGTGCAATCCACTGATAAAAACTGTATTTGGACAGTTTATCAGTGCTTATACATGTTATACATTCACAAAAATACATTTATTCTACATTTTTGTTGTGAAACCTCCTGTAATTACACAAGATATTTGTCAATTAACAAACAAGTCTTATTAAACTTACAGAACAAATACTTCTTTTACAGTTAATTGTCAGTAATTTTATCTCATTTTATTATTTTTTTTTTTTACGGTATCAAATTTTAAATTAACAGTTTAATCTCATGAATAGAAAAGAAATATTTGTGAAATTACGATACATTTGCAAATGTATTTTAACTGTATCTTTCTGTGAAAAAAGAAAAAAAATTCTTTAAAAAAATGGAAATTTTATGGTCATTCACAGTTTTTTCATGTTATTTTACATTTGACGTGTAAAATCACAGTCTATTTTTGTCATTTCATTGATATTTTCCTGTATCTTAAAAATACAGGAAAAATCTGTAAAATAAACTAAAAATTCTGTTAAAGTACAGATTTTTTTTTTACAGTCTATATAATATACATATTCTTACAGTTATTTATTGCCTTTAAAATAAAAAACCATAAAACAAGAACTGCTACTGGCACAAACTAGTCGATCCATTTCAGAACTTATTTTGTGATGAATAGTTGTAATTTACTTTCTTGTATAGCCACGTTTTTACTCCACCTACCTCTTCTACTTCTATCTTGGTTCTGTAATCTATAAAATGACTTTCTGGGTCTGTGTGATAGAGAGTGATGGCAAGTTTTTTGTCTGGATTGGGGAAATATGTAAGCAAACAGAGAAAAATGGTGTAAACTACAAGAAAATCCCTGTTAAAGAGCATTCTTTCACCCATATGTGTGTGTGTCACCTGTGTGTAAATATTCATCAGCATAACAAGCATTAAACTGCAGCTCTGAAAATAAATATTATAACACTGTAAAAGTTTAGAGACGGTGACATTCATCACAATTATTTCTCGTCAAGTAGGGAAGTAATCATATGAAAATTTCATATCACGGTTATTGTGACCAAAATTATCATGGTTATCATTATTATCACAATTTTGTTGAAATTGTGCTCAAAATGTTCAAAAAGTACTTATACACACACACACACTGAAATAATTTAACCAAGTTGTATTTTGAAAAATAAATAAATAAAAAAATAATAGGCACAACGTACTTTCTATTAACAAAAAGATTCAAATATTAACATGTAAACATCAAACATACAAATGTAGATTAAACATGTCAGAGAGAGAGAGAGAGAGAGAGAGAGAGAGAGAGAGAGAGAGAGAGAGAGAGAGAGAGAGAGAGAGAGAGAGAGCGCTATCAAGAATGTCAGCCATGGGGGGCGCTGCATCACAGAACGTCAGCTAATGAGAGGGCAACGTCACAAAACGACAGCCAATGAGAGGGTACCATCACAGAACGTCAGCCAATGAGAGCACAGTGTCACGAAACGTCAGCCAATGAGAGGGCAGAGTCACAGAACGACAGCCAATGAGAGGGCAGAGTCACAGAATGACAGCCAATCAGAGCGCAGCGTCACAGAACGTCAGCCAATGAGAGCGCTGCATCACAAAACGTCAGCCAATGAGAAGGCAGCGTCTCAGAACGTCAGCCAATGAGAGTGCAGAGTCACAGAACGTCAGCCAATGAGAGGGCTACGTCACAGAATGTCAGCCAATAAGAAGGGAACAAATTATGGTATTGACATGCAACTAACACCAAAATATAGCCATGACAGTGTGAAATCTCAAGTGTGCCAACGGATTTGTTTTCATCAATTATGGAGGTAGATCCAGGAGAAAACCGCCATTTCCGAAAAAGTGATTTTCAAATTCTGAACTGATCATGATATCAAAGTGAATCCAATTCCTACAGGTATGTTTACCTCTGCCAGGAGGTACTGTGATCACGTTGCTTTGTGTATTTGTTTGTTTGTTTGTTAGCAGCTTTATGGGAAAACTATTCCAACCATCTTTCCCAAATCTTCCCCACAGATAGGCCTAGGCCCTGGGACCAACCCATTCAATTTTGGGCCAAGTAGGCCAAAGTTCAAGGTCACAGCAAGGTCACAAAATCTACAATTTTCCCATCTCTCATTGAGCAATTTTCGAAAATTTATAAAAAATTCTAAACGACTCCGATTAGCCTCTAATTTGATCCACCTGTAGCTTATAACAATATCTTGTATCTGGCACAAAATTGTCCACATCCACTGTGGAATGTGGACTCTGTGGACATTTACATTTAACACTGAAAATCCCATTTGCGACACATTTTTCGTTATAACTCAACAAATATTGATTGGAATTTAATCTAATTTGACAAACACATGACTGGTACCAAGCTTCAACTTTTTCTGCTGTATGGAACAACCTGGAAACTGTTTAAAAAGAAATAGTCGATCCTCACATGCACACTGTTTGGGTGCTTGGCGGAGGTTTGCATTTTCTGAACACTTGTTTTTTTGTGTTTTCATCAGGGTTTGTCTGTTTGTTAGCAAGATAACTCAAAAAGTTATGAATGGATTTTGATGAAATTTTCAGGAAATGTTGATACTGGCATAAGGAACAAATGGTTAAATTTGGGTGGTGATCAGTGGTGGTGGTGGTGGGGTGAACTGCCTTGGAAGAGGTTTTTGCTCTCCGATTGCGTTTCTAGTTTTCTGACAGTACTCTATTTTACAAGTGTGTATTTGTGTTTGTCTGTGCAATAACTGTTTTTATGTTTTAGTTGTGTTTATGTTTTGTTTCTGTTTTTGTTCATGTCTTTTGTGGATACCGTGACTCAGGGAAATGCACAAGAGTTCCAGCGTACCTATACTGTTATGTATCTGTGCAAATGACAAATAAAGTCTATGCTATTGTAGATTAAAACATATGGGCCTTTAAAGTTGGATGTTTAGTGTCATTCATCAGTGCACATGTTACATCAGGGCATATTTACAGACTGTGAATGATGTAAAGCCTGCAGTCTGGTTAACTCCACATTGATGGACCAATTAGATGTCTTCTCTTCTTAACTCAAAAAAACCCAAAAAACAAAAAAGACATGAACCAATGAGCAGCGAGTGTGTTTTATACATAAGATCTGGGGTTATGTTGGAGCGTAAAAACATTTCTGGTTCATTATAAAAGTCCAGAGGGACAAAGGCGACCGTGGTCTGTGTAATTACTGGGACGCTGTCACATCAAAGATGAAGTAGAGTTAAGAAAGTGTGGACGTTTGTTTCATAAGATATTGTCAAAATATTGCAAAACTGTGGCTGGAAATGATGCAAATGTAGAGTCAAGTCAGGGAAAAACAAAAAGGCATCGCAGACAAACTGAGCCGCCAGAAAACAGTAGTTTGGTTCTAACTCGCCCACAATTTAGACGCACACATGTATGTGTCACAGTAGAGATTGAAATCCAGTAGGATTCCTAATCCTACTAGGACAGATAAGAATTTTAGTTTGTCCTAGGACAAACTAAAATTACTACAATTTTAGTTTGTCCTAGGACAAACTACAATTACTATCTGTCCTAGTAGGATTACAAATCCTACTAGGACAGATTGAAATTTTAGTTTGTCCTAGGACAAACTGAAATCCTACAAGACATTAGGATCTGAAGATTGGAATTCCAATCTGTCCTACGGCAAAAAATTTAAGAATTCTATAGAATATTAGATTCAAAGTCTGTGTAAATTCTGAATAAAATCATGGTTTGTAAGAATATTGTTGTTTCTATAGAATATTAGATTCAAAGTCTGTGTAAATTCTGAATAAAATCATGGTTTGTAAGAATATTGTTGTTTCTTTTACTTTTAACCCTACCATCTAGACCAGGGGGCAGCAAAATGCCAGTGCCAACTTTAACATCGTACATTTTCTGAATGGCTTGGCAACAATTAGATAATAATAAAATTGTATGTTGCCATGGCAACGGGTTGTTTACAGGTATGTTTTTCAAAGTCTACCGATTTCTGAATACAAATGTGTCTCGTTTACATACCAATGACAGTTACAAACGGCCATTGAATAAGGTTGGACCAGATAGGACAGCTGGCATCCTGGTTACAATGTGTATTGACCTAAGGGCCATATACTGTATCTAAGATATGAAAATAATTCAGCTGGAACGGTGATGGCGAAATCGTAGGACAGACTGAAATTCCAAAATTCCAATCTTCAGATCCCACTTCCATATAGAATTACAATCTGTCCTAGTAGGATTGTAAATTCTCCTAGGACAGATAGGAATTCCAATCTTCAGATCCTAATTTCTTGTAGGATTTCAGTTTGTCCTAGGACAAACTAAAATTTCAATCTGTCCTAGTAGGATTAGGAATCCTACTGGATTTCAATCTCTACTGTGACATATGCATTTACAACTAAATCTGACTAACATTCATATAGCTCAGTTTCATGATGACGTAGGACGTAAGCTGCTCACGCACCTTGGAGGCAGAAAGCACACCGAGTTCGTAGCCCAACACTGACCTTAATTGTGAGTAATGCCGTCGTCTTACTGTGCCGTGGGTTGTCAGAACAGAAAGAACACACAGAAGGATTTAAACTTCTTCAGAATTCCTGCTGGCAAACATCCCCTCCAGAAAAATCGCCGAAAGTTATGGTTGCAGGCATTAAAACGTAGGAACTGGTCTGAGGAGGAAATTCAGAATGCAGGTCTGTGCAGTGCACACTTCAGATCTGTAAGTACTGGAGATCTACCATACAGAGGTCACCTTAACCGGAAATATTCCGCCACTGACAGATTTTTTTTTTTTAAATGACAGAAAATTCTGATGGCTGTCCATCATTTTGACAGATTAAAATACTTAGGGTAACTGTCGTTTAGCTAACTTTAGCCAAAATTAGATGCTACTTTGCTAGCGCAAACTGTGCAGACAGCTGAGTCTCCTTAGTTCTTTTAAAGGCCAGTAAATGTGATGGCACTGATCAACGCGGTGAAAAAAGAGGGACTGATCTGGTGAAGGATGACAGACAAGCAAGTTATACGCCAGTTCTGGTGGCATTTGGTGTGTTATATGTATGTTATATGTGTGTTATATGTATGTTATATGTACAGACACTCAAATGAAAGTTTATGAAGTTAAGAAAAAGGAAAATTATCTGCACAACAGCGAGACACTTAAAGTAGCAAAACATCTATAGGTTTCACTTTCACTTTAAAGTCCGGTAGTGATGCGTGAGTCAGACCCGCTGGGCTTTACTGGAATTATTTGACCCGTCCCAACCTGACCCGCGAGTATCCCGCTGATCCACGAATCACGGCGCAGAACGCACCCCCACATAATACCTGGACGGACCAAAACTGGCCCACTAAAGGTTCTAATTTAGCTCACAGTATGAATTTGGAAAGTGCAAAAATTATACTAAAGTTATTAAGAGTCAAAGGTGCTGTTTTAGTTCCAGTTCCACATTCAGCCCAATTGTGATCTCAAGTAAAATAATAGCATAATAACCTATGAATAATGACTTCAAATTTAAAGGTGCTGGAGACTTTCGTGACCAATTTTTCACCAAATCTGTTAAACCTCAGTCATAGCCAAAGTATCACGAATCTGTAAGTCTTTCTGTGTTCACACTGTGCAAACCTCCCAGCCGCCTGCAGCGGCAGCGCAAGCCTCCGTTTCCCATAATGCACGTCATGACAAAAAATTCCGAAGATGCCCGAGTTACCTCCCGGCTCTGAATGTAAACACATGGGCTTTGTTTATGGTGGATGGTATTTCAAAACTAGAAAAGCACTCTGAGAGCACAGACATCCGCCAAGGCAGATCAGTGCCCCCCCCCGATCACCACCAAAATTTAATCATCTGTTCCTTGTGCCAGTATCAATGTTTCCTGAGATGTTCATCCAAATCTGTCCATAACTTTTTGAAAGATCTGGATCAATCTTTGCCATTTGATAGAACACCCCATTGTAAATCCCTGAGTCAAATTGCATGAGATTTGCACAATTCCCCCATATTGTGATTTCCACCAGAAACATTAATCCCATATTTATTTTACCTATATTTTAAGATTCCTTGACCATGAAAACATACCATTAGCAACTGGATTCATAATTATATCCTTATTAGTTCAGTAGTTATTCACGAAAATCACATTTCTCGTAATGGCGGTTTTCTTCTGGATCTAGCTCCTTAAGTATTAAAGCTACATGAAATCCGGTGGCATACTCCCGATGCGGAACTGACTGAGCTACACGATGGCGCTTGTCAGAAATTTCTACCTTTAATATTAAAGGCACAGTAGGCCAAAAAGTAAGGGCACCCCCATTTTTTATATAAATTGAGATAAAATCCACCTTCTGGATCAGATCTGGATCAGCCTTTGAAATGTGATAGAGGACCCCCTTGTCAATTCCTGAGTTAAATTTCATGAGTTTTGGTCAATAATTAAGCGAGATATTGGGAAACGAAAATTTTGGCCCCATTACCACAATGTTAACGAAAATTTCAAAGTGATCCAGAATCCAGGATTTCTTCCGGATCACCCCAAAAGTTAACCATTTCTTCCTTATCCCATTTCCAACAAACCCTGAAAATTTCATCAAAATCTGTCCATAACTTTTTGAGTTATGTTGCACACTAACGGACAGACAAACAGACAGACAAACAAACCCTGGCAAAAACATAACCTCCTTGGCGGAGGTAATGAATGAACGAACACTCAGGAAAAATTATCCACTGTAATGCAAGAGATTCAGGTGAGTAATCACAGAAAGACTTAGAGATTTGTGATACTGAGGATATGACTGAGGTTTTTACAGATTTGATGAAAAATTGGTCACGAAAGTCTCCAGCACCTTTAAATCAAAATTTCATTGTAAGAAGTCGGTATCAGATCGGTATCAGCAAAACTAACTCTAAAAAAAAAAAAAAAAAAAAATCGGATCGGAAGCAAAAAAAAAAAATCCAGATTGGTGCATCACTAATTCTTATAAATCCACTTTGAGAAGGTTGTACGAAATGGTCCATAAATCATTGTTCGTACACAGTGTTCGGAGCTGTTCATAACAGCGTTTGTGACTGAGACATAAAACAAAACCAGTGAAGAACAGGAACACAAGCACATACAGCCGCTTTTATGAACCTGAAACAGACGACAATTCACAGCAGCACCTTTACCTGGAATCATGTCTCAGGTGTTAAAGAGTTAACATCATCCCATGTTAGTTCTTTATGCTGATGTGAATTTACATTGTCTCTCCAAAAAAGAAAAAAACCTCCAAGCAATTTTCCAGGCAACAAGATCAGCGCTTCGAGCTTAATCTACGTCAGTTTATTTGGTCCTACATGACCAAACAAATCCAGTTCTCTTAAATCAGCCATGATAGATCTTCTATTAATAACAACCACCCACTAAAACACCCAGTTGAGCAATTTATACGAACCACTTCAAAAACCGACCGAGTATTAGAAATTCTCATCACCTTCAAAGCAACACCAGCCCCTGCATGAGAAAGAAAAAGAATATTAAAGATTAATAGTAAGTTTTTGCACGACTTGTATCTAACCTTGAATACAGTGAAAGCATTTTATGTTTTCAGATTAGAGTAAAAGCGTTTTCCTTTCTATCCTTGGTTTCTTAAGATCTTATTGTCAGAAACTTAACTTTGGATGAAGCTTCATTCATCTGAATGAAAAGAATAACTGTCACACTTATAAGAAAAAAAAAAACAAAAAACAAATCTGACTTCTACTTGTCCTTCGTGCAGACCCCTGTGGCAAAACTAATTTTCCTGAGGTTTGGAAAATTAGAAGATTCTTGAAAAATAACCCACTTGCTTTTCTCCTCCTTCAAATCTTTAATCATCCTTTTATCTACGGTGTATTTTGAAAGACTTCGCCTCAGGTTCTTCAAATATTTGTACTTCTAAACCCAGATATTTTCTTCCTCCGCCTTTAATGATGAGCTTTAACTTACATTTTTCATGGGGTTAAAGTCTGAAAATGAAGAGTGTGTACAGCGGTGGTTCTTAACCTTTTTTGGCTCACGACTCTCATTTTAATGCTATAAATTACCCCAGACATTCATAATGGAGACTTTTTTTTTTGGTAAAATTAATTTGTTTTTAGTTACCGGCTAACAGGCTGTAAGCTGTTGTTGTCATGCGGCGTCCGTCATCGTCGTCTGTCGTCTGTCATCGTCAGTTACAAGAATTTCAATTGTCTTCTTCTCTGAAACTACAATTCCGATTGACTTCAAACTTGGTATACAGCTTCTTTATGATGACTTCAACAAAAGTTAGTGAAATTATTTGGATCTGATTCTGTTTTTTTTTTTTCTTCTTTCTTTTTCTTTATGGGCTCAGCTGTCTGTACTGATAAGGCAGCAGCCGACACCAACTGTACTCCCAGTCATCATTGCCCATTTTTCTGACACCTTTGCTTGTGTATCCACTTTTATTTGGACATTTTACCAGGGAGTATCTCACACTATTTTTTTTTTTTTTTTCTACTTGTCTTCTCCAGCGTCCTAACAGCAGAATGGTAGTCTGGTTCCTTTTGGTGCTGAACAAATTTGCTTTGCCAAGGGTAACTTCATAAAGTATACGAAGCACCCTTTGATATTCTACTGTGTTTATTATGAGTTTTGTTATGAAGATGTCAGCACAAGGCATTGCAATTATTTGGACCCGGGTCTGATTCTGGATTTGGTGTGACTTTGAAAAATGTCCCCATTATAAGAGATAGGAAGTGGATCGATGCAATAACTCAGTAAATATAAATGATATCCAGTGTGAATTTCTACAGTCCAGCCCTGATGGGGAGATGACCAGAACATCATGTCCACATGCTGATCAGGATCTTCTTCTGGATCCGGGAACTTACGGAAAATTTAACATGGGCTCTTATGAGGAAAAAATTTCAATCGTCTTCTTCTCCGAAACTCCAGTTCTGATTGACTTCAAACTTGGTATACAGCTTCTGTATGATGATGTCAACGCAAGGTATTGAAATTATTCCGATCCGGATCTGATTCTGGATTTGGTGCCACTTTGAAAAATTTTCCCATTATAACAGATAAGAAGTGGATCGATACAATAAATCAGTATCAACGATATCAAGTTGGAATTTGAATTTTTTACAGATCTGATTGGAATATGACCAAAACATGGGCTAGTTCTGTAATAGAATAAATACACAGAACTGGGTGATAATAAATGGCATCTGGATACATTTCCCAAAGCTTTTAATTTGGCCGGTAAGCTACAGGATAATTGATCCTATTTTTGATCATGTAATATTTTGCTATACTATGTTGCAAATAAATGTTAATTTTAGACGGCATTTAGTCTATATAATGTATTTTATTATGGACGGAGGCAGTAAATCCAGGTGTAGATTACTGCACAAAGTGAGAATTTGATTTTCCTTGGTCAGGATATGTACAGTCAGTCCAGCTTGGATTTACAAGGCTGACAGTTAATACTGAACAAACAAGAACTCAAAGTATGAATTATGAAAGAGCTGCAGCATCTGAAACTGACCACAATGAACATTTGACAGATAAACAGAACCACAGTGCTGCAGTTTCAGCTTCAGTTTGTCAGGTCTTTTATGGATTGGGACTGTCTCTGTCAACTCACCATATATTTTTTATTTGTAAGTTTTTATTTTTATTAACTACTAGAAATTTCAGGTGACCCCATTTGAATTCCAGGTGACCCCACATGGTGTCCCGACCCCAAGGTTGAAAAACACTGGTGTACAGGTTGATCCATTACATAAACAACGCAAAATCATGACTCGCGTAAATATACACAACACTTTTAATTGGCGTGTTATCTGTATGCATTATTAGCTTCCCATGTGTATCTTCATGCCGTTATTAGACCTCTGTCTAACCTGAATCTATGCGTCAAACATCACGCGCCGAGGGTTATCTTGTTTTTAATGACCCTTTTTTGCAGTGTGACATCTACTTACACTGCCTTTTTTATTCCATCATGGAGGTATTTTCATGGTAGAAACATAAAACAGCAATGAACGTCCACTCCTTTATTTGCTCTCATTCAACAATTTCATTTTCACTCTTTTTTTTTAATTCCCTCACATCTCATGACAAAGTTTTCCATTCTCGAGGTGACCATCAGCCTTTTTCGGCCTCTGCAATTGAAATTGTTGAACGTTATAAACACATGAGACCAAGGCTGACAAAAAAATGTATCCTGAATAACTACACGAAATGACTATGAAGCGAACCGAAGGTCAAAACTGGATTTTTATACTGAAAAATACAGCGTTCCTGTTCTGCTAGTGGAAAGCCCATTATATAATCTATAAACTCTGTGTGTGTTTGATGATGTTGGTTTGTCCGTCTACTTCTGCCTCCACCCTAGAGCCTCTCAGCTTTGTGTATCACACCGTGCTGCACTTCATTATAAATATACATCTGCTTCATCTGTGCATCTTCCATAAAAAGGTGAGACACTCCTTTATAAGAACTGAAGGCAGCGTACTTCAAGGTTTATTAACCCTTTAAGACACAGTTGTCAAACATGCGGCCCGGGGGCCAAATCTGGCCCATCAAAGGTCCCATTCCGGCCCTGCAGGATGAAAGTGCAAAAATGAACCTGAACAGTCAAGGTTGTCCAAATATTTTTGGTTCAGGTTCTACATACAGACCAATGTGATCTCAACTAAAAAAAAAAAAAAAAAAGCCAACACAATAACCCATAAATAATGACAACTACAAATTTTCTTTGTGAAAAATTATGAAAGTAAGTAATAAGTAATTTAAGTAAGTAAAGTGATTTATCACCATTTATTGTGACATTATCCTCTGTATATTGTGTTTTTTCAGTACAAATCAGATATTTTCCTGTATTTAATTCACTCATGAGGTAGATCAGGGGTGTCAAACTCATTTTAGTTCAGGGGCTGTATCCTCCAAATATGATCTGAAGTGGGCCGGACCAGTAAATCAATAACATAATAATATATAAATAATGCCAACTCCAAACATTTCAGTGTGTTTTATAATGATAAAAGTAGAATTGCATTATGGAAACGTTTACATCTAGCTATAAACTGTCCTTTTAAAAATGTGAATACATGAGCAACCATGAAAAAAACTGAAATTTATTAAGAAAAATAAGTGCAATTTTAACTATATGATGCCTCTGCTTTTCATTCATGAATGTGCATTACAGTTTACAGATCACAATGGATCTGCAAATACACTAAATATTTTAGTAAATTGCAGAAAAGTAGTAAAATTGCATTACGTCTTTTAATTGAATTACGTCTTTTTGGACATTTCTAGTTTTTCATATTTTTTGTCAAAGGCTAGTTTGTAAATTTACACATTTTCATGGAATTTCACTTTTTTGCACTAAAACAGAGGAAAAATTTGGAATTGTCATTATTTGTTTTTATGATAGTATTTTACTGATCTGACCCACAAAAGACTAAAGTAGGGCTTTATATGACCCCTAAAGTAAAAGGATTGACTGTTAATATCTTGAGTGTAATTTTTGCATTTCACCAATTCATCCTACAGGCTGGACTGGACCCTTTGGCGGGCCGGTTTTGGCCCCTGGGCCGCATGTTTGACACCTGTGATGTAGATGTTCATAAAATCTCAGATTAAAATTGAGGATTATTATATTAAAAATGAAAAAAATGACTTTATCAGCTAAATCCATCAAACCCAGTGTCTCCATCCACTGTCATTGATCCAACACCGTGGATTTTACTGGTGAATCAATGCTGTAGAAGACGGTGTTTCCATGGTAACTACGGAGCCTCTGAACATCCAAATGGGTCAAATCTGATGACCGTGAAAAGATGATAAACTGTATTTTACACCAATTACTTACATGTTTTGATGAGATTAACGGTTCAGAAGTTATTAAACATTTTAGATCTGTAGATGGTTTGGGTCGTTGGTGGCTGTTTGGGTCTTTATGGGTTAAATTTTTTATGTTTCATTGTATTCTCGTCTTGATAAACAGATCCACGTGTCAACAGTGAAATAAAATGATTCCATCAGTGAAACAGGGAGAGAGATGCCTCGTATCTGCAGACCTTGAAGAGGTATTTTCAACTATTTTTGAAGGAAGAACACGAGTGCCGTCACATAAAAACTTGATCTTCCTTTTATATTCACTGTATTTACTTAGCGTGGGAGTGGGAAAACTCAGATATATAAGGAATGCATTCATGTAACTCTTGAAATCCTCTTGTACCTATTGCATGGATGCTCGTGTTATATTCAACTATATGTTTTCTCTGGGTGGAAGAATTAGAAGTGACCATCGATTTTAACTGTGATTGAATCAAATTTCTGCAACATCACAATAAAAAGAGACTTAAGTTCATGCAAAACTTAAATTGTTTGCTGACACTGTAAAAAAAAAAAAAAGGTATTATTCCGGCAGCAGGGGCGCCGAAAAAATACTGTAAAAGAACGGAAAATAACCATCTCATAAAACTACGGTGATTTTCCATAACTAAAATACAGTTTTTTGCCCTAACTTTACATGAGATTTTGCTTTTTTTTTTTTTTTTTTTTTTTTTTTTTTTAAACTTTTTAATGTTTAATAAAGAATATTTACATGTATTAAAACAATCAAATTACCTATAAATATATATATAAATAATTTTCAATGAGACTAAGTTGTACAATCCACTGATAAAAACTGTATTTGGACAGTTTATCAGTGCTTATACATGTTATACATTCACAAAAATACATTTATTCTACATTTTTGTTGTGAAACCTCCTGTAATTACACAAGATATTTGTCAATTAACAAACAAGTCTGGTTAAACTTACACAACAAATACTTCTTTAACGGTTAATTGTCAGTAATTTTATCTAGTTTTATTATTTTAGTTTTTACATTATTGAACTTTAAATTAACAGTTTAATCTCATAAATAGCAAAGAAATATTTGTGAAATTATGATACATTTGCAAATGTATTTTAACTGTATTTTTCTGTGAAAAAAGAAAAAAAATTCTTTTAAAACATTGAAATTTTATGGTTATTCACAGTTACAGTTTTTTCATGTTATTTTACATTTGACATGTAAAATCACAGTCTGTTTTAGTCATTTCATTGATATCTTCCTGTACCTTAAAAATACAGGAAAAAATCTGTAAAATAAACAGTGAAAATTCTGTTAAATTACAGATTTTTTTTTACAGTGTACCTCTTCACCTTAAAAAATTGCTTACGACCCAAACTATATTGAACTTTAAAAAAAATTGTCAAACAGTTTTTTTGTTTTGCGTTATTGCTAAATAACTGTCTCTTTCATTTTAATTATTATCATCATTGACCTTTGAACCTGTTCTTTATTATGGTACAGTGTGTGCTGCTTGACCTCAATCTCAACGGGATATTTTTGTCAAATAATAATAATAATAATAATAATAACAATAACAATAACAATAACAATAACAATAATAATAATAATAATAATAACAATAACAATAATAATAATAATAATAATAATAAAAAAAGTGGTTCCAGGCACAACAAATCCCGCCCCTTGCACATATTGTAGCTTATTTTGGCATCAATCCAGCTGATGTCACTTTATCAGTTGCCTCTATATATGTGCCAAGTTTGAAGTAAATTAAAATAAAATTGATATTTTTATAGACCATCGATTTTAATGGTGATTGAATCAAATTTCTGCAACATCACAATAAAAAGAGACTAAGTTATGAAAAACTTAAATTGTTTGCTTACCTCTTGCACTTTAAAAAATTGCTAATGACCTAAACTACATTGAACTTAAAAATTTTTTCTCAAACTGTTTTTTTTTGTTTTGTGTTATTGCTAAATAACTGACTTTTTTCATTTTAATTATTATTCTCATTGACCTTTGAACCTGTTCTTTATTATGGTATAGTGTGTGCTGCTTGACCTCAATCTCAATGGGATTTTTTCTATTTGAATAAAAATAAAAATAATCCTACTATATAATGTGGGTTCTGTGTCCGATCGATGTTGCAGCACAGGAGGACGTTTGTACGGATTTTCCTCAGCCTTCACAGTTCCGATCGCCATCAAACTCACCAAATGAATAGAAGCATTACCTGACTATCTACTAGGCACAATTTTATGTCCGTATTGAAATGTTGCCAGGTATTCTGGGCACTTTTAGCCTCTCATGCTATTGTACAATGGCACCACAGGTACAAAGCTGCTAGTAATAATAAAAAACAAGTGGTGCCAGGCACAACAAACCCCGCCCCTCACACATATTGTAGCTTATTTTGGCATCAGTCCAGCTGATGTCATCATGTCTATGCATGTGCTGATGTCAGCATATTAACTGCCTCTATATATGCGCCAAGTTTGAAGTAAATTGAACTAAAATTGATGTTTTTCTAGACATTTAAAATTTCGCCCATTATAAGTAAATAGGAGAAAAAAAATGTAAAAAAAATTCATTAAAAATTTTAAATTTGATCTACTTTTCCCAAAATGTAATGACATTTATTCTGGATCACTGTCAGTCTATAAACCCAATTTGGTATAAATTTAACCAATAGTTTTGCTGCTACAGACGTGAAATTTTGCACATTATAAGTAAATGAGGAAAGAAAGATATTGAACATAAGATGTATTGTAGCTCATTTTGGCTTTGATCCAGCTGATGTCATCATGTGAAATATGTCAAATATGTGCCAAGTTTGAAGTAAATTGAACAGAGCCGCAACCGATTAATCGATTAGGTGCTTGAAGTCAATGCAAAAATTCCCGATTTGATTAATTGACTCGAATTGATTGAAGGGGAATATTCTATTGCAGTTTTCCTGAATTGAAGCTTCTTTGTGCGTCACAATAAGCTTCCGTGTGAAACGCAACAGTGGAACCAATGTTTAACAGCAGAGAAATGAAGGAAATAAAGCTTTGATTCAGGAGCATTGTGGTTGAATGATTTTTTTTTTTTTTGGATCACTTTGAGTCGATTAATCGGTTGCAGCTCTAAAATTGAAACAAAATTGATGTTTTATAGACATTTGAAATTTCGCCCATTATAAGTAAATAGGAGAAAAAAAATGTAAAAAAAATTCATTAAAAATTTTAAATTTGATCTACTTTTCCCAAAATGTAATGACATTTATTCTGGATCACTGTCAGTCTATAAACCCAATTTGGTATAAATTTAACCAATAGTTTTGCTGCTACAGACGTGAAATTTTGCACATTATAAGTAAATGAGGAAAGAAAGATATTGAACATAAGATGTATTGTAGCTCATTTTGGCTTTGATCCAGCTGATGTCATCATGTGAAATATGTCAAATATGTGCCAAGTTTGAAGTAAATTGAACAGAGCCGCAACCGATTAATCGATTAGGTGCTTGAAGTCAATGCAAAAATTCCCGATTTGATTAATTGACTCGAATTGATTGAAGGGGAATATTCTATTGCAGTTTTCCTGAATTGAAGCTTCTTTGTGCGTCACAATAAGCTTCCGTGTGAAACGCAACAGTGGAACCAATGTTTAACAGCAGAGAAATGAAGGAAATAAAGCTTTGATTCAGGAGCATTGTGGTTGAATGATTTTTTTTTTTTTTTGGATCACTTTGAGTCGATTAATCGGTTGCAGCTCTAAAATTGAAACAAAATTGATGTTTTATAGACATTTGAAATTTCGCCCATTATAAGTAAATAGGAGAAAAAAAATGTAAAAAAAATTCATTAAAAATTTTAAATTTGATCTACTTTTCCCAAAATGTAATGACATTTATTCTGGATCACTGTCAGTCTATAAACCCAATTTGGTATAAATTTAACCAATAGTTTTGCTGCTACAGACGTGAAATTTTGCACATTATAAGTAAATGAGGAAAGAAAGATATTGAACATAAGATGTATTGTAGCTCATTTTGGCTTTGATCCAGCTGATGTCATCATGTGAAATATGTCAAATATGTGCCAAGTTTGAAGTAAATTGAAAAGAGCTGCAACCGATTAATCGATTAGGTGCTTGAAGCCAATGAAAAAATTCCCAATTTGATTAACTGACTCGAATTGATTGAAGGGGAATATTCTATTGCAGTTTTCCTGAATTGAAGCTTCTTTGTACGTCACAATAAGCTTCCGTGTGAAACGCAACAGTGGAACCAATGTTTAACAGCAGAGAAATGAAGGAAATAAAGCTTTGATTCAGGAGCATTGTGGTTGAATGATTTTTTTTTTTTTGGATCACTTTGAGTCGATTAACCGGTTGCAGCTCTAAAACGGATGTTTTTATAGACATTTGAATTTTCACCCATTATAAGTAAATGGGCGGGGAAAAAAATAATTTAAAAATTCATTAAAAAATTTGAACTTTGACCTACTGTTCCCAAAATGTAATCAGATCTATTCTGGGTCACTGGCAATATGTAAACTAAATTTGGTGTGAATTCAACCAGTAGTTTTGCTGCTAGAGTGTTAACAAACAAACAAACCAACCAAAAACAAACAATTTTTAATAAAAATAAAACTGTTAGGCCACCTTTGTGTTTGTTGTTTTGGGCTGAAATTCTCTTTTCTTCATATACGACAAGAAAATACTAGAAATATATGTAGAGCCTTAAAAAAAAACACACAACAAAAGTGAACTAAATGAGTTGTAAAGGTTAAAGTCACTATTTACTGTGACCTTTGACCCCATGACTAGAAACAGCACAAACAATTAGAAACATCTGACACATGTTGAATGAAACCTGGTGTAAATCATCAGAAAATTAACGCCTTAAAGCTCATATTGTCTGAACAAAAAGGGTTAAAGACGCGTTAAATGCAAAATGAGGTCACACTAAATACTAAATTTGCTAGATTTAATTCATAAAAAGCATCAGAAAGTAGAAGAAGGAGAACACAAAAGCGATGCACGTCAATATATTTCATGCTTTTAGTCCAAAGTAGACAGAAACACACAGCGAGGATAAGAATACCCGCATAGACTGCAACACAACAGCAGCGAACGGACACGCTGAGCAAACACAGTGGAATAAACCAAAGCATGAAACAGCAGCAGCAGAGGATGAAAGTACAAGCAGCAGCACTTACATGGATGAGGAGCACCTGAGACGGAACATCCAGTAAAAATAAATAAATAAATAAATAAAACACAAAAGCTCATAAAAACAGCCTGAATCTCCCGTGTTGAAATGTGGATTATAATGGAGTAAAAAAAAAAAACCACACGAGGCCAAAAGCTTTCACACCTGGAAATAACAGGTAGCCCCGCCCACAGGAAGAACCAAGACAACACATGATCAATGAAGGCCTAGATCAGGGGTGTCAAACTCATTTTCTTTCAGGGGCCACATTCAGCTGTAGATTTGATCTGCAGTGGGCCGGACCAGTCAAATAATAGCAGAACAACCTATACATAATGACAACTCCAAATGTTTTATATACAGGGTGGGGAAGCAAAATTTACTATATTTTGAGGCAGGGATTGAAAGACAGTGTATGACCAATTAGTTTATTGAAAGTCATGAGAATTTATTTGCCACAAGAAAATTGACATAATAGAAAATGTTTTTATTCTATGTGTCCTCCTTCTTTCTCAATAACTGCCTTCACACGCTTCCTGAAACTTGCGCAAGTGTTCCTCAAATATTCGGGTGACAACTTCTCCCATTCTTCTTTAATAGTATCTTCCAGACTTTGTCGTAATAGTTTTACTCATAGTCATTCTCTTCTTTCCATTATAAACAGTCTTTATGGACACTCCAACTATTTTTGAAATCTCCTTTGGTGTGACGAGTGCATTCAGCAAATCACACACTCTTTGACGTTTGCTTTCCTGATTACTCATATGGGCAAAAGTTTCTGAAAAGGTATGGATAATAGTGTTAGGTATGATTATGACATCACTATATGTTTGGTTTCAAAACAACTGACGTAGTGCCTGCTGAGAAAAAAACAACTAAATGTTCATTGTAAATTTTGCTTCCCCACCCTGTACAAAAAATAACATTAACCCTTTCATGCACGAGTTATGATAGCCTTAATAAAGTTTTTTTTTTTTTTTTTCCTGAGTGTTTTTATTCCTCTAGGCATTAAAATAACAATGCGATTGATATTTTTTTGTAACCTATTTTCATGGAGATGCACAAATGTCCATTCAGCTGGACACCATGCATTTAATTTTTGAAGAAAAGAAACGTCTTTACTGATATACTGTATGAAAACTATGACATAAAAACATTTTTAATGCAGCTAATCTGATGTTTTCTCACATTTTAACATACTCTACAGCACAGGTGTCAAACATGCGGCCCGGGGGCCAAAACTGGCCCGCCAAAGGTTTCAATCTGGCCCGTGGGATGAATTTGCAAAGTGCAAGTTAGGGCATCAAACTCAAAAATAATATCATACTAAAAACCGATGAATAATGATAACTCCAAATTGTTTTAGTGCAAAAAATAATGTTCAATTATGAAAATGTTTACATTTACAAACTATCCAAACAAAAAGAATGTGAATAATCTGGAAAAAAAAAAAAAAAAGGAATTTGTCAAGAAATAGAAGTGCAATTTTAACAGTTTTCTGCCTGTTACTAAATGTTTTATGCATATGTATTAATGATAAGTTGAGGCATAATATTGCTAAAATTGTACTTATATTTCCTAACAAGTTCTGTTTTTTTTTTTTTCAGGTTATTCACATCCTTTTTGTTTGGATAGTTTGTAAATGTAAATATTGGCATAATTGAATGTTATTTTTTGCACTAAAATAATTTGAAGTTGTCATTATTTATTGGTTATCATGCTATTATTTTACTGGTTCCGGGCCACTGCAGATTAAACTGGGCTGAATGTGGCCCCCAGAGGAAAATGAGTTTGACACCCCTGCTCTACAGGGTGGGGAAGCAAAATTTACAATGAACATTTAGTTGTTTTTTCTCAGCAGGCACTACGTCCATTGTTTTGAAACCAAACATATATTGATGTCATAATCATACCTAACACTATTATCCATACCTTTTCAGAAACTTTTGCCCATATGAGTAATCAAGAAAGCAAACGTCAAAGAGTGTGTGATTTGCTGAATGCGAAAACCAAAGCTTTTATTAAAGCTCTCAAATCCAAAATCCAAACAGAGGGCACAACAACAGGATACAAAATGCAAGTAAAAACACCAAAACAGAAGCAACGCAATAAGAGAGATATGTACAACAAATACAAAAACATGACACTTTGAATAAATTAAATGAATTGGAGTAAAGAGGGCTGGGATAACGTAACATGATGCTGTCAAATCAATGCAAAAATGAAGAAATGAGATAAAGTCATAGCATGTATGAGAATATAAATTAATAATCAAACAGGAAAAACATATAAAACTTCAAATATACAACCGTATCGCTCTGAATATAGATATAGAACAAATATACATATTAAAACACAATTAGAACAGTAATGTGTACAATATGTCTATCTGCATCCAATCTGCAGTGAACAAAGCAGATTTTATTGCTGCCAATGCCAACCATCACACACTGGACATCCTGGCTCTCACTGAAACCTGGATTACGCCTGAAAACAATGCAACCCCAGCCGCACTTTCTATCAGCCACACATTCTCTCATACCTCTCGTCCATCTGGACGAGGAGGTGGTGTGGGTCTGTTAATTTCCAACAAATGGAAACACAATCAACTCCTACCTTCAGTCAAATACAACTCCTTTGAATACCATGCCATCCTAGTGACAGCACCAGTCAAACTTTACATAATTGTCATTTATCGTCCACCAGGGCAACTGGGTGATTTTCCTGATGAGCTTGACACTCTGCTTTCCTCCATCCCAGAGCATGACTGCCCCATGCTAGTCCTCGGTGACATGAACATCCACTTAGACAATCCCAGCTTCTCAGATTTCATGTCACTAATACTCTCTTTTGAGCTACAGCGGGTTTGCAGTCCTCCAACCCACAAAGCTGGTAAAGAGCTCGATCTCATTTTCACCCGAAACTGCATCACAGATGCCCTCACAGTCACACCTTTACACCTGTCTGACCACTATTTCATTCAGTTCAGTGTGTCTCTCCCTGAAAAACACTCTGCTCCCTCCCCCATGGTCTCTTTCCGCCGCAACCTCCGCAATTTGTCCCCCACCCACTTCTCCACTGTCGTAGCCTCCGCTCTCCCTCCCCCCAGCACTTTTTCCTCCTTAGAGGTTAACGATGCCACTGAGTCTCTGTGCTTTACACTTAGCTCCTGTCTGGATAATCTGTGCCCTCTATCTACTAGACCCGCTCGATCCTCCCAGTCCCACCCATGGCTCAATGATAACCTCCGGTCGCTGCGTACCAACCTCAGAGCCGCAGAGAGAAAATGGCACAAAACAAAAAGCTCTTCTGACCTGATCACATTCCAGTCACTATTGGTATCCTTCTCATCCAGTGTCACTGCTGCGAAGAAGGCTTACTATAATAACAAAATTCATTCTGCCACCGACACCAAGAAACTATTCTCAACCTTTAAAACACTACTCAACCCTCCACCTCCACCGCCCACTACTAATCTGACAGCAGACAATTTTGCTTCATTTTTCACAAATAAAGTGTCTACTATCAGCAGTCAGTTCACTGATCCACCCATAGACTGCACGCCTCCTTCTTCAACATCATCATCATCACACACTGCTTCCTCTCCCCAGACTATGGCTACTACTAACTCAACTGATAAAAGCCCAACTGCGTCATTCCCCTCATTTACTCCCCTCACAGAGAACGAGGTGTCTAAACTCCTTTCCTCTAGCCGTCCTACAACATGCCTGTTGGACCCTATTCCATCCAACCTCTTACAGTCTGTTGCCCCTACTATCACAGCACCAATCACACATGTGATTAATGCTTCACTGACTTCAGGAACATTTCCTACAGTATTTAAACAAGCGCAGGTAACACCACTACTCAAAAAACCTTCCCTCACCCCCACTCAAGTGGAGAATTATCGACCAGTCTCACTCCTCCCATACCTTTCTAAGATCATCGAAAGGGCGGTCTTCAAACAGGTCACAGAATTCCTCTCCCAAAATAACCTCCTTGACATCAACCAATCTGGCTTCAAAATCGGCCACTCCACTGAAACGGCTCTGTTGTCTGTGACAGAAGCCTTGAAAGAGGCTAGAGCAGCAGCCAAGTCTTCAGTACTCATTCTACTGGACTTATCAGCAGCATTTGACACTGTCAATCATGATATCCTGTTATCCATACTCTGGAACATGGGCATCACAGGCCACGCACACTCCTGGTTTCAATCTTACCTTACTGGTCGGTCCTTCAGTGTGTCCTGGCTAGGGCACACATCAGCAGTTCACCGCCTCACCACGGGGGTCCCCCAAGGCTCTGTGTTGGGCCCCCTCCTTTTTGCCATATACACCACCTCACTCGGTCAGATCATCCACTCACACGGCTTCTCATATCATTGCTATGCTGATGATACCCAGCTCTATCTGTCATTCCCACCTGATGACTCCACAGTCTCAGTGCGGATCTCAGATTGTCTCTCTGACATATCTGCATGGATGAAAGCCCATCACCTTCAGCTGAACCTGTCCAAAACTGAACTGCTGGTCTTCCCAGCTAAGCCAACCATACAGCAGGACATCTCCATCACTTTTGACTCCATACCTCTGGCTCCTACCAGTGTAGTATGTAACTTGGGAGTCATGATTGATAATCAGTTGACCTTCACGGATCACGTTGCCTCTGTCACCCGATCATGCCGTTTCACTCTGTTCAACCTAAGAAAGATCAGGCCATACCTAACCGAACAGGCCACCCAGCTCCTGGTGCAGACTATGGTTATCTCCCGTCTTGACTACTGCAATGCTCTTCTAACAGGCCTCCCAGCTTGTGTTGTCAAACCACTACAGATGGTCCAGAATGCAGCAGCGCGTCTGGTCTTCAATCAGCCTAAAAGGGCACATGTCACCCCCTTACTCATTGAGTTACACTGGCTACCCATAGCTGCCCGCATAAAATTCAAATCTTTAATCCTAGCCTACAAAATTCTCCGTGGGTCTGCTCCTGTCTACTTAGGTGCACTAATAAAAGCTTATGTCGCCCCACGACCACTCCGCTCGTCTGGGGAACGTAGTCTGGTGGTCCCCAGACCTTGTACAAGACAATCCAGGCTCTTTTCATGGGTCGTTCCACGTTGGTGGAACGCTCTACCAAGTGCTACAAGAACAGAGTCATCCCTGCCTATCTTCAAGAAGCTCCTGAAGACCCAGCTCTTCCGAGAGCACCTCCTGTCCTAGCACTTTCAAACATTCCATTTTAAATATTCTAATAAGGTTTTTCCCAGGACAACCACAGATTCTTTCACGATTATCTCTGGACCTGCTGCGGTGGTCCGGCCTCTTCCCTGCCCTCATCATCACCACTCACTTATCCTCAACCGCCTCCATGTGTCTCCCCCTACTCCCCCCTTCTCCCCCTCTCCCCCAGTCCCTATCTCTATCGCTCTCTCTTTTTCCCCTTCTCTACTCTCTCTCTTTAACCCCAACTGGTCAAGGCAGACGGCCATCCTCCAGGAGTCTGGGTCTGCTCGAGGTTTCTGCCTGTTAAAGGGAAGTTTTTCCTCACCACTGTCACCAGTCACAAGTGTTTGCTCCAGGAGGATTCTGTTGGGTTTCTGTAGAATTGACTTAGAGTCTGGTTTTGACCAACTCTATATATAAAATGTCAAGAGATAACTTTTTTGTGATCTGGCGCTATATAAATAAAATTTGATTGATTGAGTGATTTAATTGGTTTTCCCCTGTAAGTCGCTTTGGAAAAAAGCGTCTGCCAAATGCGTAAACATAAACATAAACAATATGTGCTAGACCACAGATGTCAAACATGCGGCCCGGGGGCCAAATACGGCCCACCAAAGGGTCTAATCTGGCCTGCGGGATGAATTTGTGAAATGGAAAATTTACACTGAAGATATTAACAATCAAATGTTGTTGAAAGCATTTTAATCATGACAACCCCAAATTCGCTCCTTGTGTTTTTTGGTGTAAAAAAAGTAAAAATACATGAAAACGTTTACATTACCAAACTACTTTTACAAAAAACCTGACCAAATATGACGAAACGGAAATGTCTTAAGAAAAGTAAATGAAATTTTACCAACATTCTGCCTGGTACTAAATCTTTTGTTCGATTGTAACGTACATGTGTAAATTATAAACAGATAAACCGAGACAGAATATTGTTAAAACTGCACTTGTTTTTCTTAAGACAATTCAAGTTGTTCATGTTCTTCAGATTTTTAAGGAAATGTTGTAGATGTAAACCTGATCATAATATAATTTAACTTTTTTCACTGTTATTATTTTACTGGTCCGGCCCACTGGAGATCAAATTGGGCTGAATGTGGAACTGAACGAAAATGAGTTTGACACCCCTGTGCTAGACAATATATAATCTGATTATACTGTTTGCATGGTCACTTGAATAATCTGATAACTCCAGAAATCAGATAATGATCAGTTTTAATGTTCGTGTAAACAGGCTCAATGTCAATTCTAAACTTTTCTCTATGTTTTCGAGTGGAAAAAGTTAAATTACAACCAGTCAGCTTCTGCTTTTTGTCATAACGCTATCTTCCCGAACAGAAAATGTCACGATAATTATAAGAAACCTCAAGATTCAATTTATTGACGATGTTATGAAGGACAGCAGGAGAAAATCCAGACCCTTTTTCTAAATCCAAGCCTGGCACTTGTTTTGATTTTTATTTATTTTATTTTATTGGTTTATTTGGAAGGGACAGTGCACATTAATAAACATTGCTGTAAATTAGATTTAGCCAAAAGGCTATTTTTCATCTGTTGTCCCTGGACACAGTCACCCTAAAAACTAAAATATATGAATAAAATTACAATGTTGTTGATCGTTTACAGGCAAGCATAAGCAGTACTGAACAAGAGAAGCATACTGATGTTAAAAAAGACATTATTCAATATAAATATATATCCAGGTACTGTTTAAAACACAGCGACACAGATGAATTGGAAGAACAAATAAAATACATACACTGAAGGTGATGAATGTCAATACAGATCTGGACTAAATTAAGGCCACATCATCACACTTTATTTCATACTTTACATAAAATAAACTGGAACAAAGAAGCTTGTACAACATTCATAGGTGTCAAATATGCGGCCTGGGGGCCAAAACCAGCCCGCCAAAGGATCCAATCCAGCCCCTGGATGAACTTGTGACATGCAAAAATTACACTGGAGATATTAATGTTAAATTATTTTCGGTATATTCAATTTAAAGTGGGTCAGACCAGTAAAATACTATCATAACCTCCAGATAATGAAAAAAGCAATTTTTTGTCTTTGTTTTAGTGTAAAAAAAAAAGAAAAAAAAAAAAAAGAAAATGACACAAAATTGTTCACATTCATAGACTGGCCTTCAATAAAAAATGTGAATAACCTGAATAATTATGAACAACCTGAAATGTGTTCAGAGAAATATGTGGAATTGTACCAAATTGTACCATTGTTCTGTAAGTTGCAATGCACGTGTAAACGAATAAACTAAAGTGTAATATTGTTAAAATTGTACTTACTTTTCTTAAGAATTTCCAGATTGTTCATATTTGTTCATGTTTTGTTCAAGTAAAGTTCATAGATGTAAACATTTTCTTTATGGAATTGTACTTTTTTCACTCAAAACTATAGAGAAAACTTTGGAGTCATTATGTATCAGTTCTTATCCTATTATTTATATTATTTTACTGGTCTGGCCCAGTTTATATAATGTTAGTACGGAGAAGGATTAGGGCCACTGGAAAAAAAATAAATTAAATTAAGGTCCAATATATTTTTTTTATTATTATTATGAGAAAGATGTCAGAACTCTGAGATTGAACTCAAAATTCTGAGAAAAAAAGTCAGAATTCTGAGATTTAAGTCAGAATTCTGAGAAAAAAGTCAAAATTCTGAGGAAAAAAGTCAGAATTCTGAGAAAAAAAAAAGGCAGAATTCTGAGATTAAAGTCAGAATTCTGAGGAAAAAAGTCAGAATTCTGAGATTAAAATGAGAATTCTGAGGAAAAAAATCAGAATTCTGAGGAAAAAAAAGGCAGAATTCTGAGATTAAAGTCAGAATTCTGAGGAAAAAAGTCAGAATTCTGAGATTAAAATGAGAATTCTGAGGAAAAAAATCAGAATTCTGAGAAAAAAAAAGGCAGAATTCTGAGATTAAAGTCAGAATTCCGAGGAAAACAGTCAGAATTCTGAGATTAAAATGTGACTTCTTAGGAAAAAAGTCAGAATTCTGAGAAAAGAAAAGTCAGAATTCCGAGAAAAACAGTCAGAATTCTGAGATTAAAGTCAGAATTCAGACTTTTTTTTCTCAGAATTCTGACTTTAATCTCAGAATTCTCAGAATAATAATAAAAACATATATTGGACCCTTATTTCTATTTTTTCCAGTGGCCCTTATCCTCTTCCGTACTTTCGGTTGTTTGTGGCCCCTGAACTAAAATGAGTTTGTCATCCCTGGACTACAGAATACAAACTATAGAACGGAATAAAAACGTTGTACCCAATAATGACAATAAGCTCTTCCATGTTCTGGCTTTTCGCTGCACATTATTTCTTTTTCTCGCCTACACTGTGCTGCATCGGATGCTTTTTATGTTTCCGTCTGCACCTGGCGTTCAGTCGAAGTGTCCTCAAATGTGTCGACATTCGGCACCAATTAACCAGGTTTACTCGCCCGTGCGTTGAGTAAAAACGTTTTTTTTCCCTCTCTCGTGTGGAAATGCGAGTGGGTTTACCAGCCTTTTGAACGTCGTGACGCTAGTTTGATCGTTTAACATCACAGCACGAACGACTGCAATGACCTCTATGATAATGACAGGCTTGTGAAAGTTAACAGCCACGGGAAAAACAAGACGAGCTGAGAAACGGTAACAAGCTTTTCCATAAACGGCTCAAAAAGGCTCTTACACCAGGTGAGAGCACAGAAAGGATGTTTAAATCCATATTAGTTTTAATAGCCTTCCCCTGATGTTGCAGATGTTTATATAGTAAGAAACATTATGAGGTTTTCAGTTGTTACTGTGCAGTTTTAAGGGACTTTAAACCCTTTTTGCTGCTGCTAAAATGTACAATCACATCCCAAATCGTGCTTTAGCTGCAGACCAAATTGACTTTAAAAGACTCCACTTTATTGCCTGAAATAATCATAATTTCCAGCGAAACAATCACAGACTTCAGGGACAGATTTTTACAAATCGTTTGCCTCATAGCATCATCCACTATATCAGGGGTGTCAAACTCATTTTAGTTCAGGGGCCACATTCAGCTAAAGCTGATCTGCAGTGGGCCGGACCAGTAAAATAATAACATAATAACAGAGGCGATTTCTCTGAGACTGCAAGGGAAGCCCGGCTTCCCCTAAAATTACAAAAATTAAATGGTTAAATATGTTCGGTTGTGTTGACATTTCATTGACTACAAATGTGTTATGAACATGTTCATCTCACAGATGAGTTCGTTCAGAATCAGCTTTATCACAAACCAAAGGACGCGATGTTGTTCACTTCTCCTCCATTCCCGTGTCTCTGTTTTCTCCTCCATCTCTGCTCAGTGCATTTGTCCGTAGACTGTGTCCGTCTCTGGGCTTCAATGGGACTGAGTGGAACAGTTTTTTTCATTGCCTCAAAACTGGACGGTAATTGGATAAATGCCACGATGTTGTCCCGCCCCCGGACGCCGGGCGTCTCTGGGGGTGAATGGAGCTGTGGGCGGAGCTCGGCCGGGCCGGACGCCAGAATCCCACGTGCTGATTGGAGGATCGGTCGAAAGGCTGAATCCCGTTTGATTGACAGCTGTTTTCAGATCTCCTCCTTCACTGACACAGTTCAGTTTAATACCGTCGCACATTCTGATGTGAAATCAAGAGAGAAACAGCTACGAAATTACTCGTTCATTTCTTGCACTGTAAATAAAACACACTCATTGGACTTCCTTGTTTCAATTTAACATAATTTCAGCGTTTTCTTGTTTCAGTTACATGATTTAATCATTTCTTGTTCGAGTTTAATATCGTTTTGTAGATAGTTAAATCAGTCAAACTGTCAGCTACGTCGGAGTGAAAGGAGCATCTGTAGTTTATGAAGGCTGAAGTCTTACACCCACAACACACTGGGCCAAGGCCATCTAAGCAGCCCAGCTCTGCTGGACATTGAGAGGACACTGGTCCAGTCCCTGGAAAAGATGCCTACTTGGTACGATAAGGTCACTGAGCATTTTCTTAATTCTTTTTTTTTTTTTTTTTTTATGTAAGCCGACAATGAGCTTCCCCTGTCTGAAAGACAAGCAGCTGCCACTGCATAATAATATAGAAATAATGTCAACTCCAAACTTTTCTCTATGTTTTAGAGCGAAAAAAGTTAATTTACAGGGTGGGGAAGCAAAATTTACAATAAACATTTAGTTGTTTTTTCTCAGCAGGCACTACGTCAATTGTTTTGAAACCAAACATATATTGATGTCATAATCATACCTAACACTATTATCCATACCTTTTCAGAAACTTTTGTCCATATGAGTAATCAGGAAAGCAAACGTCAAAGAGTGTGTGATTTGCTGAATGCACTCGTCACACCAAAGGAGATTTCAAAAATAGTTGGAGTGTCCATAAAGACTGTTTATAATGGAAAGAAGAGAATGACTATGAGCAAAACTATTACGAGAAAGTCTGGAAGATACTATTAAAGAAGAATAGGAGAAGTTGTCACCCGAATATTTGAGGAACACTTACGCAAGTTTCAGGAAGCGTGTGAAGGCAGTTATTGAGAAAGAAGGAGGACACATAGAATAAAAACATTTTCTATTATGTCAATTTTCTTGTGGCAAATAAATTCTCATGACTTTCAATAAACTAACTGGTCATACACTGTCTTTCAATCCCTACCTCAAAATATTGTAAATTTTGCTTCCCCACCCTGTACATAATGAAAAGGTTTACATCTACAAACTATCCTTTCAAAAGATGTGAATAACATGAACAAACTGAAAAAATAAGTGTCATTTTAACAATATTCTGCCTCAGTCCATGTACAGTATGACGTACAGATCACAGTGGATCTACAAACACACAAAACATTGAATAACAGGACGAATATTGTTCAAATTGTACTGACTTCTCTTAAGACATTTCAGGTTATTCACATTTTTCTTTGCAAAATTATACTTTGTTTTAGTGTAAATACATGAAAATATTTACATTTACAAAGAGAAAAAACTGGAGTTGTGATTACTTATATGTTATTATGATAGTATTTTACTGGTCCTGCCCACTGGAGACTGAATTGGTCTGAATGTGGAACCTGAACTAAAAGGACTGTTCATATCTTAGTGTCATATTTGCAGTTCACAAATTCATCCCCAGGGCCGGACTGGACCCTTTGGTGGGCTGGATTTGGCCCCCGGGCTGCATGCTTGACACCTGTGCACTATATGGACAAAAGTATTGGGACACGTTGAATTCAGGTGTTTCTTTTCTAAGAGTGTATTCACACCTACTTCGTTTGGTCCATTTAAAACGGACTAGAGTTCGTTTGCTCCCTTGGTCCGGACCTTTTGGGCTGATGTAAATAAAAAACACCGAACTCTGTTCTGGACCAAACAAGCGAACCGAAACCCAGCTGAAGAGGTGGTCTCGTCGTGGTTCCATACGATTTTGTTTATTGTTTAAATAAAGTTTGCAATAAATTGCTGTTTGTTTATTTATTTATTTTGAATTAGCATTAAAACCAAACAACAGAAGGATTATATAAAAGAAAGTCCAACATTCAAAAAGGTGCAGGATGAAGTTTAACTTATGTCCCACCTCCTTACCCCATCCTTCTACCTACCCTAAATTCCTATAAGTAACTAAAAAACGATACATATATCAGACTAAATTCTGACTATGCAAAAAACATAAAATTCCCGTACATATCAACGAGAGACTGTCCATTTTGCAGCTGCATTTCACATTAAAGTAAACTCTGTCCGTTTTGTAGCAGTAATAATACACATATGAAAAACAAAAATAAACTCTGTCCTTTTCATTACAATAATACACATATTAAAAAACAAAAGTAAACTGTACAATTCATAACAAAAACCCACATTAAAAAAAACAAAAATATACTCTGTCCATTTCATAACATTAATACACATATGAAATACAAAAATATACTCTGTCCATTTCATAACAATAACACACATATGAAAAACAAAAATAAACTCTTTCCATTTCATAACAATAACACACATATAAAAAAACAAAAATAAACTCTGTCCAATTCATAACAAATCCCATATAAAAACCAAAAATACACTCTGTCCATTTCATGACATCGATACACATATGAAAAAATAAAAAAATAAAAAACTCTGTCCATTTCATAACAATAATACACATATTTAAAAACAAAAATAAACTCTGTCCATTTCATAACAATAATACACATATTAAAAAACAAAAATACTGTCCTTTCATAACAAAAATACACAAAAAAAACAAAAACAAAACTCTGTCCTTTTCATAAAACGCACATATCAAAACAAAAGTAAACTCTCCCTTCCATAACAATAATGCACAAAAAAATAAACTGTCCATTTCTTAGCATTAATATATTTATCAAAAATAAACTATGTCCAATTCATAACAATACCCATATAAAAAAAACAAAACAAAAATATACTCTGTCCATTTTATGACAATAAATAATAAAAAAAAATAAATCATGAATGATTTTTTTTTTTTTCCATCAAGTGTAATTAATTTTTTAATGCCTCTGGACATCGAATTTATTGCTTTTTGATGCCATTTAAGACCTTAATTTACACAGAATCTATTTAACGACTTAATGCTTTTTAATGACCCGCAGAAACCCTGTGTACGATACTGCCCCCTGCTGGTGAGAGTTTGGAACATCAACCTTACATAGAACTACTGTAATGTGTTCTCGTTCCCCTCAGTGGGGTCAGCGGTGGCAGACCATAATAAGGTGTTGTTAGTAACACAATGATATAAAGAGTCCATTTGAACATCAGCATCAGCAGAATTAAACTCACCTCATATGGTTTGGAGTCCAGTTTGTGTCTGTGTCTCCACTCTGCCCAACGTCGCTCAGATGGTTTCTGGTTCACCTCCTCGAAAAATGGGCAAATTACTGCTGATTGCCTGCTTTTGTTATCCACCTTTAGATGTCTTACATTCTATTGTCAGAGCAGTCAGATCTGCTGACAGCCCGCTCTTACATTTAGTTTGAACGCTTTGTAAGTGCATCCATTTCTGTGGGAACTGTCTGTTTTTACTTTAACTGAACCATCACCACATGAAGCTATTAAAGCTATATTTCTCTGTGGCTCCAGGGATGTGAATTTTCCATTTCTTTCTTCAAATGCACATCATATCATAGAATATTTCTTGGATTGTAAAGGACAGAATAATACTGTTTGTTCTATAGAATGTACGTGCTTTGAATATGTGTTAATAGAAAAGTGCTATATAAACCTAATCCATTATTATTATTATTATTATTATTATTATTATTATTAGTAGTAGTAGTAGTAGTAGTAGTAGTAATAATAATAATAATAATATTACAATTATAATAATAATAATAATAATAATAATAATAATAATAATAATAATAATAATTATTATTATTATTATTATTATTATTATTATTATTATAGAAGGGGTGTCAAACATACAGCCTGCAGGTCAAAACCAGCCCACCAAGGGGTCCAATCCAGCCTATGGGATGAATTTGTGAAATGCAAAAATGACACTAAAGACTTTAACAATCAAGGGTGTCAATGTCATCGTAGTTCAGGTTCCACATACAGACCAATATGATCTAAAGTGGGTCCGACCAGCGAAATCCTATCATAATAACTTATAAATAATGACAACTCCAAATGTTTCTTTTTGTTTTAGTGCAAAAAGTATAATTCTGTAAAATTTGTTCACATTTACATGCTATCCTTTCACAATAAAATGTGAATAACCTGAACAAATATGACCAACCTGAAATGTCTTATGAGAAGTAAATGTAATTTGACCAATATTCTGCCTGTTACTAAATGTTCTGTGTATTTGTAGATCCACTGTGATCTGTAAGTTGTAATATACATGTGTAAATGATAAACTGAAAAACATAATATTGTTAAAATTGCACTCATTTTTCTCTTTTTTTTTTGTTTTAGTTCAGGGGCCACATAAAGGCCAATTCAATCTGAGATGGGTCAGATCAGTAAAATACTATCATAATAACCTATAAGTAATGACAACTCCAAATTTGTCTGTGTTTTAGTGTAAAAAAAAAAGAAGTAATGTTACAGGAAAATGTTTACATTTACAAACTATCCTATCACAAAAAAATGTGAATAACCTGAACAAATATGAACAACCTGAAACGTCTTCCAAAAAATATGTTTAATTTGACCAATATTCTGCCTGTTAGTAAATGTTTTGTGTAATTGTAGATCCACTGCAATCTGTAAATTGTAATGCACATGTATAAATGACAAAACTGAGGTATAAAAATAACCAAATTTCTCTTATTTTTCATGAAAAAAAATCCACATTGTTCATGTTATTCACATTTTTAAAGGACAGTTGTCGATGCAAACTTTTTTTCACTCTAAAACGGGGTTTCTCAACCTTTTTTGAACCACGCCCCACTAAGAGCACCATGAGCCTACTGGTGCACCCCCTATGACTGAAAAAAAATGTGTGGGAAGGGGGGTGGGGGGGTCATAATCGCAAAAGTAATGCAACGGACCTATAAGAGGAGGCTGTGGTGGGTTATATAGGTTTGTAGATAAAGCTGGAATAAAGTGAAAGTGAGCTCCACTCATCTTATCACCGACTACCTGCTGCCCCCCAAAAACAAATTTATGACCAGGGGGGTGGGTGGGGCTGATGTGCCGGACGATATTTCGGGTCAAAGTGCGCGTCCTTCCATATGTCCGTGTGAAACTTGCGCGGATCTAAAGTTCCGCATCGAACGACGTCTTTCGTTCCTTTTTCTTTTTCTCATCATACTGTGCCGTTTCGGTACAGCTGTGTACCGAACTGAACAGGTGTGTACCGAAACAGTTTGGTTCGGTATGTGTACCGTTACAGGCCTAATATATATATATATATATATATATATATATATATATATATGTGGCGGCTGCTCGTCTTTCAGACAGGGGAAGCTCATTGTCGGCTTACATAAAAAAAAAAAAAAAAAAGAATTAAGAAAATGCTCAGTGACCTTATCGTACCAAGTAGGCGTCTTTTCCAGGGACTGGACCAGTGTCCTCTGAATGTCCAGCAGAGCTGGGCTGCTCAGATTGCCTTGGCCCAGTGTGTTGTGGGTGTAAGACTTCAGCCTTTTAAACTACAGATGCTCCTTTCACTCCGACCTAGCCGACACTTTGATTGATTTAACTATCTACAAAACAATATTAAACTCGAACAAGAAATGATTAAATTATGTAACTGAAACAAGAAAACGCTGAAATTATGTTAAATTGAAACAAGGAAGTCCAATGAGTGGGTTTTATTTACAGTGCAAGAAATGAACGAGTAATTTCGTAGCTGTTTCTCTCTTGATTTCACCGCAGAATGTGCGACGGTATTAAACTGAACTGTGTCACTGAAGGAGGAGATCTGAAAACAGCTGTCAATCAAACGGGATTCAGCCTTTCGACCGATCCTCCAATCAGCACGTGGGATTCTGGCGTCCGGCCCGGCCGAGCTCCGCCCACAGCTTCATTCACCCCCAGAGACGCCCGGCGTCCGGGGGCGGGACAACATCGTGGCATTTATCCAATTACCGTCCAGTTTTGAGGCAATGAAAAAAACTGTTCCACTCAGTCCCATTGAAGCCCAGAGACGGACACAGTCTACGGACAAATGCACTGAGCAGAGATGGAGGAGAAAACAGAGACACGGGAATGGAGGAGAAGTGAACAACATCGCGTCCGTTGATTTGTGATAAAGCTGATTTGAACGAACTCATCTGTGAGATGAACGTGTTCTAACACATTTGTAGTCAATGAAATGTCAACACAACCGAACATATTTAACCATTTAATTTTCGTAATTTTAGGGGAAGCCGGGCTTCCCTTGCAGTCTCAGAGAAATCGCCTCTGGTATATATGTATATACTGACCTACAGTATAACCTGTAAATGAGAAGAAGTGGTGAAGGTGGGCGTGGTCAGAAGCAGGTGACAGGGTTCATTATCTGAAAGTGCCACCCGTTTCCCTCAGTAGAAAACCTCTCCAGGATCGTTACAAATCACACTGAGGAGGTAAGACTTCACTCCATTAAATAATCTATATTCTCTGGAGTAAAGTGATTGAGAGATTCTGGGGTTGCAATGACATTTTTAGGGGTCGACCATAAAAGACAGAGAACATCTGAGATGCAGAAAAATCATTATTTTCCCAGTTTATGCCTGCTTATCATGCTCCAGCAGCTTAGGGCTGGAAAGAGAAGGAAGCATATTCAAGAAGGAGGAAGGAAAAAACAAAACAAAACACATATATTCTTGTGTTTTCATGCACATCAGGTGTTGAGGCTGCAACTCAAATTCCATCTCATCCTTTTCCCTCCAATAAATAAATTACAAACCAAAAACTTAGATGCCTTGAGTGGTGGAAAATAAATCTGATACCGCTGTTGATGCATTTGGCTGGAGGGGAGTGAGTTTAAGGTGCTCTGGTTAAATCAACTTAATGCAGCAGCGGAATGATTGTACAGCATTAACATTAGAGGTTAGATAAGCTGTTTCTATAGTCTTATCAAACATACAATAGAAAATCATGTACATTTATACAGTAGTTAAGCAAACTAGCCACATAATTCTAATTTTTGGGGAACTGAAATGTTTATTAACCCTTTTAACATAATCCAAGCACAAAATGTTGCCATATCTGGTTATGATATATTTTTTGTATCACATTCAATAAACAGGGCAAGTTTTTGCTCATAACGTTATCTTTAGATACAAAAAGATTTTTTTTTATCAGTAACATTTTGAAAATATAGAACATTTCAGGTATTTATTTATTTGACATAAAACTTTTTACAGCCTTTTTATTTCCCTTGAATGGCATCATAATTTCAATGTTTTTAAAATTTCAACCACATAACAATATAACCATTCTTCTTAACTTTTGAAAATTACCAAAGACTTTTCTACGAAGTGTGTGTTGGATGATTTAAGACAGCAGACATATTGAAAAGGGGAAAAAAAAACAAAAAAAAAAACAAAACCTTCCCACTGGCTGTAGTCGGATGATAATCCACCAGGGGGCAGAAAAAAAATCTTCAGTACTGTAAATTGCTTTTTTTTCTCTTTTTTTTTTACTGTAAATTGCTTTTTTTTTAAACCCCCCCTCCCCCTAAAAAATTAAAAAAAAAAAAAAAAAAAAAGGAGGGTAAGGGGTATTGTTTTTGGTTCGGTTTGTTTGTTAACACTCTAGCAGCAAAACTATTGATTGAATTCATACAAAATTAGGGTTATATATTGCCAGTGACACAGAATAAATCTCATTACATTTTGGGAAAAGTAGGTCAAAGTTACGATTTTTTATGAATTTTTTAGTATCTTTTTTTTTTTCCCCATTTCCTTATAATTCTTATAATGGCTGAAATTTCAAATGTCTGCAGCAGCAAAACTATTGGTTAAATTCATACCAAATTGGGTTTATAGACTGGCAGTGACCTGTAATAGATGTGATTACATTTTGGAAAAAGTAGGTTAAAATTCAAATTTTTTATACATTTTTAAAAATCTCTTTTCCCCCCATTTACTTATAATGGGGGGAATTTCAAATGTCTATAAAACATGAATTTTGTTTCAATTTACTTCAAACTTGGCACATATATAGAGGCAACTGATACGCTGACATCAGCACATGCATAGACATGTTGACATCAGCTGGATCGACGCCAAAATAAAGTACAATACGTGTGAGGGGCGGGGCTTGTTGTGCGTGGAACCACTTGTTTTTTAGTTTTTTTATACTCGCACATAGTTTTTTTAATATGCATATTTATTCTATCTTCTGTCTTCTATAGTTTTTATATGCATGTTTATTCTATCCTCTATATTCTATAGTTTTTTTTATATATTTATTCTATCTTCTAATTTTTTATATGCATATTTATTCTATCTTCTATATTCTATAGTTTTTAAAATATATTTATTCTATCTTCTAGTTTTTTTATATGCATATTTATTCTATCCTCTGTAGTTTTTATATGCATATTTATTCTATCTTCTATATTCTATAATTTTTTATATGCATATTTATTCTGTGTTCTAGTTTTTTATATGCATATTTATTATATCTTCTAATTTTTTAAATGCATATTTACTCTATCTTCTAGTTTTTTATATGCCTATTTATTCTATCTTCTATATTTTTTTAATATGCATATTTATTCTATCTTCTACAGTTTTTATATATGCATATTTATCTTCTATAGTTTTTTTATATGTATATTTATTATATCTTCTATAGATTTTAATATGCATATTCATTCTATCTTCTATAGTTTTTTTATATATGCATATTTATCTTCTATAGTTTTTTATATGTATATTTATTCTGTCTTCTATAGTTTTTTATATGCATATTTATTCTGTCTTCTAGTTTTTTATATGCCTATTTATTCTATCTTCTATATGTTTTTAACATGCATATTTATTCTATCTTCTATAGTTTTTTATATATGCATATTTATCTTCTATAGTTTTTTTTTAATATGTATATTTATTCTATCTTCTATAGATTTTAATATGCATATTTATTCTATCCTCTATAGCTTTTTTATATGCATATTTATTCTATCTTCTATAGTTTTTATATGCATATTTATTCTATCTTCTATAGTTTTTTATATGCATATTTATTCTATCTTCTATAGTTTTTTATATGCATATTTATTCTATCTTCTATAGTTTTTATATGCATATTTATTCTATCTTCTATAGTTTTTTATATGCATATTTATTCTATCTTCTACATTCTATAGTTTTTGATATGCATATTTATTCATCCTGTATATATAGTTATAGTGCCTGTTTGTATTTATTTCTGCTGCCAACTGAGCCACGTTCATCTAAATTTCATTTTTGACCTATTGAAGTACTGTATTTGACCTATTTTAGAAGTATCGGTCTTGTTGGTATGAGAAATCCCTCAGAACCTGGAGTAGCAAATATGATACAAATGGTTTAAAAGCGTTAAACCTCCAACGGGCAATCCCAACTTCTGCAGTCAAGGTATGGTTGGACTTTAGAGACCCAACCTTATGTGATCTCATAAATCACCCGTGCCTTGTTCAGCCCATCCATACTATATGTTTCCAAAACAAAGAGCATGAGAAAAATAAGAAAGAGCTTTTTTTTTTTTTTTTTTTTTCTCCGTCGTTCCTTTCTAAGGCAGGCTTGGCTTGCCTTAAGGCTACACTTTGTCTTTGCCTCCTACTTTCCCACATCTGACAATCCTCAGGGGTTGGTGTGCATAAAAAAGTAAGGAAGTGATTGAACTTATAGCATATCGCTATGCTTACAGTCTCCCTGACAGACACTCACGTACAACAGCTGTGTGAGAACAGCGGGCTAGTTGTGTTTGCGATAAAACATGAAAAAGGATACAGTTATAATGGCGTGCCACAACAGTGTTATGTGATTATGGATTCAGTCAGCTCCATTCCCTATCGCCGGAAACTCCAAGCAGAATGGTAGATTGGTCGTGGCAGTGTTTGCAGGCTGTGTTTCACTTTATGTTTCTCATTAGAACGGCTGGAATTTATGCTTAAACACAGGGGAAAGATGTTCATTTGCAGGTCTCATGTTAGCTGCTACTATACGGTTAGTGACTCAGTATGAAAGTTAATGTGAAATTCAGCCACAGGTTCCTCTTACTGCTGGATAACAATCACTTTTGGGATGCACACAGATCATTTCGCCTCAGGCTAGGTCACCTCCATCCTATATACATAAAGCTTTAATCTGACTTCAGTGGGAGCACCAGCCTTCAGGTCACCTTTACTGTCAGAGTCTCTTTAGTGTCGAAGAGGAGTTTGGTTTGATGAGATTTCAAAGTGCACGACGGTTAAATAATTAAAGCATTTTATAATCACTTTCAGAACTTGAGAGCAGAACTTACAATGTGTTGTGAAACAAGGGCGGTTATTTCTGAACGCTAGATAGTTGTGCTTACAAGTAACGCTCACCTCTTATCAAATAGAAGAGGAAAAATAGAAATAGATGTGGTTCGCGTTTAGACAAAAGGGTTGAGAAAAACAGAACACTCATAAATTCACATCTCTCTGGTTTTTTTATGCTGAGTTCACTTCTCAAAACATGCCAACCTGTTGATAAATTCTCCAAAATAATAATTATTTTAACCCATAAAGACCCAAACATCCACCATCTACCAAACTCATCCACCGATATGAACTGTTTAATCCCTGTTAATCAACTAATACATGTAAATAATTGGTGTAAAATACAGTTTTTCATTTTTTCATAGTCATCAGATATGACCCATATGGATGTTCAGAGGCTCCGTAGTGAACGTGGAAACACCGTCATCTTCTACAACATTGATTCACCAGTAAAACCCATGGAGTTGGATCAACGACAGTGGATGGACACACTGGGTTTATGTTCAGTTAATGATAGATTTTGCTGAAAAAGTGACTTTTTCTTCAGTTTTCTGTATTTTTGACACAACAATCCTCAACTTTAATCAAAGCTTTAATGAACATCTACATGGTTAGTGAATTAAATGTAGAAAAATGACTGATTTTCACTAAAAAAACAAAAACAAAAACACAAAATACATAAGATAATATTACAATAAATAGTGACAAATCACTTAAGGATGGTTGAATATAGAGAAAAAAATCATTTGGGAAGTGCCATAAATGTCACACTGGGTCCTTATAGGTTAACACGGAAAATGATAGAAGTTTAGTTATTGCATTATTTATATAGAAAGTATTTACCTCTGATTTCTAAACTCAGGGCTAAATAATATTAAAAAGTCTACATTAGATATAAAAGTTGACATATTCTGTAATTTTTACCAATAAATGTTGTTGGTAACATGTTGAGCTTGGTCTATTATGCCTCTTATTCCATTTGGACGTTCAGAGGCTCTGTCGTTACCATGGAAACACCGTCATCTTCTACAACATTGATTCACCAGTAAAACCCATGGAGTTGGATCAACGACAGTGGATGGACACACTGGGTTTATGTTCAGTTAATGATAGATTTTGCTGAAAAAGTGACGTTTTCTTCAGTTTTCTCTATTTTTGATATAATAATCCTCAATTTTAATCTGAGTTTTCATGAACATCGACATGATTAGTGAATTAAATATAGGAAAATACCTGATTTTCACTGAAACCCCCCCACAAAATACAGACTATAATACAATAAATGATGATAAATCACTTAAGGATGGTTAAATTTAAAGAAAAAAAAATCATTTGGGAAGTGCCATAAATGTCTCACTGGGTCCTTATGGGTTAAGACAGAAAATGAAAGAAGTTTAATTACTGTATTATTTCTATAGAAAGTATTTCCCTCTTTGATTCACTTTAATGACTGATTTACCAAGTTTGGAGTGAAATGTGCCTTACAAATAAAGTTGTTGTTTTAAAATATATATTTATTCATTTTTACAAAGAACAAGTTAATAATAATAATAATAATAATAATAATAATTATTATTATTATTATTATTATTATTATTATTATTATTATTATTATTATTATTATTATTATTATTATTATTTTCTACAAAAGTACAGTCAGGGCCTTTGAGGCACAAAGTGTTATGTTTACAAGTTTCCACAGACTTTCTGTTTTCACTTCTCTTATTGCACTAAATGTGAACTATTGCAAGAATGTTATGCTTTCTATTATTTTTTATTTTATACGGTATTAAATTAAGCAGGACTGAGTTCTGTTAAAGGCAGATATTTATTTGATTCTACTTTAAGTTAAGCCAGACAGAGTTCTGCTAAAAATATATTCTTATTCTGTGAACTTTAACAGGGTAGGTCTGAGAAATATATTTATTTTATTCTGTTACTTTTGTCATTCTGCACAAAAAAAAATAAAAAAAATACATTATTAAACTAGAAAAGCACTCTGAGAGCACAGCCCTCCAACAAGGCAGATCAGCCCCCACCCAACCCCCTCCAAAATTTAATCATTTGTTCCTTGTGCCTGGGGATGTAACAATTACCGGCTTAATGATAAACCACGGTAAAATTCCCGACGGTTAGTATTACCGTTTAAATTCTAATTATCATGATAACCATGTTTGATTGCCGCACATTCAACACAAACTTCATATGGAAAATGGTCAAACAATGGCTATAAGGTGCCATCTTTCATGCACATTTTTATGTTTGATGTTTACATGTTAATATGTGAATGTTTCTGCCAACAGAGAGTACACTGTGCCTATTATTGTATTTGTTTTTTTTGTTTGTTTTGTTTTTTCAAAATACAATTAGGTCATATTATTTCAGGTTGTGTATAAATACTTTTTGAACATTCTGTGCACATTTCAACAATACCGTGATAATTATGATAACCATGATAATTTTGGTCACAATAACCATGATACAAAATTTTCATATTGTTACATCCCTACTTGTGCCAGTATCAACATTCCCTGAAAATTTCATCCAAATCCGTCCATAACTTTTTGAGTTATCTTGCTAACAAACAAACAAACAAACCCCAATGAAAACATAACCTCCGCAATTCCTTGGTGGAGGTATTAATAAATTGTTTTCCATGTAGTTGTATCACTCAAAAACATGCATCTAATTAACCCTTTCATGCATAGTGGTCACTACAGCGGACAGTTATTCTACAGCTGATCTCTTGTATATTCATGGGTTTTATTGTTTTACATCCATATCAGCCAACACAGTGGACGCTTATGCACCATCACAAACACTGCAATTCACACAATTTCTGTAACGTTGCTGTTCTTGATGAACCTGATCTGCAGTAACATGTTTGAGTGTAAATCAAGTGCTAGTTGTAATTTGGTTGTAATTAACAGTTTTCTTGAACAAAAAAGTTTTTTTTTTGTTGCATATTATCTCCACAAAGTTAGTAATAGCTAGTATTAAAATATGAGAAAATGTGAGAAAACATCAGATTAGCTGCATTAACCCTTTCATGCATAGTGGTCACTACAGTGGACAGTTACTATACAGCTTTACTCTTGTATATTCATGGGTTTGGTTGTTTTAGTTCCTTATCAACCAACACAGTGGACACTTATGCATCATCTCATCAACTGCAATTCATACCATTATTGTGACTTTGCTGTTCTTGATTGGTTCTTGAGTGGAAATCAATTGTTAATATTTATTTTTTGCATATTATCTCCATGAAGTGAGTAATAACTAGTATTAGAATATGTTAAAATGTGAGAAAACATCAGATTAGCTGCGTTAAACATGGTTTCATTTCACTGTTTTCATATCACTTGATGATACTGGGTTTTAAATATATGTTTCTTTGCTTCAAGAATAAAATTCATGGTGTAGCTGAGTGGACGTTTTTGTAACTCCATGAAAAACAGGTTGATTAAAAAAAAAAAAAAAAATCAGTCACATTGGGTTTTTTTCATGCCTAAAGAGGAATAAAAACACTCAGGAAAAATAAATCTTGATTAAGGTTCTCATAGTTCATGCATGAAATGGTTAAATATGTTTTTATTTCATAGTTTTCATAACATTTTCTGTTATTGCGTTTTAAACGCATGTTTCTTTGCTTCAAAAACTAAACACATGAGTACACATTTTTGTAACTACATAAAAAATAGGTTCATTTAAAAAAGAAAAAAAAATCAATAACATTGTTTTTTTCATGCCTATGAGGAATAAAAACAGTCAGGAATCAGCCCTACGATGAACTGGCGACTTGTCCAGGGTGTACCCCGCCTTCGCCCCTATGTAGCTGGGATAGGCTCCAAGCGACCCCCGTGACCCTAGTGAGGATAAAGCGGGTTCAGAAAATGAATGAATGAACTAGAAAAGCACTCTGAGAGCGCAGACCTCTGCCAAGGCAGATCAGTGCCCCCCCCCCGATCACCACCAAAATTTAATCATTTGTTCCTTGTGCCAGTATCAATATTTCCTGAAATTTTCATCCAAATCTGTCCATAACTTTTTGAAAGATCCGGATCAGTCTTTGCCATTTGATAGAACACCCCATTGTAAATCCCTGAGTCAAATTGCATGAGATTTGCACAATTCCCCCATATTGTGATTTCCACCATAAATATTAGTCCCATATTTATTTTACCTATATTTTAAGATTCCTTGACCATGAAAACATACCATTAGCAACTGGATTCATAATTATATCCTTATTAGTTCAGTAGTTATTCACGAAAATCACATTTCTCGTAATGGCGGTTTTCTTCTGGATCTAGCTCCTTAAGTATTAAAGCTACATGAAATCCGGTGGCATACTCCCGATGCGGAACTGACTGAGCTCCACGATGGCGCTTGTCAGAAATTTCTACCTTTAATATTAAAGGCACAGTAGGCCAAAAAGTAAGGGCACCCCCATTTTTTTATATAAATTGATAAAATCCGCCTTCTGGATCAGGTTCTTTGAATTGTGATAGAGGACCCCACTGTCAATTCCTGAGTTAAATTTCATGAGTTTTGGTCAATAATTAAGCGAGATATTGGGAAACAAAAATTTTGGCCCCATTTACCACAATGTTAACGAAAATTTCAAAGTGATCTAGAATCCAGGATTTCTTCCGGATCACCCCCAAAAGTTAATCATTTCTTCCTTATCCCATTTCCAGCAAACCCTGAGAATTTCATCAAAATTTGTCCATAACTTTTTGAGTTATGTTGCACACTAACGGACAGACAAACAGACAGACAAACAAACCCTGGCAAAAACATAACCTCCTTGGCGGAGGTAATGAATGAATGAACACTCAGGAAAAAAATATCTTGACAAAGGTTCTTATACTTGGTGCATCAAAGGGTTAAATTCAGGCTTCAGTCAAAAAGTTTAAAAATCATTTCACACACACAAAAAAAGGCTAAATAAATTCACCATTGGGGGTTGGCCGGCCTTGCCAATGAAGTGTCCCTTTTTTTTTTTTTTTTTTTCACGGAGTTGGCAACCCTCCATCCAAAGGTCAATTCTGGACATTAAAGTCCTTCTTCCACACTCTCAGGATCAACTTTTTAGCGATCACCATACCAAACAAAACAGCAGCTTTCTCACATTTACTGGTAAAACCCTAGAAGCCCCAATGATGGCAGTGAGTGGATCTGGATCCTAGTGTTTCCCACAAAAAGTTTTTTGCTTCTGGCTGTCGAGTGTACACCGAGCAGCTTCAGCATGAGTTTCAGTTTAACATTCATAACCGTATTTTGACCGGAAGAGACGTGTCAAACACTCTGACAACGTGTCAAGTACAAGAACCTACAATGATGAACTCCCACAACCCGCAGAGATATTATTGTCCTTTCATGTGTTAAAAAAACAGTGGGTAACTCTGTGCTTCCTGAATAAACCATGGATAACTCTAAATGTGCGTACATTTTTTTCCTGTCACGGCGAGGGACAGCGGCGTTCAATCAATCCCCCGGAGGCATGGAACAGCCTGGGGCTATTATATGGGGAGCTCTTTCTGTCAAATCCAGTGGAGAAACATTGCTGACAGAGGCAGTCAGGCAACTTGAATCAGATGCCAAGGTTAGCCTTTAATGTAGTGGGTATGGTGTGTTCAACGACGGAACGGCTAACAATTAGCACGCTAATCAGCACTGTCAGTCAATGCATCACTTTTTGTAGGGAAAACACGCTGGCATCCTCATAGCTCTGCAGAAATGAAAAAGCACCACTTCTGTTCAGCATTCACTTTTTTTTTTTCCCTTTTGCATCCACAGTATACAGCGCAGCGAGCAAACTGCAAGAAACATTTAGGGATTCTCCAAAGATAAGATAGCGCCTTAATTGTATGTTGACTTCTAGAGGAAAGTGTGATGAAATCCTGAGCAATCGTAAGAGCAGTCGTATGCATGCTCTTAAACTGCTGTGGATAGATCATCTGCTGTTTTTTTGGGTTTTTTTTTCAGTCAGAAGTATTTTTGAAGTTTATAACGAGGGCATGAGGGAAACTATTTTAACCCAGCAAAAGATCTAATGAACCTTACAAAAATAAAAAATAAAAAAAATCAGTGCAGAAGTCAGCATCGTAGACAAACTGGACTGAAAAATCTGCATATCTACATGAAAAAGCTTTTTTATATTTATTAGAAAAACTATCAACTAAAATCATAATAGACTGTAATTAATTCTTCCTGCTTGTATTTCATTGAACCAAAACAAATCTAAACTAATGACGATGTGCTTTCATGCCGAATCCTGCAAAGACCACCTTAAAACATGCACTAATTATAACAACCCATAACTCACCCATTGACTTTGGTTTTAATCTTACTTTTAGTTATTTGGCACTTTTTGAGCATAAACAGTAAGAGCTTTCCAGGTTGAAAAATATCCAAATGGAAGTAATTAAGGTGCAGATGTTACAAGACAGGATCTCACATGTGGCACATAATTATCGTTCTAATAAATGAAAATATGAGAAATAAAGTGCAGCTAGTACAACAAACTACTAAGTGTGTATAAAACACACACATGATACCACTAAGGCTACGTTCACACAAACATCCTTAATACTCAACTCTGATTTGTTTCCTAGATTTGATTCTCCTCAGTTAAAGTATTTTAAAAAAGTGTGAAAATAATCCAGTACCTTTAAGGTTTATGTACCAATATGAAAGTATTCAAGTCAAGTAGTTACTGTGCAGCACATGTTTTATGTAAGATGTTTTTGGATTCATTTGTCTGCTCCATTTTAGTGTTGTACAACTATAAAGGGGTTATATGTAGAGTTTCTACTTTCAAATATTAAAAAACACAATAATCGTCAGAGCGTTTAGAATAAATAGGTGTCAAGTAGGGATGCAAATTATTGATTAATCCATTAATCACTAGTTGGTTGACCTTATTGATTGATTAGTAGGCCTGTAACGGTACACAAAATTTTTGGTTCGGTACGTTTTTGATTTTAAAAGCCACGGTTTGGTTTTTTCAGTTCGGTACGGGAAGAAAGAAAACCCCTCAAAATGTGTTTAATGCATTTGTTATGAATTTTTGAACATTTTTCCCCCAATTTTAGGAGGCAATAGAATATCGAAAAACAGGAGTAACATAATTCTGCTGTTATTAATCAAATATAAAATAAAATAAATAAAATATTACTAACTGTATTTTAATTTTTAACATTAGTAAAGCACTTTTCCCTGACAGGTAGTTTTGAACAAACAAATTCCACATGAAGTGCAACATTAACAAGAGGGCAAAATCATACTCTCTTTTAACAAACTTAAGAGCAACATTGACAACAAAATCAACCAAATTACTTATTTTAGGACAGCTAACAAACTGTTTAGGCCACTTTGTGTATTTATGTGTGTGTGCAGGGTACAATTTGTCAAAAACAAAGGGGGGTGTGTGTTTTTTTTTTGTTTTATGTTGGAGTGTGTGTGTGTGTATGTGGGGGGTAGTTATATACATGTGGGTGCGGTCCTCATCATACTGTGCTGTTTCGGTACAGCTGTGTGCCAAACCAAACAGGTGCGTACCAAAACGGTTCGGTTCGGTATGTGTACTGTTACAGGCCTATCGATTAGCAATTCATTGATAAACAGCGATTTTCCTGCAAACCTGAATTTCTCTTTTGATAGGGTCTATAAGAATAAAAGCTAAATATTGTTTATATACTTAATGAAAAAAACATGTCATATTCCTTCATAATCATTGATTTATTGAACCATTGGGGATACAGTACAGCCAGTGGCATTTATGTAGTAGCCTATAACCTAAATAAACTCTGTGAGAAATTCAATAAAATAAATGGAACTGAAGAGGGGCAGTTTAGAAGAAATGGGCATTTCTGACTTTGCATCACTGACATGATGGAGCAAGAGTTCAGCGGAGATGCTGCCGCCGCACCCCCCTTCCCGTTACTTTCCCATGGGGTGACCGCGGGACATAATGTGGGACATACCTGTGGCTCACATCATAATTTAATGAAGCAAATTCTTAACAACAATTAATTGATGGTCAATTAATTTTTTACATCACAAGTGTTAAGTTCTACTAAAGATGCCAGTGAACTGCCAAAGTGAGCGGCCAAAACAAGCCTAAAACAGCACGATTAATGAAAATACAAAAGGATACATCAAAATGAGGGATGCACCGACACCGATACCAGTATCGGGTATCGGCTCCGATACTCAGTGTATGTACTCGTATTCGTACTCGTAAAAGTAATCCGATACAAAATGCACCAATTCCACTTACGGCCGTGTGACATTCACAGTTCAGTGCAGCAGGTACGCGGAGGAGGAATAATGTGTGTGGAGTGTGAAGAGTGTGGAGATTTTTCAAAATAAATGATGGTGATAAAAGTAACGCTGACTGACAGTAACGTTAAAGACACAGACAGATACGGATGCAGCGTTCTGTCCGTCCTCTGCATACATTCCATCTGTTTTCCAGGATGCACACCCAGACAAAGAATACCACCGGGAGTATGGAGTGGTGCGGACTGCCGCCAGCGGAAGTGAAAACTAAACTTTTCGCTCATTTCTCTTTTCTCTACCTGATGAAGCTTCGCTTTTAAACCTTACCAGCGAAAACGCTGCAATATTAGTATCACATTAGTGTTGCCTCTGTCGTCTCCATGTTTCTTATTACTGACTTTCTTCTTATTCTTCTCAAAAAACTTTACTCTTCTTCATGGTATTTGTCCAGTATGGTTAATTCAGAGCGGCGCCCCCTGGTGGATTAATTGAGAAACGCTCATTCCAACACATTAAATGTCAGTAGCAGCACTTTGTTCCAGTCAGACTAATGACAACGACAATAAAGCACATTTACAAAAGGAACTAAGAACTGAAATGGGATTATTAAGTACTTGTTAGAATAATTGTTCATAAGTTATCACATTCATGCCAGTCTTATGATGTTATTATATGCTGTGTTGAATGAGGGCAAAGTGCTCTTAGAGTTCTTTTCAGGTTTTACAGAAGTGAAAGCACCTCGAAGGATGGGGACCATGCCTTGGAGACCAGTTGACCCATGTCGTCTGATCGAAAGCAGAAGTTCACACAAAGGCTACACAGATGTGTCTGGACAATTAAGTTTTGACATTTAATAAGAGGAAAATAATCATGCACCCATGTACTAACAATGTGATCAATACGTAAACCCTCAGACTAATCACACCCATGTAACTAGGGAACACCCAAATGAAATAAATGAGGAGAGCAAGGGCAGGACCCTCAGAGTGAGTTGGGGCATTGTAACTGAGCAGTGTTCTGTCAACTACTCTCCTCGCGAGCAAGAGATACTTGACTCCTGTGTGTTCTTGTGTCTTTCTTTGAATTTAGGTGGTCTGAACCTGACAGTACTCGTATCGGTACTCGGTATCGGCAAGTACTCAAATGTAAGTACTCATACTCGGTCTGGAAAAAAGTGGTATCGGTGCATTCCTAATAAAAATCCATTACAAAGGCAGTCATGCAGGACCCAACCCCTTTAATTTTACTTTATATACACCACAAATCAGTGGAAATCACCCTCATTCCTAGCTGTTCTCTCTGATGGCTTATCTGTCTTAACCTCCTAAGACCCAGCTACGGGTTTTCTGTCCACATTTGTGGACAAGAGTTTCACAACTTTATACAAAAATAAAGAAAACTGTCCACCACAAAGGACATTCCATAAAAATTTAAAAAAAAATTGCATCTGAAATAACTGTTGCATCATGATGTTTCCAATATAGGCACTTACTGAATAAAAAACAAAAAAAAGAAAAAAGCTTGTACTTTGCTGACATTTCCTGGGTCTCAGGAGGTTAAGGAAGTTGAATTTTAGTATTAAAATTTACCAACTTTTGGTTCGTCCTATGATTCTCTTTAAGTGGAAGGAACCTCTGCTATACCCACCTTTGTGCAATGGGTGCATGATTTACTTTTCTTTTTCAAGTTGGAAAAAATTAAGTTTTCTGTTCATGGACAAATTCATTTGTTTTATTAACAATGGAATCCTTTTTTCTCTACTGTCAACAAGAGTGTCCTGCTGTCTCCTATGTCCTCTTGAAATTTGTTGTTAGTATACATTATATCAACTCTTAATCAGCCCTGAGCATTGTAAAGTGGAGTTGATAGTATTTATTTTGTTGTTTTTTGTTGTTGTTTTTTTTCTTCTCTTTATTTGTGTTTAAAAGGTCTGTAGGTTTGTTGTATAATTATTTTTTTATATTGTGTCTGTGTGGATCCTTATGTCTAAGTATATGTTTATGTAAATGTATAATTTTAAGTTAAATAAATAAATAAATAAATGTACCAACTTTAATTGGTGCCTGCAATCAGGAAATTAATCTTAGCTCGTGTGCTTTGGAAAACACATGGCAGCAAAGTTTAGTTTGCAATTTGTAGTTAATGGGCCAAAACGTGCAAAACTGCTGGTGTCTTTAAATCCACTAGGCTGACCCATTAATATTGGAAACAACTGCCAATGTATCAAGGCTTGTTGACATTTCTAACAAATTTTTGGTCAGCGGAGCTTATTCTCTAATACATTATAAATAAAAAGTGAATATACTGACCACATGAGGCTTGACAGTGCAGAGATATGAGTTAGAGGTTGAGGATTAAATGTTAAATGCGTTTTTCTTTCTTTTTCTCTTCAAATGGCCCAGTCAATCATGTCATTATTAAACTTAAAACAGTAGATGTTAGAACGGTGAGAACAGAAGCGTAAGAGGCACTTCTGCAAAGGTCAACCTAGAATTCATAAAACTACTTTTTTTTCTCCATAAATTAAAGCCAGGGGAAAATTCAGTTCGCTGGTTTACTCACTTCAGAGACAGAGAACTTGCTTTAATCCAGTTCTAGGGGTTTTATCCCCTCTAGCCTGATCAGAAACACACTTTTGGCCAATTCCAAAAGCCAACGGGGAGACGCGAGATTGAGGGCGAGACTGACAGCGGCTGGATATGCATTCCAGATTCCAACAAAGGGAAGACAAAAATGAGCTCCTCAAGGATCCTTAAAGAGAGCCAATATCATTTTACTGCAGTGGCTCGCTCATAAAGTTCACAAGAGCCTCTAAACCCACGTAAGCCTATTGTTAGAGCCAGCAATGGTGAATGATTTTCAGAATCAAAGACATGATAAAAGAAAGAATGGAGTGGCCCTACAGTGTGACCTCAGTGTGCACATCTTCATCTTTTCATTCTAAATCGTTGTCTAAAGTGTTGACACATAAAATGGAGCATGCTCAAACTGACAGGAGTTAAAAACAAACCAAGTTGCATGGATTTGCATATATTAACCATAAAAGCCTCCTATTTGTGTAAATCTTCTTATTCTTGAGGTTCATAGTATCTTATACTACGCCTACACACTTAATATTCCAGTTAAAACCACAGAGGAACCACTATAGACTCAACCATAGACCGTATAAAGATGGATGCTGTGATGCAGTTTACATTATATCCACCCTGTCTAAATCTTCTTAACCCTGTGAAGCCTGAACCATTAAATCACTGACAGAAAATTCCAGTTACCTGAAACTGGAGCCTTTATTGGTTCTTCTGCACAACCCCCCAATTTTTTATTTTTTTTAAGCTATACCTACTGATGTGGCATTTCTCACAGCACTTAGTAAAAGTTTGAACATGAACAACCCGCCTCCCTCAAAAGCCCCGCCCCCTTCCCTCTGCCTGAGCTCTGAGGCTCCTCCTCCTCTCATCTGATGCGCGATGGAAACGGAGGAGGAAGCAGAGGTGGAGGTCCGGTCCGTTTTGGCGTGTCCGCGGACCCCTCCCTCAGTAATCAGATACATCATCCACCTGCCGCGGGTCTGCGGCTCCTGTTCCATCAGTAGACCTGTTCCATCAGTAGACCTGGTCTGTGCAGTACTGGGTCAGTGTCTTCACTGCAGTGCCCAGGGGATGGGCGTGCGCACTGTGAACGCGCGGCCTCCGCGAATTTTCCGTGGACATTTGAAGTTTCATAGTCCATACAATTATCATCCTACATCATCTTACATGTGTGACACCATGTACATGTACCTGTATGAGTCCCACCGTCATAAAAGCTGAGCTTTATGCAGACCTGTTCAGTCCAGTACAACTGACTTCCGGACTTTTATCTCCATCCTTCATTCATCAGACTCCCGTTTGTGCCCCTCAGTTGTCGTTTCTGTTCATAAATCCGTTTTTTCCCTTCCACATGTGCATGTCAGTTCTATCCAAACACATCCTAGACAGTAGACTGTGGTCAGTGACAGGAGAAGCAGCGCCAGTGAAGCGTCAGATTCAGAGGGACACATATCGGATGTGAGACGGAGATAATGGATGATTGACAGGAGGCTCAGCCAGGTTCGGCCAATTATTTTATTCGGACCGACTAAAATGATTGGTCAGACTTTTATCAGAAATACATGAGAATTAAACATTTTTGAGTTTCAATACCTGGCGGATTTCTTTTACATTTTAGTTTGACACACACTTATTAGGAGCATTTTAAGATGACAAAAGAAAAGTGTGAAAATGCCACATCAGACAGTATAGCTCTAAATATCAATTTCCATGTATGAGTTTCAATTTTTTATCATATTTGATACATTGGGTCTCAATGCTCAAATATTATTATTTTTGAACAAACAAAAACATAATTTAACACAAACACGTCTAACAAATTGGTAATTCCTTTTCAAAATTACCAAAGTTCTTCCTCCTTCCTCATTAATGACAGTCTTGTAGTGTCACTGGAAAGGCCTCTGGTGAATGAACTCCTCCCCCCCGGTGGATTATCGGTGTATTGCATGTATCTAATTGTATACATCAGGTTTTTCAAGAAAAAATATATCACACTGATCATGTAGAGGGCTTCAAAACTCATGTATCAAATATGATACATTTGACGTTATAGGGTTAACCATAAACAATGTAAATGTTAAACAATGTTCCTCCTTCATATTATTGTTTAATGCACTCATAAGCCCTTAAAGGGGTCATATTTTGCTAAACCCACTTTTATTAGTCTTTGGTTCATTCAAAGCTATGTTTATATTCATTCTGGCAAAAATTGAGTGGATTTCTACAACCTGTTCAAATTCCTGCGTAATTTGTTACATTTTATAACTAGTTATTAAGCCTGTAACGGTACAAAAAATTTTTCGGTTCAGTACATTTTCGGTTTTGAAAGCCGCGGTTCGTTTTTTTTTTTTTTTTTTTTTTCAGTTCTGTACGAGAAGAAAGAAAACCCCTCAAAATGTGCTTAATGCATTTATTATGAATTTTTGAACATTTTTCCCCCAACTTTTGGAGACAATAGAATATAAAAAAAGCAGGAATAATAAAATTCTGCTGCTATAAAATAAAATGAATAAAATATTACTAAATGTATTTTAAACAGTAGTATTGCACTTTTCCCAGAAAGGTAGTTTTGAACAAACAACAAAAATCTAATCATAGTTCTGTCAGTTCACATTCTCCATTAAAAAAACAAAAAAAAAATTCCACATGAAGTGCAACATTAACAAGAGAGCAAACTCGTATTCTGTTTTAAGAAACTGAAGAGCAACACTGACAACAAACTTAACCTAATTATTTATTTTAGGACAGCTAACAAACTGTTTAGGCCACTTTATGTATTTGTGTGTGCACGCGCGTGTGCAAGGTGCAATTTGTCAAAAACACAGGGGGGGGTTCCGCCAAGAACGGTGGAGGGTATGTTTTAATTGGGGTTTGTCTGTTTGTTTATTAGTTAGCAAGATAACCTTAAAAAGTTATGGACGGATTTTGATGAAATTTTCAGGAAATGTTGATACTGGCACAAGGAAAAAATGAAATATGTCAAAACTTGGAGCTGATTACCTAAAATATTCAGTTGTTGGTTGAACCAGACAGAGCAGCACAGCCAACAACCTGGAGGGGGCGGGGCCTGAAGTGGCTCATGTGCATTTAAAGGGCCAGCGCTCAAAACCACCTTTCTGGTGTCATTACTCAGAAATAGGGTTGAAGACGGACCTGTGGAGTTGAATTAAGGAAGAATTCAGACTCAAGCAGAGCATTTACAGTTTATGTAGACCACAGGGAAATGTGTTAAAATGCTTAATTCCATTTAAAAACAAAATATTACTCCTTTGAAAGGTATTACAGTTGATATGGTAGGTCTTTAAGTTGTGTTGCCATAAACTTGTTCACCGTATTGTGTTTAAATGTGTCTGTTAAATGCCCAAACTGCAAAGAAAGTACTGTTAATCGACCCAGTTCCATCCATTCCAACCTGACAATTTATATTGAAATTAGGAACCAGTTATGTCTAACTTTGCAGCCCCTGGTGAGGAATGACTAAGAACAGTGGGAATCAAGGCCTTGGAGTAAAGAAATAAATTTTCCTAAATTCTAGAAGTCACAAATTTTTGCCAGTATGGCCGTGAAGTGGAGATTAAATTCTGTCTTAGTAGTCTTAAAAAGGTTTTAAGAAGTCTTACATTTAACGAGTTGAAACCCATAGGAACCCTGTATATCAGAAACAGAGCACACTGAAGAAAAAGGGACTTTTTTTCAGGAAAGATATTAATAACTGAGCAAACTAAACATATAACAATAGAATAGAATAGAATGCCTTTACTGTCATTATACATATGTACAACGAAATTGTAAGTGACAACTCTCTGGTGATGCGTAGTGCAAAAGTTGTCTCCATCTACTGTCATTGATCAAAGTCCATGGGTTTTACTGGTGAATCAATGTTGTAGAAGATGACGGTGTTTCCATGGTAACTACAGAGCCACTGAACGTCCAAATGGGTCACATCTGATGACCATGAAACGAAAACAAACTGCATTTTACACCTATTATTTACATGTATTGATAGGTTTACAGGTTCACAGGGAAATGTGTTAAAATGCTAAATTCCATTAAAAAAAAGCTAAATATCACTCCTTCAAAGACCTACAACTATTTTTGTGCCAACATCCAAAATAATTTATCTATACACTTAACCATTATCACCATTAATTACAATATTACCCTCCGTATTTTGCATTTTTTCTGTGAAAATCAGGTATTTAATTCACTGATTGTGTAGATGTTCATAAAAGCTCCGAGTACTTCCAAAGGTTATTATGTCAAAACAGAGAAAACTGTAGAAAAAGTGTATTTCTCAGCAGCATATATCAAAAACAGGCAGCTACAACCGTTATCATCTCCATGGGTTTTACTGGTGAATCAATGTTGCAGAAGATGCCTTGTGTTTTCACGTTCACTACGGAGCCTCTGAACGTCCAAATGGGTCATATCTGATGATGAAAAGCTGAGAAACTGCATTTTACCTGAATTATTTATATGTATTGAAGGATTAGTGGTTCATAACACCAGTCTGGTCTATCTCCAAAAGTTATCCATGCTGACCTCCATCTACTGCAGGTCATACACTGATTTATACACCTGGATTTGATGTTTCAAGTGCATTCATTACACATACACATAACAGACATGAAACAAAATGGAGGGTGATGTCATTGTTTAATGATGTGCATTTTTCCTGAAGACACAAATACACACAAACCAGAGTACAGTGGTCCCTTGTTTATTGCGGGGGTTATGGTCTAAAAATAACCCGCAATAGGCGAAATCCGCAAAGTAGTCAGCTTTATTTTTTACAATTATTATACAGGGTGGGGAAGCAAAATTTACAATATTTTGAGGCAGGGACTGAAAGACAGTGTATGACCAATTAGTTTATTGAAAGTCACGAGAATTTATTTGCCACAACAAAATTTTCATAATAGAAAATGTTTTTATTCTATGTGTCCTCCTTCTTTCTCAATAACTGCCTTCACACGCTTCCTGAAACTTGCGCAAGTGTTCCTCAAATATTGGGGTGACAACTTCTCCCATTCTTCTTTAATAGTATCTTTCAGACTTTCTGGTAATAGTTTTGCTCATAGTCATTCTCTTCTTTCCATTCTAAACAGTGTTTATGGACACTCCAACTATTTTTGAAATCTCCTTTGGTGTGACGAGTGCATTCAGCAAATCACACACTCTTTGATGTTTGCTTTCCTGATTACTCATATGGGCAAAAGTTTCTGAAAAGGTATGGATAATAGTGTTAGGTATGATTATGACATCAGTATATGTTTGGTTTCAAAACAATTGACGTAGTGCCTGCTGAGAAAAAACAACTAAATGTTCATTGTAAATTTTGCTTCCCCACCCTGTACATGTTTTAAGGCAGTAAAACCCCTCACCACTAGGGATGGGAATTGTTAAGAATTTAACGAATCCGATTCCATTATCGATATTGCTTATCGATCCAATTCCTTATCGATTCTCATTGGGTGAGGGAATAAAAGAGTACAAACGGGTGTGTTTGCATTAACTGTCTTTTATATTTCCATCTCTGCACAGAAAATATAGCATATACAGTATGTACAAATAATAATAACAGATGACACTGGGCCGGTCTGGGGCGATGGGGGTGGGGGGGCGTACAGTGAAAGTGAAACTAAAGACGCTTTACTAATTCCTCTATTGCCGCATTTCTACTACATGGAACCGGTTCGACTCGGCTCGTCTCCCGTTGTTGTGCACCTCATTTCCTTTCCCTTCTTACCTTCGGAAACTTGTATTTGAGGAGTTACGACGTTTGTTGCCCACAGTCACACTTGTCGCTCACTTATGACATCATCTAACTGTGACACAGTAGCTTACGCATATGACACATCACCGGGTCGGTACCCCACAGAGAAACGCGTCTACATCCTGTCACGTGTTTTGTTTTTTATGTGCTATTCATGACAGTCTGACAATATTTCCATTTTAGAAATGTAAATCAGCATTGTTTAAGCAAAAGGATCAATTTATTATTGAGAACATTTACTTGCTTCATCTTCAAAAGTGGATCCTGGTTGTCCATGAAACTTATCGCAAATTGCTCATTATCATTTAGCTGTCCTGGCGGTTTGCCCGCTCAAAATTAAAAGTGTTTAAAAGACTATATTTCACGTTGGTGCACGAGGCAATGAAAGAAACAGTTTATACAGAGTTTGAACAATTTTTTTTACTATATCATCATGCAAAAAAAAAAAAAAAAAATCATACACTGCTTCTTGATATTGATAAAAAATGAGACACTGGGGTCCGGCCCACTACCTAGAGGAGGAGAAAACTAGCCTGAGTTTTTTCTACAGAACCTACAGAAACTGCCAAGAATTTCATGCAATGGCGGCATGTTATTTTTATATATTATTGTTATATTAACAGATTTTTTTTTCTCCATTATACCTTTATTACCTCGGTTTTCATCGGGGTTTGTTTGTCTGTCTGTTAGCAAGATAGCTCAAAAAGTTATGGACGGATTTTGATGAAATTTTCAGGAAATGTTGATTCTGGCACGAGGAACAAATGATAAAATTTTGGTGGTGATCGGGCGGGGGACTAATCTGCCTTGGCGGAGGTCTGCGCTTTTTGTGTGCTTTTCTAGTTTTTATATATTATTGTTATATTGACAGTTTTTTGTCCTTATATCTTTATTCATTATATTAACAGTAATGTGCATGGAATCAGCTGTAAATGACAACAAAGAATGATGGATGTGATGTGATTTTGCACATACGAGGTACCAATTCCGTTTCCGGGTACGGATCGGGTAGCCACAACTCCACATGTAGTGTATTTATGGCCATTTTTTTCCCCAAATTTGCACCTCTCTTGCTTATAATACACAAAGTACAATTAATGTCATAAACATGACCATTACAGGTGCACTCTCACAGAAGAGCCATTCTGGTTCATGCTTTGGTTACTGCTGCCAACCTCTCCTCTTTGATTTACTGCTCAAATCTCTCCCTAAACTTCATTTATTTCAGATTCCAGCTGCTCACATCATACCACCGTCACTAGGGGTGTGTACTGGCAACAATCTACAATACAAATCACAATACTAGGATCACGATACGATATATCACAATATATCACGAGACTGTTAAAAAGGCAATTTTTTTATTGGTTTTCTTTTTTTTTTTTTTTTTTTTAGATTATTTCCTGGAAGAATTGAATTACACCAGAAATCTGCACAAATACTAAACACATTTTTATTGGATCTAATGCTATATCGCAAAATGTTCCTGTGTTAAAACTTAAATTATGTTTTACAGACAATACAGTTTAAGATCCTGCTCAAATGTTCATATTCTATTCGTTCATAACTAACATCAGAACATTATTTTTGTGCAATTCCAACAAAGGAACTACCATTATTTAATAAAAGAGTTAAAGAATAATAAAGAAAATCTAAAGAAAAAACAAAAAACTAAAATGAACTTCCACAATATCTGCATTTGAATAAATACCTAAAAATATCGATACATTACTTTTTAATATCAATACAGTATTGTAAAAGGAAATATCACAATATATTGCAGAACCCATATTTTCTTCCACCCCTAACCGTCACCACAACTCCTTCCACTGGACACATCTCGCCCATTTTTAAGCCTCATCCCTGGCTTCATGTTCATCGATCTCAAGATTCTGCTCCTCACTTTCAAGGCCTTTCATGATCTCGTACCTCCATACCTTTCCGAGCTCCCTCAGATTTATACTTCCTCCCGTCCTCTCAGATCATCCTCTTCCTTCCAAGCCTCCATTCCATCTGCCAGTTGGTCCTCCATGGGGTTTAGAGGCTTCAGTCGATCTGTTCCTCGTCTCTGAAATCCTCTCCCATAAGACATTCAGAACATTGACTCTCTTCCCATCTACTAATCTAGCTTTCCGAATTGTTATATCAGGTCTAAATTTTCTATGCTACTTTCTAGCAATGCATTAGTATAGACAGTATATTGTCTTTTTTTCTGCATAGCTTTTTTATTTCTTGTTTTGTCTGTGCTGTGTAAAGTGTCCTTGAGTGTTTTGAAAGAAATTATCACCATTAGTTTTTCCTTCCACTATGTAAATGGGGCGGCCATGGCTCAGGAGGTAGAGCAGGTCATCCAATAACTGAAAGGTTGTCAGTTCAAATCTCGCTCTATCCTAGTCAATGAATGAATGAATAATACATCCACTGTATGTGCTAAGAGTATGCATTCATAGAAAAGCACTATATAAATCTAATTCATTATCATTAAATGCCAAATGGTTGGTATCATGTGATTGTAAATTATGTTACTCACCTGTTTTTATAAGAGAAAATCAGAAACATAGCAGTTTATACACGGATCAACTGGGATGAAATCTACATAAAAGTCAAACCTTTGGAAACAAAATTAACGGATGTTTATTTTGCAAAAAATCTCACTATATAAGTTCAAATTTATTACCTGTACCACAGCTGGAGATCAACACATTTTAGCTTCGCTTTTGAAGTGCTCCTATGATGTCCATTGAAAGCAGTGTTGGGAGTAACGCAATACAAAAGTAATGCATTGCAGTAACATATTACTTTTTGCTGTAGTGCAGTAGTGTAAGGCATTACTAATCAATTTTCAGTAATATTTTACTCTGTACATGTTCAATAGTGCTTGTGTTACAGCACCATTTTAGGCCATAACTTAATTGCTCAAATGAAAAAAAACAACAACCAAATGAAAACAACAACAAAAAAAAACAGTAAAATCATACGACCTTAAGGCAGTGGTTCCCAATCTTTTTTGGCTCGTGACCCCATTTTAACGTCGCAAATTTCTGGCGACCCCAGACATTCAAATCAGAGACTTTTTTTTTTTGCTAAAATTAATTTGTTTTTGATCATGTAATAGTTTGCTATACTACGTTACAAATAAATGTTAATTTTAGATGATATTTAGTCTATATAATGTATACTATTATGGACGGAGGCAGAAAAGCCAGGTGTAGATTACTGCACAAAGTGATAATTTGATTTTCCTTGGTCAGGATATGTACAGTCAGTCCAGCTTGGATTTCCAAGGCTGACAATTAATACTGAACAAACAAGAACTCCAACTATGAATTATGAAAGAGCTGCAGCATCTGAAACCAACCACAATGAACATTTGAAAGATAAACAGAACCACAGTGCTTCAGTTTCAGCTTCAGTTTGTCATGTCTGTTATGTATTGGGATTGTCTCTGTCAACTCACCTGTTTATGAGTAAGTTTTTATTTTTATCAATTACTAGAAATTTCAGGCGACCCCATGTGGGGTCCCAACCCCAAGGTTGAAAAACACTGCCTTAAGGAATCAAAAATGCATCAGGAAAGTTCTATTTCTTGTTTATGTTCAGCCAATGGGTGAAGACGGCAGAAGATGGTACACTTGCAACATGAATGTATGCTGATTACTAACCCTGAACCTGCTTTCAAGAAGCTAGTTAGCATGATCCCTGTGCAATGACAAGGTAAGCTAACGTTTCTATGATTAGTTAGAATTCTTTATCGATTGCGGATTTATCTACTGGTGTCTTCAGCGCTGCACCCCCTGTTTGAACATGAAAAATGTTGGAACAAAGTGCAAGTGTTCCTGCTGGGATTCGAACATCATAGACTGTCGTGTAACTTACTGAGCTATTCGTCCACATGTACTTCAGGGTGCAAATGTATGCATCTCAAGGCTCTACTATCTCTTGTATTGGGGGCGGGGGCGGGCTATACAGGAGTTATGCAACGCATTACAGTTCTGAGACAGTAATACTAGAAAGTAAGGAATTACTTTTAAACAGTGGCGTGGTGGTCCCTGGAGAAGTGGGAATACTCTCAATTTTTGCCCTTTTTAATATACTGTACAGATATATATATATATATATATATATATATATATATATATATATATATATATATATATATATATAAATGTAGTGCAGAAAAATGCTGTTTTAGAAACAGTTTCAGCAACATAGGATAACATTAGCCTTTCATGTTAGCCTACTCACAGTGTTGAACTATTGGCAACATCTCTTATCTAAATGTGCAGTCTTATGGCCAGTAGTTTAACCCTTTCATCCATTAATTATGAGAACCTTAGTTAAGATTTTTTTCTTGAGTGTTTTTATTCCTCCATAGGCATGGAAAAAATAAAACAATGCGATCAAGTTGTTTGTTTTTTTTTCATGGAGTTACAAAAATGTCCATGCATTTAATTTTGAAGTAAAGAAATGTGTTTAAAACCCAATATCAGAAGTTGATATTAAAACAATGAAATAAAATCTGATGTTTTCTCACATTTTAACATATTCTAAGGCTAATTACTACTTTTTTCATGGAGATAATATGCAAAAAAAAACCAAAAACAAAACACCTTTTTTTTTTCTAATAAATAATTGATTTACACTGAAACATGTTGGTGCAGATCAGGTTTATCTAGAACAGCAAAGTTACAGTAATGGTATGAATTGCAGTGTATTATGGGATGGTGCATAAGCGTCTACTGTGTTGGCTGATATGGAATTAAAACAACAAAACCCATGAATATACAAGAGAACAGCTGTAGAATAAGTGTCCACTGTAGTGACCAGAATGCATGAAAGGGTTAAAACAGTGACTCATTCTGAAACCACCGTAAAACTTGCCTCAGAATTATATATTCCATGTAAGTAGGTTCTCTTGATATGTGTCACTCATTTCAAAGACATTTATTCTGCCTTTCTTGTTCGCATTTCCAATAATTGCACATCTTTCAATGAGACGTGCAGTGACCTGTCAATCAACTGGGATGGCACTGGCACCTGAGGTGGCCAATCAGGTTCCAGACGTGGCCAGTGCTAAGTAAGCAATATTTTCCTCGGAATGACCCGCCCTACTCTGCCTCTGATTGGCTCATTAGTCCTTATGCCTAAAGTTAACCAATCTAATCAGTAAAGGTACCAAGTATTATCCAATTAGAGGCCGAGTAGGGCGGGTCATGGCTTCACCATCCTAGGCGTAAGCATGGGCAATTTGGCTCAGATACTACTGAATGGTGCACATCTGGGGGAATCAGAAGTGGGTATAAGCAATGATCACGGAAAAATAAGTGGGTATACTCTGTATACCGTCATATACTCTGGACTACACCACTGCTTTTAAATAACAGTAACAAGTAATCTGTAATGTATTACACTTTGGAAGTAACTTGCATAACACTGAAAGACACAACTCGTCTGAAGGGGCTGAGTGTGTACGAGCGCCATTTTGCCTCCATGTGTCATGTCCATCGGAAATAATTGGAAAATACTGTTTTCTTTCCAAAACCACACTCTAAATTGCACATATCATCCTCCCCTATTGTTACCTCATTCATGCCTGCAATCACACTGAAGATGATCATAATTGTGTATGTTGTGTTGTGATGGTGACCAGATATGCCGAGGTAGTATTATACCGACAATGGAACTGCAACGTACTGGTACCCTAGTCAAGAAAAAAGAAAAGTTGGTGCCATTAGTGGAAAAGTGCTATAGTTTCTGAAAATAAAACCTTTTAAGGTGTTCTTTGAAGAGCCAATTCAGTGAAGTGCTTTAGAAAACCTATGATTCACACACTTCAAAACTTCACTAGTTGCCTCAGGAACTTCTTCTGAAAAGTTCTTTGTATATCTAAGACTGGAGCTACTTCATTGTACTTACTATGTCTGATAACTCATATTTTAACTAAAATCATGTGTTTAGAAGCAAGAAGGTTAGCAGTAAGTTCAAGGGATGATGGTGTAAGGTGTAACCGGAATAACTCTTTTTCTTCCTTAACCTTAAACAACAATAAGAAGTTTTTAAGCTTTATAAGGCTGTTCAGTGCACTCGAAGGGGACCTTTTTAATCCAAACACATATTAAAGCCCAGTAGTTGGTTCTATTTATTGCCTATTTATTCATATTTGAGCTACAGTAAGATCATATGTGTTCCAATACAAGAAGGTTCTTCAAAGCTGCTGCATTTGGATCTACAGCCAACATTAAACAGCTATAAAAATCTCTTATACACACAAAAAACTATGAGAACTGACTTTTCAGTACTAGAAACATGTAATCCTCTATAATACCATGCATCGGTGTGAATTAAACCACCAACAGTACAGCGACTAAGCCAAATGAGCTCCACCTCAATCATCTAGAGCAGGAAATTAATCATAAAAGAAAGAATAAAACAATGATTGGGCCATTTTACTGCAGGATAGCTACTTTTACATTTCAGTATTTAGGTAAATGTGGCTGATGAGTCTTAGAATGGAGATATTTTAGTCACATCGGAGCATTTTGATGTTAATTTGGACTGGATAATTGCATTAATTTGCTCATCTGGTCATTTCTGTTGGACAAAGATGGGAAAACGCTATAGAATAGAATAGAATAGAATAGAATAGAATAGAATTTATTGTCATTGCAAAATACCATTGTACAGTGCAATGAAAAAAGCTGGTTAAGTGCCAGATGCTGTTTTTAAACCCGGTTGTGTTGCTGGACGTGGCGTAAAACCGAGAGCTCCTACAGCAAAAAAGTTTCTCACAGTATCAGACGTGTCATCGTTCGGTAAAGACCACCGCTACGAGGATCACAGCAGGCCCCGTCTGTTTATACGCCATCTTATCGGTAATTTCTCCCCCAGTGTTTTTACCTGTTGTTGGTCTTGACAAAGCATCACCACATGTCATCGTTTGTGGCCCGTTTTTGTACAGTTGGAGATTACACCGTGGAACATCACACACTGGGATAATAAGAATAAACAGCTTCCTCTTCGTAGTATTGTCATGTTCGAATAAAAGAATAAAAGTTAACCAACCAATAAATGAAGTCACTTGATTTTTTTTTTTTTTCTTATCTTTTCTTTTCAATAGCTGCCAAGATTTCTGAAAGGCTTTTGTTTGCACCGAGTATAATTTAGACAAAATAATTATCAGTTTCCATCAAGTACAAATGAATTAAAAAAAAACAAAAAAAAAAACATCGACTGAGAATTGTGAGGCACGTTTATTATATTTTTACTAACTTTTTTTTAATTTGCCCATCTCCTGGCTGTTTTTTTCCCTCTCTGCTTTTATCTCTTCTCCACACACACACACACACACACACACACACACACACACACACACACACACACACACACAATTATCGATGTTTATCTGTAATTTGTCTTTTTCTTCCAATACTTTGTCCTTGTCTTGTCTCTTTCAGCGTCATTGTGTTTCTCCTCTAATAGAATTCTGAAGTTATCCATTAAGGTGCTCTTGTTTTTCAGCCTTTATCTGATGTCTCTAGCTGCCTCACTCTTTCTACATTTGCTTCCAAAGGAGTGGGCTTGTCATTTTCTCTCAGCCACCTGTTTCTTCTTGCTTGACGTAATGCTTTTTCGGTTCTTTTTAGCTTTCCGCGTGGGTCTGAACATCCTGTGGCACTGACTTTCCCATGTCTGTCGTTGTTGCTGTTCCAGTTTTCTGCTCCTCTGATTCTGACCTTTACCGCACACCGCTGGTTATTGCCCGGAAGGTCATTTCTATTTCCTCATTCTTACCGAAGCTCTTTTCTTGCAGTTTAACACCGACTCTCTCCTCCCAGGTGATTTTTAGTTAACGACACCTCATTGCCTGCAAACATGCACAGCCCTCCTTCGCAGATCAAAGTCTTGGTTTTAATTTTTTCCCCCAAATCCTGCCAAGCGTGCTCAAGCATTTTTGTTTGATGTTGCTGTTGCTACGTGACAATGACTATAATATGAAACGGAGATAATTTCTTCTTAACACTGGTGGGTGTTTTTTTCATGTAGTCTTCGTTTTCTGAATAATTCTTTCCTGACCTTCACGGCTGCCGTCTTCTCATTTGTTTGGTAGTGTGACAGGTTCTGTTGTCATTGAATGTCTTTCCCCTTCAGGAAGAGAATCATTTAGACTCAGGTTTCTCAGTTGGTTGGTTGTGATCAAACACCAACATCAGTGCTAGAAACTGTAGTAACCTGAATGACCAATAGAGGCAGAATCAACCCCAACAGACCTGGGGTGGCCATACTTAAAGCTGTGAATGGCTTCCGTCACCAATTTTTCATAAAATCAATAAAACTCGAGTCATAGCTTAAGTATCACAAATCCGTAAGTCTTTCCATGATTACACACCTGAATCTCTTCCCTCATGGATAACAATTTCGAAATGTACTCCACCATAAACACTCCATGTGTTCACAAATAGTACCAGTAGGTCACTCGAGCATTTTCGGAAATTTTTTGCAACGTGCATTGTGGGAAGTGGAGCTCCACGCAGCTGCAATAGCAAGAGGCAATGAAGCTGTTTCCGTGTTTGTTGCCGCTGCGGCCATAATGCAGCTCTAATCTTTTCTTAACTGTGACGGAGCATCCCCTTTACTGAGTGCGGACAGTGCGCACTCACACACACACACACACACACCCGCACACACACAATACACGACGCACAAGTACACACCACACACACTACACGATGCACATGTACACGCCACACACACACACACCCAATACACGCACACACAATACGTGTCACACAGGTACACGCTACACACATCCACACAAGTACACGTCGCGCGCACACACACACACACACAGTAGTTCGTACAAGGGTGCACACTTGTTTGTTCTACACATCAACATGTGCACACATTCGACACTCAGGCTGTACACTCACCACATGCGCTGCTTCCTGCAAACTGACCCCGAGCTGGCCAAATAGGGGCATAGCTAGTGCTGCTGTTTAATAAAGGGGGCGTCGGGCGGGAAAATGGTCACCTGACCATTTAATTAGTGGTTTCCACTTATTAAGGTTATTTCTCTCTGGTAGAGAGTGGTATATGATAAAAATAGAGTGGAAAGGTTAAAGGGGTATTTTTCTTTATTTCTCTTGTGTTTTGAGGTTTCATCTTATTGTGATTTTCTGAGGAAAAATCATGTTTGTTTAATTGATTGCTGTGGGTCATGCCCAGCGGGAGGGGCTTTTCCCTATATATGTCGGCCATTTTGTCTTTGTTGGGGGTCTGAAAAAGCTGACGACACATTGTGGGTGTTTTGTCAGTCTGCAAAGAGTTTTTTTTTTTTTTTAGTTATTTCTTTTTATTTTTCCTGTTAATATTCTGTAAATAGCTGTCACTGAGTTTGGGAAGACTGGAATAAAAAAGAACCTTAAAAGGAAGACCTTCAATTTTTTTTTTTTTTTTTTTTTTCTCTGACTAGCCACATTATTAACTTTACAAAGTTGAGCCACACTACATTAACCCTCAAAGACTTAAAGGAGTGATACTTTGCGTTTTTAAATGGAACTAGAAAAGCACTCGGAAAGTGCAGACCTCCACCAAGGCAGATCAGTCCCCCCCAAAATCACCACCAAAATTTGCTCTTTGTACCAGTATCAACATTTCCTGAAAATTTCATGAAAATCCATCCAAAACTTTTTGAGGTATCCTGCTAACAAACAAACAGACAGACAACCCCAGATGAAAACCTCAGCTGTTCCTTGGCGGAGGTAATTATGCATTTTCAAACATTTCCCTGTGGTCTACATAAACTGTAAATGCTCTACTTGGGTCTGAATTCTTCATTAATTCAACTCCACAGGTCCATCTTCAACCCTCTTTCTGAGTAATGACACCAGAAAGGTCATTTTGAGCGCTGGCCCTTTAAATGGAAATGAGCCACTTCAGGCCCCACCCCCTCCAGGTTGTTGGCTGTGCTGCTCTGTCCCGTTCAACCAACAACTGAACATTTTAGGGAATCAGTTCAAAGTTTGGACATAATGTATTTTCCATATGGACTACAAACGCTGCAGCTGATAAACAATTACATATATCGTACTCAGAGAAATGTTCGTCGGAAATCTTGACCGTATATGTGCAAATGTCGTGACATAACTAGTTATAAGACATAACAAATTAATAAGGAATTAAAACAGGTTGTAGAAATCCACTCGGTTTTTGCCGGAATGAATATAAAGATAGCTTTGCAGCACCTGGAGGGTTCAAATTCAAACTTTATGAACTATTAGGGTCCAAATACACAAATAAACAAGAAGCACTTGGAGATCGCAGACCTCCACCAAGGCAGATCAGTGCCCCCCCGAGACAGACAAACCAACACCAGCAAAAACATAACCTCCTTGGTGGAGGTAATGAACCAACAACTAATCAAAGTGGGTTTCGATAAATATGACCCCTTTAATATAAGCATATATTAAACCTCACCATTTCCTATTTTTCACTGGATTGTCATCACAGAAATCAAACAGTGAGTCCTGTATAGGCTCCTTCTACTCTATGAAGTTATGGTTTGGTTTTAGATATTAATGAATATGAATAGTTCTTTTTTTTTTTTTTTTTCAAATCAGATTCAGTGAATATCTCCTCACAGACCCCTAGCTGTACACTGTAAAAAATATCCTGATACTAATATATATGTTGCATAGTTTTCTGAAATGGCATTCTATAAGGGTTTTTAATGGATGAATTTTTGAGGAGGTGCAGATAGTGCTGCAGCTGCTGTGAGATACAGGAAAACAAATAACACAGATAACAATGAATCCAGATTTTTACCTCTTCTACACTGTTTACTACAGCATGGGATATAAATAGGCCACGTTAGCTGCATTTTAGAGTTCATGTCAAGTGTACAACAAGTTTAAGTAAAGTCTGGGAAAAGAAAGAATCAATATTCCTATTTGCATTTCTAACCACAGGCAAAGATAATGATTACAAGGTGTAAAGAGTAAAATAGGCTGCCAGCTTTGTCTTAAATCTTCCTCATCAACAAAGGCACAGATGTAGAAAAGTACATTCTTTAACCCATAAAGACCTAATTCGAATTTTGCGTCAGTTCCCAAATGAATTTTTCTCTCTATTTAACCTTTCTTAAGTGATTTATCACCATTTGTTATAGTATCGTCCTACATATTTTGTAATTTTTCAGAGAAAATCAGGTATTTCATTCATCGATCATGTAGATGTTCAGATTAACGTTGATGGTCTTTATATCCAGGGTTCCCACAGGGTCTTAAAAGTCCAGAATTTACAAATATGCATTTAATTAATACCTTAATAAAGTCTTTAAAGGGGTCATATTTTGCTAAACCCACTTTTATTAGTCTTCGGTTCATTTATTTGTGTATTTGGACCCAAATAGTTCATATAGTTTGAATTTGAACCCTCCAGGTGCTGCAAAGCTATCTTTATGTTCATTTTGGCAAAACTGAGTGGATTTCTACAACCTGTTTGAATTCCGGCTTAATTAGTGACATCTTTAACTAGTTACATCACTACATTTGCACATACAAGGTCAAGACTTCTGTGGAACATTTCTCCGAGTATGACATAATTGTTTGTCAGCAGCAGTGGTTGTAGTCCATACTGAAAATATGTCCAAACTTCGAGTTGATTACCTAAAATGTTCAGTTGTTGGTTGAACTGGAAAGAGCAGCACAGCCAACAACCTGGAGGGGGCGGGGCCTGAAGTGGCTCATGTGCATTTAAAGGGCCAGTGCTCAAAACCACCTTTCTGGTGTCATTACTCAGAAATAGGGTTGAAGATGGACCCGTGGAGTTGAATTAAGGAAGAATTCAGACCCAAGCAGAGCATTTACAGTTCATGTAGACCACAGGGAAATGTTTTAAAATGCATAATTCCATTCAAAAACAAAATATTACTCCTTTAAAAAGGTATTACAGTTGATAAGGTAGGTCTTTAAATTGTATTGCCATAAACTTGTTCGTCGTATTGTGTTTCAATGTGTCTGTTAAATGTCCAAACTGCAAAGAAAGTACTGTTAATCGACCCAGTTCCATCTATTCCAACCTGACAATTTATATTGAAATTAGGAACCAATTATCACTAACTTTGCAGCCCCTGGCGAGGAATGACTAAGAACAGTGGGAATCAAGGCCTTGGAGTAAATAAATTTTCCTAAATTCTAGGAGTCACAAATTTTTTGCCAGTATGGCCGTGAAGTGGAGATTAAATTCTGTCTTAGTAGTCTTAAAAAGGTTTTAAGAAGTCTTACATTTAACGAGTTGAAACCCATAGGAACCCTGTATATCAGAAACAGAGCACGCTTAAGAAAAAGTGACTTTTTTTCAGCAAAGATATCAATAACTGAGCAAACTAAACATAAAACAAGTGTCTCCATCCACTGTCATTGCTCAAAGTCCATGGGTTTTACTGGTGAATCAATGTTGTAGAAGACGACAGTGTTTCCATGGTAACTACAGAGCCACTGAACGTCCAAATGGGTCACATCTGATGACCATGAAAAGACGACAAACTGCATTTTACACCAATTATCTACATGTATTGATAGGATTAGTGGATGACAAGTTATTAAACAGTTTCGATCAGTAGATGGTTTTGGTTAAAGGTGGATGTTTGGGTCTTTATGGGTTAAATCCTGAAACAGAGCTGAGAAAAAGAATGTAAAAAATAACAGATTTACATTTTAAAGCTAACACAAATTACAGCTAAAGTCCTTTTTTATGGAAATAAGTTCCTAGTAAAAGCCTGCTGCTGATGTAATTACTTCATTAGGAAATTAACTATGGAGCGACAGTGGGGAGCACTACAAGGTGTGCACGAAAAAAAAGACACAAAATCAGATGCCGAAGGATAAAGGAGAATTTATAGCTGGATTTAAAGTGTTTGGGGGTTAAGCTGGTGGATGGGGAAGAGGCTCCTCCACAGTCTGGGCTCAGCAATAAAACTTTTATAATGGCTGCCACCGCAAGTGACTGCTTTACCATCTGTCTGGACAACGAAGATGACATTATGTGAGTAAAACTAATGAAAACAATGATGTGTGAGGTTGCGGTGACACATCGTAATATGTTGACTGATTACTTGGGATCTCTTCCGCAGCAATGGTAATATCTTTTCCCTGTAGCACTGACAAGACAGCAAAAAGCAGCAGTGACATCCCTCCTTATGAGAGCCTCATATCTGCAGTTAATGTGGCGAAACATTTACTTCATCTCTGCTGTGATGCAGACTTTAGCGTTGTTAGCAACAGACAACATCATCGGAGCGTCTATTGTTTACTCACGGAAAACGCAGATGAAAATGATGATTATGTGTTTACATCACAGTGTATACCAGTGTAACTTTAACCCATAAAGACCCAAACAGCCACTGGCGAACAAATCCATCTACTGAACTGTTTAATACCTGCTGATCCACTGATTGTTAAATGTGTTTGTTACATGTGTTTTAACTGTGTAATCATTTAACTGTGTATTGTATTTGCTGCTGCCTATTTTGGCCAGGACTCCCTTGTAAAAGAACCCATAAATACCCAAACCTCCACCACAGACCAAAATCATCCACCGATCTAATACGTCTAATACCAGGTGATCCACTAATCCTATCAATACATGTAAATAATTGGTGTAAAATACAGTTTGTCGTCTTTTCAGGGTCATCAGATATGACCCATTTGGATGTTCAGAGGCTCTGTAGTTACCACGGAAACACCGTCATCTTCTACAATACTGAAAACTCATGTCGTTTAACAAATGGCAATGGTTGTAGGCGCTTGTTTTTATGTTCAGTTAATGATATATTTTACTGAAATAGTCACTTTATCTTCAGTTTTCTCTGTTTTGCTATAATATCCTTCGAATTTACTTTAGTTTTTCAGTTTTATGAACATGATCAGTGGAGTAAATATAGGAAAATACCTGATTTCCACAGAAAAAAAATGCAGAGGATAATATTACAATAAGTATTTGACTTGACATTTCTAAACGAGCAATCTGTGAAATTTACTTTATGGACAAATCATGCAGCTCTAATCTTTTCTTAACCCTTAAAATCTTAAAGGAGTGATATTTTGCATTTTTAAATGGAACTATGCATTTTCAAACATTTCCCTGTGGTCTACATAAACTGTAAATGCTCTGTTTGGGTCTGAATTCTTCATTAATTCAACTCCACAGGTCCATCTTCAACCCTATTTCTGAGTAATGACACCAGAAGGTGGTTTGGAGCGCTGGCCCTTTAAATGCACATGAGCCACTTCAGGCCCCGCCCCCTCTAGGTTGTTGGCTGTGCTGCTCTGTCCCGTTCAACCAACAACTGAACAATTTAGGTAATCGGCTTGAAGTTTGGACATATTTTCAGTTTTTACTACAGCCGCTGCTGCTGATAAACAATTATTTTGTAATCTGAGAAACGTTTGTCGGAAGTCTGGACCTTATATGTGCAAATGTCAAGATGTAACTAGTTATAGACGTAAAAATTAAGGAGAAATTAACCCTGTAAGTCTGAACCATTAAATCATTGACAGAAAATTCCAGTTCTTTCAAACTGGAGCCTTTATTGGTCCTTCTGAACAACCAAAAAAAGTTTTTGTCAAATATCAATTTCCATGTATGAGTTTCAATTTTGTATCAAATTTGATACATTGGGTCTCCATGCTCAAATATTATTATTTTTGAACAAACAAAAACATAACACAAACATGTCTAACAAATTGGTAATTCCTTTTCAAACTTGTCAAAGTTCTGCCTCCTTCCTCATTAATGACAGTTTTGTAGTGTCACTGGAAAGGCCTCTGGTGAACAAATTCCTCCTCCTGGTGGATTATCTGTGTATTGCATGTATCTAATTGTATAGATCAGGTTTTTTAAGAAAAAAAATATCACTGATCATGTAGATGGCTTCAAAACTCATGTAATAAATAATAATAATAATAATAATAATAATAATAATAATAATAATAATAATAATAATAATAATAATAATGATACATTGGTTTTAAATAGCTCTTTTCTAGATACTCAAAGATGCTTCAAATATGATACGTTTGGCGTTTTAAGGTTAAAATGGTTTGTAGAAATCCACTCGATTTTTGCCAAAATCAATATAAAGATAACTTTGCAGCACCTGGAGGGTTCAAATTCAAACTTTATGAACTATTAGGGTCCAAATACTCAAATAAAGGTACCAAAGACTATTAAAAGTGGGTTTAGCAAAATATGACCCCTTTAAGAAGGGTTAATTAGAGAGAAAAATTCATTTGGGAACTGATATAAAAGTAGCACTGGGTCTTTATGGGTTAAGGTTCTGATGATGATGATGGAGTAACTTTGATAGAAAGTACTCTCCAGTTTTGCCTTTGGATGAGAATTTAGCCCAATAATATTTGTATCAGACAGTATTAACTTTTTCCTCATCACTCAATTTAATCTCTGGGTGTTACGTTTTTCTATTTCACTGCCTCTTTCTTTTTTTTTTTTTTAATCAATTTTTGACTAATATGAAATTGATTTGTTATAAATTACATGTTGTTGGATCAGACCGTTTCAGTCATGTTCATTGGCAGCATGTTTTGCAGCCGGAGCGAAAAAAAATCAATCAGTCCGACGTTGCGTTGCGTTCAGTGACTTACCTGGCGGTCTAGAGTCTGTAATATTCACTGCAAATGGATTTAGACGAAGGTCATTTCACAGAATTCTCATTATTTCTCTTTAACAACCCATTAATTTTCTCCAAATGAAAGTGACTTGTTTGTTTCTCAGTGTATTAACGCAACCGATTCTTCCATTCTCTTCATTTCTTGTAGGTGTTCTTCACGGGTATTTGTGTGATATTACTAATTAGTCTGTGTGATGTTTAATCATCCCTAAGAATTCTTTATATTTTATTATAGTATGAAATCAAGGTTATTTTCACCTGACTCTACTGCTCTTGCTGTTCATTTTCTTTCAGCTACACATCAAGACGAACGATAATAAAAAAACAAAAGGCAGACGTGCCTCCCTCGTGTGCAAGATAACGCATCTCGAACCAGAATCTGTGAAAAATGATCAAACAGAGAGACATGAAAGAAAGCAATTTAACAATTTAAGAGCTCTCTGCTATTTCCAATCAGTGATTCTGTAGAATACCCGGACCGGCCAATGCTGGGGCACTATCTCCCCCTACTGGACAAACATCATTTGTCCCAGAGAACCCAATCGAATAATGTGCAGTGGAGCATAAACTGCAAGACTAATATATAGTTTACATCCAGTACACTGCAGAGTGGGAAGATAAATGGTGGATTTTTCCCTTTTTTTTTTTTTTAAACCACAAAGCAAATACAGAAATAACCCAATGCACATAGCAGTTTAGATCCAGATCCGGCTATTCTAGATCAGTTATACCACCTGCCAGGTTTATCTGTATTCCAGTCCATACATCTACAACCCTCGAAGCTGTGGAGTTGGAGCCTCACAGAGGATCCAGGTGTAAGAATCGCTGCAGGGGCCTCCAATTGTCACCAAATGGATATACTCAGTTGACTGACAGGTTCCTGCTTTTGATGATTAACCCATAAAGACCCAAAAATCCACCTACTGTACTGATGTAAAATGATTAATACCTGATGATCCCCTACTCCTATCAATACATGTAAATAATTGGTGTAAAATACAGTTTTTTGTCTTTGCATAGTCATCAGATGTGACCTATTTGGATGTTCAGAGGCTCCGTAGTTACCGTGGAAACACCGTCATCTTCTACAACATTGATTCACCAGTAAAACTTGTGTCATTTAACAAACGACAATGGTCGTAGGAGCTTGTTTTTATGTTCAGTTAATGATATATTTAGCAGAAATAGTAACTTTTACTTTAGCTGTCTGTTTTGATATAACCTTTGAATTTACTCTGAGCTTTTATGAACATCTACATGAATTAAATATTAGAAAAAAACTGAACTGAAAAAAAAAAAAAAAAAAGCAGAGGATAATATAATAGTAAATGGTGATAAATTACTTAGGTATGTTAGCTGTCCAGAAATTCATTTGGAAGTTGCCACAAAAATACTTCAAGGTTTTTAAGGGTTGAACTAAAGCCCTGTTGGCACTAATTTGGATGTTAATAAACAGGTATTTCCCCCTGTAATAAATCTCTCCCCATATGAAAACACAAAAAAACATTACAAACCTCTGCAAAGACCATTGTTTGTGTTAGACGTTAACCTTTAACAACCCAAAACTATTTTTGTGATTTCTAAAATTAACATAATGAAGCGGACAAAAGTTGAAAAAAAAAAAAAAAGCAGGCCTAAATAGCCACCAGTGACAAAAAAACATTACTGATCAAAAATGTATAGTAACTTCTGAACCTCTAATCCTATCTATACATGTAAATAATTTCAGTACACTCTAGTTTGTCATCTTTTCATGTTCATCAGATATGACCTATTTGGACGTTCAGAGGCTCCGTAGTTACCGTGGGAACACCGTCATCTTCTACAACATTGATTCACCAGTTAAACCCATGGAGTTGGTTCAATGACTGGATGGACACACTGGGTTTATGTTCAGTTAATAATATATTTTGTTGGAGACTGATCTCATGAAATTGTGTTGTATGTCACGTTAGTTCTTACGGCATTTGACATGCTATAAGTACACATTTTCATCCTTTCACGTTATTCAATGCCATTTGATCAGTGTCAATTTACGGTTCACATAACCCTAACCTCTACCCCTAACTGCTAATCATGCTAGCTGCTAATTGCTAATGGTGCTAATCACATGTTATTTTACACAACGTGAACATACACGCAGAAAGCTTATAATGTGTACATATAAAACACCCATTAAAAGTGGCGTGTATATTTACGCGATTTCATGATATGTTTTATTGAGAAAAGTCACTATTTCCACAGTTTTCTCTGTTTTTGATATAATAATCCTCAACTTTAATCTGAGCTTTTATGAACATCTGCATGATCAGTAAATTTTTTGCAGAGAACACCTGATTTTCACTGACAAAACACAAAACACAGAGGATAATATTATAATAAATAGTGATAAATAATTGAAGAAAGGTTAAATATAGAGAAAAGGTTATTAAAGAACTGCCACAACAGTATCACTGGGTCTTTATGGGTGAATGTTTCCCCCGTTAAAGTCTGAACTTTCGGATAATGCGTTCACAGCGGCGAACCGAGATGCAGCTGCATTTCTCGAGGGTTCCCACGTAAAGTGTACCAAAAAGATGGACTCCAGCACAGTCCATTTCATGTCATTTTCTCCAGACTACACTCCAGGATACACAAAGACCATACAGGACGGCGTAGACTCTGCAGGGAAAGTGTGCGGAGACATCCTGCCTGTCATCGCCACAACCCACCCCCTTCGCCCTGCAGTGTGCCGATTGCATTTAGCTGCAGCCTCCAGCCTCTTCCCATCATCATGGTGTCCACATCACACTGCCACACAGCAAGGTGCTTATTTTGAGGACGACGACAACAGCGACAAGTAGAAAAGCAACTAAAATTACAATGGGATGTCATTTGAAGGGTGATGGAAGCAGCCACATTAGCTCCTCAGGTTTGAACTGCATTAAAATAACTTAGTTTTAAAGGGAATTCTTTGGTTATCTCCACAACCACAATAAAATGATGCCTGTAAATGAGTTAATTAAGCCTCAAACACCTGAATAGCCAAACGCATCTACTGATCTAAAATGTTTAATAACTGCTGAACCAATAATACTATCAATAGATGTAAATAATCCGTGTATCATTTGTTTTTTTCCAAGGATGCACCGATTCCGATACGAGTATCGAGTATTGGCTCCAATACTCAGTGTGTGTACTTGTATTTGTACTCGTAAAAGATATCCGATACAAATGCACCGATACCACTTACAGCCGTGTGACATTCACAGTTCAGTGCAGCAGGTACGAGGAGGAGAAGTGTGAAGAGTGTGGAGATTTTTCAAAATAATTGACGGTGATAAAAGTAACGCTGACTGCAAGTAACATCAAAGACACAGACAGATACAGACGTAGCGTTCTGTCCGTCCTTTGCGTACATTCCATCTGTTTTCCAGGTGCTGCGGATGAGTACCCAGACGGAGAGGGGTACTGAGCAGTGCAGACCGCCGCCAGCGGAAGTGAAAACTAAACTTATCGCTCATTTCTCTTTTCTCTTCCTGCTAAAGCTAAACTTTTAAACCTTACTAGCGAAAAAACGCTGCAATATTAGTATCACATTTGTGTTACATCTGTCATCTCCATGTTTGTTGTTACTGACTTTCTTCTTCTTTTTCTCAAAAAACTTTACTCTTCTTCGTGGTATTTGTCCTGTATGGTTAATTCAGAGTGGCGCCCCCAGGTGGATTAACTGAGAAACGCTCATTCCAACACATTAAATGTCAGTAGCAGCACTTTGTTCAAGTCAGACTAATGACAATGACAATAAAGCACATTTACAAAAGGAACTAAGAACTGGAATGGGATTATTAAGTACTCGTATCGGTACTCGGTATTAGCAAGTACTCAAATGTAAGTACTCGTACTTGTACTCGGTCTGGAAAAAAGTGGTATCGGTGCATCCCTATTTTTTTCATATTCAACTGAGAATCCACAATCGGAAAATGAAAAAATGTCTCGTTATTTCATTATCCATGCACTAATCAGAGTTGTTTTTCATTTTTTCGATTGCACGCACAAAGTAAAAATTGGAAATAAGCAAATGGACCGAATGTCGGGTTTCATGTTGACATTTTTGATATCCGATATGGTATGACCCGGAAGTTACTGACTTCTTGAATTATTGTTCACCTGCTAGATCACCCCTTGTGGCCAAACATTAAATGTGTTTGGTTCCTTCCATTTATCTAAGGCTAAGAACAGGAAGAGAAGTAGACAGGTTCTAGGGAGGCGCTTGGTGATGCCACCTAGCCACCTGGCGTGCATACGACATCCATAAATAGGAAATTTTACACACTTTTGCATGTCCATATGAACGCAGACTTTTCACCCAAAACATACGTCTAAACGCGGAATTAAAAGTGACAACACAACACCACTTTTGCATTTTCGGCTCAAGTCGTTACCATCTAAATATAGCCTAAAGCTCCAGAGGCTGCACTGTTGATTCTGAGTCTCAAAGCAGATTTGTTTTACCCGGCAACAGATGATGGTGAAATATGATTGGACGAACACTCTGAGATACATATACACGACTGGAAGCAGTGAAACCAAGAGATGTGATGAGATGAGATGAGATGAGATGAGATGAGATATACTTTATTTATTCTCCAATATAAAAATACAATTATATACAAAAGTAAAAAGAATAAATTGAAGATAAATTAATACATGTTCATGGAGTAAATATAAAAATGAGGGATACAAATGTAGGTCAGTGATTCTGATTCTTTTGACAAGTAGAAAAGGCCTTACAGACCCACAACTGTTAATTTAAACAGTGGACGATTAGAAGATTTACAGGACTTAAACTCCCCCCCAAAAAACTGTATTTTCTCTTTTGGAGTTCAATCTGTTCAGTTCAATGTAATGTCGATATTTGAGTGGGAGCGGTACTAAAGGAAAAGGTCAAACTCACTAGCATATTCACAGTTTCAAAGAAGCTGGGATCATTTAAAAAGGTCAACCATCAATTCACCAGAAAGTTCGAATCTGGAATTTTTTTTTTTTATGCTTCTGTCTGGAAATGCACTGCTCTGTCAGCAAGTGTGATGTCTTCACACAACGTCTGCACCAGGAGATAAAAAAAAAAAAAAAAGAAAAAAGAAAAAAGAAAATACTGCATGTTTAGCATTCATTTCTCATACATAAATATGCTAAACAGTTATATCTACTGAATAAATGTCTTATTACTTTGAAAAGTGATAATCGCCTGACAGCAGATGATTCAATCAGCCGTTGAAATTCATTTGTGTATCCTGGCGTATTTAACAAGCGGCTGCACAAACGCTGGAGTGTTTACGTCCTCCTGAATGTTTGTGGAATTGCTATCTGTCTGTGCGTCTCACCCTTCAGTGCATTCGTCTCTACCTGTTTCTTATTTGCCTCAGGCCTTCGGGGTCTGGTCCTAAGAGCCTTCTTTCTCCCACCACCCCCAAATTGAATCCCCTCAGGCAGCACAACAGCAGCATAAATACACGCTCAAGTTGATTTTCATTGTCTGAATCCATTTTCCAAGAGGACGAGAGGAGAAAAACACAACTGAACAAGCACATGTGAGAAGAGGTAAAGGAAAAAAAACAACAACTCAGTGGCAGGGTGAAAAATGCAAAGTAAATTTCCCACAGTGGGTGTACAGAACAGAAGAGGTTATTCATCCTAATAATCATCTCAATGAGTCTATTTGAGGCAACCTGCTTACTATTATGCACTAGTAACCTGTATTTTTATAACTGACAGCACTGAGCATACTTTATTTTAGCTATAACTGCGATATTTTCTTAACCCCAAGTTGTTTTTTTGCATAAAACTATAACCATTGTTGCAGTTCAAGGGGTTTTATTTGTAACATAAACTGAAAAAACATGAAATGAAGCAGTAAAGGATGCTCAACTTCATTTCCGTCTTTAGTTTTGTTGTTTTTTTAGGGTTGAAATGAGCATACGTATTCATTTGTCATTCACTTTTCTTTACATACAACAAGAAAATATGACGGTAGATTTGTTTCTTTAACAAAAAAATATTTTCAATTAAAAACCATATATTTTCAATCACTTGAGGAGAAGTAAAGAAAAAAAAAAACCTCGGTGGGAGGGTGAAAAATGCAATGTAAATTTCCCACAGTGGGTGTACAGAACAAAAGAGGTTATTCATCCTAATAATCATCTCAATGAGTCTACTTGAGGCAACCTGCTTACTATTATGCACTAGTAACCTGTATTTTTATAACTGACAGCACTGAGCATATTTTATTTTAGCTATAACTGCAATATTTTCCAAACCCCAAGTTGTTTTTTTTGCATAAAACTATAACCATTGTTGCAGTTCAAGGGGTTTTTATTTGTAACAAACTGAAAAAACATGAAATGAAGCAGCAAATGATGCTCAACTTCATTTCCGTCTTTAGTTTTGTTGTTTTTTAGGGTTGAAATGAGCATACGTATTCATTTGTCATTCACTTTTCTTTACATACAACAAGAAAATATATGAAGGTAAATTTGTTTCTTTGTTGCTTTAACAAAAAAGATATTTTCAATAAAAAAAAAAAAAAAAAAATTTCAATCACTTGAGGAGAGGTAAACAAAAAAAAAAACCTTGGTGGGAGGGTGAAAAATGCAAAGTAAATTTCCCACAGTGGGTGTACAGAACAGAAGAAACAGGATGCACATTAGACCAACGTTATTCATCTTAATAATCATCTCAGTGAGTCTGTGATATTTTTATTTGAAGCAACCGGCCTATTATTATGCCCTAGTAACCTGTATTTTTATAACTGACAGCATTAAGCATACTTTATTTTAGCTATAACTGCGATATTTTCCTAACCCTAAGTTGTTTTTTGCATAAAACTGTAATCATTGTTACAGTTCAAAGGGTTTTTATTTGTAACATAAACTGAAAAAACATGAAATGAAGCAGCAAAAGATGCTCAACTTCATTTCCGTCTTTACTTTTCGTGTTTTTTCAGGGTTGAAATGAGCATACATATTCATTTATCATTCACTTTTCTTTACATACAACAAAAAAATATGAAGGTAGATTTGTTTCTCTATTGCTTTAACAAAAAATAAATAAATAAAACTCCCTTCCTTCATTCTTTCATTCATTTATTTGTTTTGAGCAGAAGAAAAAATGTAACATTTTTATGTGTACAAGGAACTAATATCTTGTTTTCTTGTGCTGAATTTCCTCCTTCAATAAAGTAAAGCTTATCTTATCTTATTTAGTGTGACCTCTGATCCCATGACAAGAACCACCATGAACAATTAGAACCATCTGACATGTGTTGAATGAAACCTGGTACAAAACATCAGAAAATTAATGCAATAAACCTCATATTGTCTGAACAAAAGGGTTAAAGACATGTTAAGTACAAAAGGAGGTCACACTAAATATGACCACTTGGGCTTATAGAAGTTGTTTTTAACCTGAAACTTTAGTTCTTCCTACTGTTCATACTTCACATATATCCAGATTGGATCTTAATACAGAGACAAATGTGTGAACATTAGAACTTTACTAAACTAACAAACTTAATTTTGACATTTCTGACTTTTGCACAGTACTTTAGATGATATTACGATAATGATAAAAGTTAAAAAGTTAAAATATAATGCAAGTAAAAGCATAACAAGTGACAGCTTATAGACTGTCCATTCGATTTAAAGTTTTGTGGTTTAAAGTGACCTGTGTTTAGATGCAGATGGACTGAGGATACTCTTCGGTCTCAGTTCTGGTCATGTGACTACTGGGGTAACAAACATTGATGTCACCTTTGTCATCTTGACTATCACTTTAAATGCACCAGGGATTTTTTTCTTTGCGTTTCAACATGTTCTGTTGTATTTTGTCTTAATTCTTCTGTCTGTCAAAGAAAAAATGCATTTTCACTGCCTGTTTTACAAACCTGCAGTACCGCAAAAGTCCACTTGAGGCTCTAAAAGCAATTCAATTCTGGGTCAAAACACAGTATTCAAAATCTCTGTCACGGGACATTTTAGAGACAATTTGACCGATTAGTGTTGCTAAATGACCCATATCTTTACTTTTAAATTAATTTTTGCTTTAGTTGGACCATAAGGGATTATCCAAAACAAGGAGCTACTTTATATTGAAATAAATGTTGGAACTGCAATCAATTAAAGTTCACTCTCTGACGGGACATTACTGTGTTTTGACCCTTCTCATACACATAAACATTTTTTTCTTGTCTTTATATTAATTTCCCTGTTAGGAAAATTAATATAAATTTCCCTGTTATTAATTTCCTTGTTCCCTGACAACTCCAAGGGGAGTGACTAATTGCCATAACTCAACTATCTGAATCCCATTCAACCTAAAAACGACATATTATTCAGAACATGACTGCTATGAGTGACAGACGAGTGTCTACGTCCACTCTGTAGGCTTTGATTGACAGCTAGCATTAGCCCAGTTGCTGAGTCAGTCATTCTGAGCTCCTGTTGATTGAATAACATTTTTTTTTTCCTGACAGGCAGCTCTGCTTTAGTTCTGGTTGAGAATTTACACTGTGAAGGCCATCATGAAGATTACAGAACTAGGCCTGTAATTTAGCTGCATTAGCTAATGTTAGCATTAATTCAAGTTGGATTATATAGGATGTCAGCTATCTTATTAGTGTATTTCAGTGGTGTTTAACCCTTTCATACATGAATTATGAGAACCTCAGTCAAAATGTATTTTTTCCAGAGTGTTTTATACTCTTTAGACATGAAAAAAACAATGCAATTGAATTTTCTTCATGAACCTATTTTTTTATCGAGTTACAAAAATGTCCCACATCTGCACATCATGCATGTTAAGTTTTGAAGCAAAGAAATATGTATTTCACAAACCAATATCAGAAAGTGATATACAGTGTGATAACTGAGAAAAATAAAAAAAAATTTTAAATGCAGCTCATCTGATGTTTTCTCACATTTTAACGTACTTTAATACTCAATGTTATTCACAGGAGATAACATGCCAAAAAAAAAAAAAATGTAATCTAACTAACGTAATAACAATTATCACTTGATTTATACTAAAATATGTTAGTACGGATCAGGTTTATCCAGAACAGTAAAGTTACAGTAATGGTATGAATTACAGTTGAAATACAGCCAGTGATGCATGGCGTCCAATTTAGTCAACATGGGATTAATTGCAAATTTGTTCCAATATAAAATAAATATACAGAATTTTTAACAATGATATTTGATTTTAACAATATATATACAGATGAAGAAAAATCATTAGATATTACTTGATGCTAGCATATTTTTCTGCTTTCATTGGTGTCTTGCTATGGAAGGATTTACAAGATGTTCCTGTAACATTTCTGATTTCCTGTCAGCCATCTTGGTTACGAGTAAAAACAAAAATGCACTTCCCATGACTGGCCAACAGGTGGCAGTGTATGGGATGATCCACAAGCTGCCGCTGTGTTGGCTGATATGGAACCAAAGTGGGGTACACACATAAGCATTTTCTAAATCTGAAGAGATTTTTTATCTGTTACAGACCCCACACATGAAGACACAAAATCAGGCATTGTACAGTTTGGATCGTACTGTGTGTGTGCTCCGATAATCTCAACACAGCACACCACACACATAATGATTCTGTCCCATCATCGATCTAGAATCTAGTCCTTCAAGCCAGAAATCTCATGCAATCAAACGTAATCTAACAAAAACCAAGAGGAAGAAACATAGCATGACTCGGGAGCAGAGTCCTGAATCGGGTCGGGTACTGGACTCTGCTTGGGAGTCATTGGCTTTCCCCACAGTCAAAGATTTTTTGTCGTAAATATTGAACAAGTTTAACATTTACGATTGTCCGCCCCGACCCATTTCAGAGCCGATAAGTGGGACAAATTCACTCTGAACACACCTCAGACCACAGGATAATCTTACAGGTTAATCTTATAAAACATAACGATGGCCAAAAAACAAAACCTCCTATCTGCAAATTTTTAGATTTTGAGTTTTCACATTAAATAGAGAGAACAAGGATGACTCCACATTTTCAGTCTATATGCAAGATAATCCCACCCTTTCTTATGACATGAAGGTCACCTGACAACAACAACAAAGACCATACTATAATAAAACTAAACCATCAATCAATCAATCAATCAATCAATCAATCAATCAATCAATCAATCAAATTTTATTTATATAGTGCCAAATCATAACAAAAGTTATCTCATGACACTTTACATATAGAGTTGGTCAAAACCAGACTCTAAGCCAATTTACAGAAACCCAACAGAATCCTCCAGGATCCACGTTTTTTTTTGTTTCCTGAAAAAAGTGATTTTTTTCAGATAGGAGGTTTTGTATTTTGGCCATCGATAAGATAATCTGGCGTTTGCTGTCCTTGGTCGGGAAGGGGAAAAATCGGGACAAATACAGCCCAATTATGTTTAAGTGTGTACCCCGCTTAAAACAACAAAACCCTCAAATATACATGAGAACAGCTTTGGAATGGCTGTCCACTGTAGTGACCACTATACACGAAAGGGTTAATACCAGAGTAGATGAGGTCAGTGTGGTTTCCAGTAAGTAAGGGTTCCATCATCTCATCAAAATGTAAGCTTTTTTTGTTTGTTTGTTTCCAAAAAACCAACATAGTGATGACAATCTCAAACCCACGATGCAATGTGTATCCACACAGAGGCTTCATGCTCTTTTTTGGCTCATATTCTACACATGCATAATACTGCACAAACAGATACATTTGAATTAAATCCAGTGAAATGCAAACGGGAGATGTGTCATATAATTCTGACTCCATGGAACCTCTGTGTTTCTATACCAGCCAAATATTCAAAACACTTGACTATAGTGATTCCATATTGAAGAGGGTGTTATGTAACCCTCCACAGTTCAGCTGAAGGCTATAGCCTCTAACTGTCTCATAGATCCGGTAAGAAAGTGAAATAAGTATAAATATTACATCAAGCAGGAAGTATACAACACTGCAGTCCTAATTGAAATAAACCATGTATTATACTCCTTAGTAACTGGAAAACAAATGAGATTGACACAGTATTTGTCAGTATGTATGTTGATAACAACCATCTGTACTAGTGATGTCCCGATCTGGATTTTTTTGCTTCCGATCTGATTTTTTTAGGACTAGTTTTGCCGATACTGATGCTTTTTACTATGAAATTTTGATTTAAATTTGGCATTAGTATTTAGTTTTTTTGTTTTTTTAGTTTGTTAGTTTATTTAGGTCGTGAAACAACAGTCAGTACAGTACAGGGTTCATCTATTTAACACCAATATGATAGCAAAACAGAAGTTAAAAAATCAGAACCCCCCCCCCCAAAAAAAAAAATCAGAACATCGATTTATAGGTTATTATGCTATTATTTTACTTGAGATCACAATGGGGCTGAATGTGGCACCTGAACTAAAACAAGTATGACACCTTTGACTCATAATAACTTTAGTATAATTTTTGGCACTTTCCAAATTCATACTGTGGGACAAATTAGAACCTTCGGCAGGCTGGTTTTGGCTAACGGGCTATATGTTTGCCACCCCTGCTAATAGGGATGCACCGATGCAGATACCAGTATCAGGTATCAGTCTGTGTACTTCTACTCGTATTCGTAAAAGTGCTCCGGTACAAACACACCAATACCACTTTACGACAGTGTGACATTCACAGTTCAATGCAGCAGGTACGTGTTGAAGGAGTAATGTCAGCAGTGCGGAGATTTTTCAAAATAAACAACAGTGACAAAAATAAGTGACTGAAAGTTACGTTAAAGACACGGACGATACAGACAGAGCGTTCTGTCTGTCCTCTGCCTACATTCTGTATTTAATTCTGTCCATTTTTTGGGTGCTCGAGGATGCGTACCTAGATGGAGAATTCGGAGGAGTACCACCGGGAACCGTGGAGGTAGCGGATCTGTTCAAAGAGCGACTGTGTGAGTTGGAGAAAAACTACTGACATATTTATGACAACTACCCTCATCAATATCAACATTAGCATCCACATTAGTAATACCTCCTCTGTCGCGCCATGTTTGTTATTATTGACTTTCTTCTTCTTCGTCTCAAAAAACGTTACTCTTCTTCGTGATATTTGGCAAGTATGATCATCTCTGGACCTGCTGCTGTGGTCCTGCCTCTCTACACCTTCATCGTCATCACTCACTTATCCATATAGTTATGATAGTGTTTATTATACAGTTCCACAGATGTTCTAGTTCAGTTATCAGTGCATCAGCTGCATCCATGTGTCTCCCCCTACCTCCCCCCAGTCTCCCTCTATCTCTATCGCTCTCTCTTTTTCTCTTCCTTTACTCTCTCTCTTTAACCCAAACTGGTCAAGGCAGACAGCTATCCTTCAGGAGTCTGGGTCTGCTCCAGGTTTCTGCTGTTAAAGGGAAGTTTTTCCTCACCACTGTCACCAGTCACAAGTGTTTGCTCCTGGAGGATTCTGTTGGGTTTCTGTAAATTGGTTTAGAGTCTGGTTCTGACTAACTCTATGTGTAAAATGTCATGAGATAACTTTTGTTATAATTTGGCACTATATAAATAAAATTTGATTTGATTTAAGTATGCTTAATTAAGAGCGGTGCCCTCTGGTGGATTGATTGAGAAACGCTCATTCCAACACATTAAATGTCAGCAGCAGCACTTTGTTCCAGTCAGACTCATGACAACAACAATAAAGCAAATTTACAAAAGTAACTAAGAACTGGAACGGGATTATTAAGTACTCATATGGTACTCGGTATCAGCAAGTACTCAAATGTAAGTACCTGTATTTGTACTCTGTCTGGAAAACAGTGGTATCGGTGCATCCCTACCTGCTATAAGCGCGTCTATTGACAGGTCCGGCCAGGGATTGTACGGGGGGGTGTTCCATGCTGTTCGTACCTCACAATGTGTACGCACAGACCATACGACCATACAAACTGAAAGTGAAACTTAAGATGCTTTACTAATTCCTCTGTCTCCCGCTACTGTGCACCTAATTTTCCTTCTCCCTACCTTCGGAAACTTTCGTTTGAGGGGGCAGGATGTCTGTTTGAGAGGGCGTTGCCCCCCCCCAAGACAAAACAAAACAAACAAAAAAAAAAAAAAACATGGCCCGATCTCGTGACTAAATCCGATTTTCTAAAAAATGCCAGATTGGAAGCCAATACCGATCTTTAGATTGGATTGGGACATCCCTAATCTGTACATGAGCCCAGAAAAAACCCAACACTAAAGAGCAAAGACATGCACATCCCTGTAGTCGTTCATCTTGGATAATCAAGTGAAAGGCAAAAAAAAAAAAAATCTACTCACTGCAATTGATGTACTGCTTCCATATTAGCATTAATCTTGTAAAAGTTAATCTTCTTCATACTTCTAAAATACAAAAAAGGACAAGTCATGTTAATTAACCAAAATCCCTGGTGTTACAAGTTGTGTGTTCAACGTCCTTAGAAGTATTTTCATATCGTACAAAAGCACACACTAAGAAAATGAGAACACAGACTCAATATCAATGTTTTTCATGAAAAACTGTGTAAAATATATAACTGCTCTGCCGTATACGTGCAAAAACCCCTGTTAATGTCTCCACCACTATATGTTTTATTATGATTATATGATTTTTATTTTTTTTTTAGGATTCCTTCTCTCATGGGTAGGTCTGTAATACAAAATGGGGTCCCTCCCTGCCTCAGTAGAACTTATCTTTTAATGTAAAATGTGAATTATCAGTTACCTGGGAATATTCGCAAAATGTTCACTGAACGAAAGGAAAGTTGTAACCTAATGGGGTCATTTAATTTAAAAAACTGTTAAAATCTGCACAACCTGGAAAAGTTATTGCATTTCTGCGGATGGAGTGAAGCTACAGAAGGATGTCCAACATGACACAGTCTGGAAAGAGAATATTAAAATAATATGGTAAGAAACATAGAAATATAGTGAAAGTGTTTGATTAACACTGGGGTCGATTACTTTCCTGTGTAGGTTTACATAACGACAGTCTATAAGTGAAGATGCGCATGCGCCAAGGTTGAGGAGGCCAGGTGAACGCCGATCTCCGACAAACTCGAAAAAACTGTGGTTAAAGTTAATGTTTTTTCCTAAGAATTAAGACCAATTACGAATAAACGGTGCTTGATCCGATGCTCGATTGTGGCATGTCTCCGAAGAAAATAAAAGGGCAAACTAAGGACAGTGGTGACGACCACGCTGAACAGGAGGCTGTGAGTAACATGACGACGAAAGAGTTCAACTTACTGGAATTATCTGCCTTGATTCGCACTATCATAAGAGAGGAAAACGGCGCACTGATTGATAAAATGCAGTTGCATCTGGACGCACTCCAAAATGAAGTATCTGGGTGCAATAAAAGAATTGGCGTACTAGAGGATGCACTGAGTAGCATGGACAGCCGCATTATTCACCTGGAGAAGGCAAACGAACACCTGTGTAAAGAAAATAACGCCCTAAAGGAAAGGGCTGAACTCCTGGAGAATCACAGTCGCAAATATAATGTGCGTATTCTTGGCTTGACTACAGACGCGGAGCAGGGGAATCCGACAGGCTACGTGTCAATTTTATTGAAGGAGATGTTCGGGGATAAACTCCAACTCATGCCTGAAGTTGAAAATGCCCACCGCATCGGCCCAATGACTAAATCTGGACAGCGTGCCATGATTGTTCGGATGCAGAGACTGGTGATGAGAGAGGAAATTCTACGCGTTGCGAGGAAAGAAAAAGTTTTCGAGGCTCGTGGGATGAAGCTGCGTTTCTTTCCGGATCTTACAGCTAACACCGTCAAAGCTAGGGCAAGCTATCGAGAGGTGAGGAACAAATTATGGAACGCAGGAATCAAACATGGGATTATTCACCCGGCAACTCTGGTACTGACTTTCAGAGGAGAGACTAGAAGGTTCACTGACAATGTGGCTGCAGAGACGTACATAAAGACTGTAATTGAACCTGCGATGAAAAACAAAGAGTAAGAGACAGTGGTGATAAGTTACAGTTATGAACTTGTGATTATGGGTTGATGAACTCATATCATGTAAATGCTCATTTCAAATTACATATATGATGAGATTGCTAATTAGGTATGGGAAGCTTTTGTTTGATTGTTAAAAGATTAACCACAAAATGGGTTATGGAAACGTATATTTTCTTTTTGTTAGGAGGGGGCGTAGCGCTCGCGTGTTATTTTTCACAAATGCTGGCAAATTGGGTGTGCATAAGAGTGTATGTGTGTAAATGTTTGTTTGTGTGTTCTGTTTGGTTACTTTGTAGCTCTACAACTTATAAATGTTTCTTTATAATTTACTATCTTTGGAAAACACGCAATGATGATGAATAAATTACCAAAAGGATTGAAAATAGCTCATTTAAATATCTGTAGTTTGAGAAGCAAAGTTCAGGAGATAATTGGAATACTGGACAGTGACAAGTTTCATATACTGGCTATATCTGAAACTCATTTGGATGCAACAATAGAGGACTGCAGTTTATATATACATGGGTATAAATTTTATAGATATGATAGAAATATTAATGGTGGTGGAGTAGCGTTTTATGTTCAGGATCAGATACCTGTTAAAAGAAGGGATGATCTTGGTTGCATTGGTGTTGAAGCACTATGGTTGGAAGTGAAGCTGCCATATTTGAAGCCTGTTCTTATGGGTGTTTGTTACAGACCACCTAATGCACCAATAGTCTGTCTGGACAGAAACTGCTATATGCTGGATAAAGTATGTGACTAAAAATGAGGTATATTTTTTAGGAGATTTAAATATTGATTGGAGTTCTGATAATTGTGCACTAAAAAGTAAGTTGCTCTCAATAACAGATACATGTAATTTAACACAAATTGTTACAAAACCAACCAGAGTTTTCTATAAGTCTGATGGGACAAAAACGTCCACTTGTATAGATCTGATTTTTACTAATGCAGTTGATTTCTGTTCAAAAGCAAGTTCTGTATGTATGGGGTTCAGTGATCATAATTTAACTGCAGTCTGCAGAAAGACCAAAGTACCTAAATCAGGACAGAAGATTATTGTTAAAAGAATATTTAAACATTTTAATGAAGTAAATTATGCAGAGGAGGTCCGTAATGTTGACTGGTCAAGAGTATTACAAGAAAAAGATCCTGACAGAGCCCTGGAAGTCTTCATGAGTTTACTCATGCCTATTATTGATAAACATGCACCATTAAGACGAATGACTGTAAGAAATGTTGCTTCTCCTTGGGTTGACTCTGAACTTAAAGAACACATAAAGCTAAGAAACGAAGCAAAGGCAGAGGCAATCACATCTGGTGATATGATTGATTGGAAAAAGTACAGACAACTGAGGAATTTTGTTACAAAATTAAATAGAACAAAAAAAAAGATCTACTACGAAAATCAATTCAAAGAGGGAAAATTAGACAGCAATAAAATATGGAATACACTTAATGGATTGATGGGACAGAAAGTCAAATCTTTACCAACATTTTTGGAAGCTGATGAGACATTTCTGACTAAACCTGTTGATATTGCAAATTATTTAAGCAATTTCTTCAAGAATAAGGTTCAAAATTTGCGTAAGTGTATGGATTCTAGGTCAAAATGTGAATCATCTATTAGCACAATTAAAAATAAAATTATGAAGAACAGATCATGTAAATTTACATTTGAAAAAGTAAGTATTAATATGGTAGAAAATGTCTTAAAATTAATGAAAGTGAAACCGCCTGGTGTTGACGAACTCAATGTACAATTCTTAAAAATGGTAGCTGATGTGATTGCTGTGCCCATATGCTACATCATCAATTTGAGTTTAAATAAGAGTGTTTTTCCTGTTAGTTGGAAAAAAGCGAAAATCATACCTCTATTAAAAAATAACAAGGAGTCCTTTTCTGGTAAAAACAGCAGACCCATTAGTATTCTTCCTATTTTGAGTAAAATTACAGAGAAAGTAGTTTACGACCAAATTAATATGTATTTTAGTAAAAATGGGCTGAATACAGTATGTCAACATGCTTATAAGAAAGGACACTCTACAACAACAGCTTTAGTTCAGATAACTGATGATTGGTTAAAAGACATTGAAAACAGGAAAATAATTGGCACTGTAATGTTAGATCTTAGTGCAGCGTTTGATGTACTTGATCATGAGATTCTACTGGAAAAGCTAACTTGTTATGGATTTGATTTGGCTGCAACTGAATGGATGAGAAGTTATCTTACTGGTAGAGAATTCAAAGTACTGTTTAATGGTAGCTTTTCTGATACTCAGACGCTGTGTTGTGGAGTGCCCCAAGGCAGCTGTTTAGGACCACTTTTATTTTCTATTTTTACAAATGATTTGCCCTTTATTTTGGAACGTGCCACCATTGCTCTATATGCTGATGATTCTACCATTTATTTGTCTAATCCTGATATCGGTGAACTTAAAAAAGCTCTAAATGAAGAGGTAATACTAATTGCAAATTGGATGAGAGAAAATAAATTAGTGCTCAATACTGAAAAGAGTAAATGTATGGTGTTGGGGTCAAGACATCTTTTAAAAAACTCCCCTGTTTTGAATTTGTCTGTTGGTGGAACTGACATAGAACAAGTAGCGGAGGCCAGGCTGTTAGGTGTGACTGTTGATAGTATGTTGACTTGGAATTCTCATATAAAGCAAATATTAAATAAAATGGGCAGAAGCATTGGTGCTGTTAAACAATGTAGGAATTGCATACCATATCAAATAAGGAAAACACTAGTGGAATCATTAGTTCTGTCGCATTTAGATTATTGTTCAGTCATTTGGTCAAACACATCAGAAATAAATCTAAATAAACTTCAAATTGTGCAAAATAAAGCAGCTCGAATAGTCCTAAACTGTCCATTTAGAACAAGTACTAGTGACACTCACACCCGTCTGGCCTGGTTAAATGTTAAAGGCAGAATTAGATACTCTTTAGTTAAATTTATTAGAAATATCATAATTACAAAAACACCTGAACTTCTTTACAGTAAACTGACTTTTTTCAGTGACATCCATCAATATTCCACACGTCAATCAGAGGACAGACGTGTCCTGTTGCCTGCTTGTAGGACGAATCAAATACAGGGTAGTGTGCAATACAGGGCAATGGTGGCATGGAATACATTGCCACAATTTTTAATTTCAGAAATTCAAGCAGTAAGTTTTTCTAAAAGGTTGAGAATTTTTATATTTACCCAAGAATAACTGTCTGAGCTATTGTATATCCTATAATGACATCATCTAGACGGTTTTGTTTTTTGTTTGTTGTGGAGCGTTTTTTTTTTTTTTTTTTTTTTTTTTTATTATTATTATTATTATTATTATTATTTACTTATTTTATTTTTTACTTTATTTATTTATTTATTTTGCTGTTGTTGTTGATATTATTATTGTAATTGTTTTGTATTGTATGCTGTTGCTGATTTTTGGTTTTGTGTTGTTGTGTTGAGTGTATGTACATCCTGTTTGTTGAGTGAGTTGTGGGAAATTGTTGGTGCTTTGTTTTTGTGTTGTTGATGACCCCAGGAAGAGTAGCTGCTGGGGTATGCAGCAGCTAATGGGGATCAAACTAATAAACTAAACTAAACTAAACTAAACATGTATGTCTGGGTACATATATACAGTATATACAGTATGTAGGTTTGTATTAATATGTCTTTAACCCTTTTATTCAGACAATATGAGATTTATTGCTTTAATTTTCTGATGTTTTATGCCAGGTTTCATTCAACACGTCAGATGTTTCTAATTGTTTGTGCTGCTTCTTGTCATTGGGTCAGAGGTCATATTAAGTAGTGACTTTAACCTTTATAACCCATTTAGTTCAGTTTTGTTGTGAGTCTTTTAAGTCTGTGAACATGTTCTCCTGTATTTTCTTATTGTATCTGAAGGAAAGAGAATGAGAAATAAATATGTATGTTCATTTCAACTGCAAAAACAAAGGTGGCAAAGCTAAAGATTTTTGCACAATACTGTATATTTCAAATGGGTATATATATGTGCATATGCAAGTATGTGTTTATATGTGTGTTTGTGTATATATGCATGTACATTATTGCCTATAAAGTTGAAATAAAGTATTTTTATCTCTTCTCATGAAATTATAGTGACAGTCGCTTTTTCATTGACCCCCAAATTGTGCGACAATAACTTTTGCATAAAAATTTTCTTAATGGAAAAACTGGTGGTGGTTTTTTTGGGCGTAGTGCAAATGGCATATCCCGCAAAACTGCAATGGAAAGATCTTTTTCCACAAACTACAGTCACGTGAATTTAAAAAAGAAAATGCATGTTGACGGATGTTACAACAAGTAAAATGAAGAGTTTTAAAAGAAACACGGTGCGGTATGTGTGGACACACCAGGAAACTGAATCATTTTTTAATTTAATACAGGATAGAAGAGTAATATATAATAATAATGAATATATCTGTAAATCAACACAATATTTACGTTCATCACCATGTTTATGGAATGACCTCTTGTGTCATATTGCGCTAATAAATAAACAAATCATCGTATTTGTTATTTAATAGAAAAAACAACTTCATACACGTCTGTTTTTTCAACATTTGGTAAATATGGGTAAAGTTTTGCACAGATGTCCAATGGAAAAGCAACTATTGCAATTTATTCTTGATAAAGTGTATGTAATCATACCTGGTCGAAGGTGATTAGTGATGTGTATAAATAGGAATTAAAAAGCCGAATGTATCTGAAAACAAAATTATTCCAACTTTATGATGTATATCTGTGTATAATTATGAATAATTAATGAATGCTGTAAACTGGTGGGACTGAAGTGTTTTCTTCCTCCTCCCCCTTTTAGAGCAGAGACTATTTGTTTTCTACTGACGCTACATTTATCTTTTTTTTATTGTCTGATAGATCGATGAAGTTTTTGAATTCTCCTTTACAAGATTTTCATCTTACTCTTAAAACAGACTTTAAACTTTCACATAAGTGGAAAAAGTTTATGAGCCCTGCAGGTCTACGTCTACTTGGGAAGGATATTTTGGTGCTCATTCCACCCCTGTGGGTTCATTTTCTGCTGACACTACAAAGAAATGCAGCTAAAGACAAGGGTCGTCCACACCATAACTCTTACTGACATTCGGGGGAACACATTTATAGAACGGCGTTTTGTAATATTCATCAGTATATTTGGCATTTTTCATTAAGATGGTGCACTGCAACTACAGCAGAAATTCCAACGGGTCACATTAATTTGTGTATTTTATTATAATCTGCATTCCGTAGCGTACTCGTGTGGTTCAGCTATCTCATTCTCAGGTGAATCGCTGGTTACATGAGCCAAGTTGGACACTGCCAAGGACGATCTCCAAAGACTGAGAAGAGAGAGAGTTGAAAAATGAGGAGGAAGGAAAGCAGGAGGGAGACCATGTGCAGAGTTTGTGGAGTGCCTCTAGTCATACTGTGCCCCAGCACTATCCTAGATGAACAGAGAGGAGGGGAGAGAGAGCAAGGGAGGGAGGGAGAGAAGGAGGCTGGGAAGAATAAGGGGTCAGTACAGGGATTGTCCTCGAAACGAGAGGAACTACTGCATGTGTGGGCAATGAGTGTGTGTGTTGTGTTTAGTTTTACTGATTTTTAAGCTTTTTTTGTTTTTGTTTTTTATTTTATACTCAACGGACATAATAATAAAACCCCAGCACCATGAGTCGGACCACCTTTTTTGAGGTAAGTCTGAATGGGAAGTTTTGATATTACACTGAGACTCGATTGAACTTTTTATGTAGAAAGACCAAAGCATGGCATGAAAAGCATAAGATAAGATAAGATGTATTTTATTGATCCCCAAGTATGTATAGCAGTACAAGATAATATGTATCAAATACAATAGAAAAATTTAAAAAAGATTTAAAAAATACAAAAATTTGTTAAAGTGACTAAAAATGACAAAAAAACTAGTAATGATAATAAAGTAACAAGTGTGCAAGTGAGTGACATTGACAGATGCAAAAATCAAACTGCTTTTACCAATGTACATAGCCTTTTTACACTCTTCATATATATGATGTACATATTATAGTGTGTTGATATTTTATCTTGTCTTTTGTGTTTAACTTGCACCTTAGCCAAGAACTACCTGCCTAAATTCCGTTATGTGTACGCATAATGGCAATATCTTGAAAAAATATAGTGTCTGCAGAACTTTATGTGTATAAAAAAATAAAAAACTGGAGCCATTTAATGTTTTCCATCTTCTCAAACCTAAACTCATCAGACCTGATGAGCAAATCTGAGGAAAGTGTAAAAGTAAATAGCTGTAAATGCGACAGGCCTGTAAACATCATGCTATGCCAAGCTCTTAGTAGCAATAAGAAAGTGATTTCTACTTGCGACATTTTTAAGCTTAAAGCTGAGAAAACACTAAGATGCAGTTAAGAGGTATGGGCCGGGGTAGTAAGATAAGATAAGATAAGATAAGATAAGATAAGATAAGATAAGATAAGATAAGATAAGACAAGACTTTATTGATACCACCATGGGGAAATTTCACAGTTAACAGCAGCAACATACAACACACGTGCAAAAAAAGACAGGTAGAAAGAAGTAGGGGTTTGTATTGGCAAGAATCTGGTGCTACGACACAAATCACAATACTAGGATCACGATACGATATATCACGATACTGTTAACAAGGTGATAGTTTTTTGTTGCTTTTTTAAGATTATTTCCTGGAAAAAAAATTCAAGTTACACCAGATATATGCAGAAATACTACACAAATTTGTATTTGATCAGAACAGGAGCTAATGCTATATCACAAAACTTTCCTCTGTAAAAACTTAAAACTTAAATTATGCTTCAGACACATTACAGTTTAAGATTCTGCTCAAATGTTCATATTCTATTAGTTGTGAATAGAATGTATAGTGGACAGTCCCTGAATCATCCAATATCATAACATTATTTTTGTGATGTCCCAACAAAGGAACTAGCATCTGCCTCTTTCAGACAGAAAAAAAGTGCTTTTAGGATGCTTCAAATAACCATTATTTAACAAAACAGTGTTGTTGTTGTTGTTGTTTTTTTACACTTTTTTAGTGGGTTTTGCAGATGTATACGTTTGTATTATAACATTTACAAAGAGTTAAGTATTTTTCCTTTAAAGATAAATAACAGAAAGAAAAAGTGGTCACTGAAGTATTGCTGCATGCCTGAAGAACTTATATAAAAACTACAACCACAAAAAAGAAAATTAAATACAAAAAATAAAAGTAGGACTAACAAAAGAGTGTTAAATAATAAAGTATAAACAAAAAAGAAAAGCAAAAAACAAAACTGAACCCTCGTCATGTCTGTATTTGAATAAATACCTAAAAATATCAATACAGTACTTTTTAAATATCGATACAGTATCGTGAAATGTTGCAGAACCAATATTTTTTTTTTTTTTACACTCCTGGTAGTAAGTGGACTTTTAGCTGTAATTTTAGCAAATTTTGATCTCGTCTCTTCTGCAACATGACATCATGAATTGCATATAGATAACATGCCACTTTTAATTGGCGTGTTATCTGTATGCATTATAAGCATTCCACGTGTATTTTCACACTGCATAAAATAACACGCGATTAGCACCATTAGCAATTAGCAGTTAGGGGTTAGGATTAGCGATTAGCGCGATTAGCGGCTAGCACCATTAGCAGTTAGGGTTAGGGGGTTAGGTTTAGGGTTAGTAATTAGCATGATTAGCTGCTAGCGCGATTAGCATTTAGGGTTAGGTTTAGGGTTAGCGGTTAAGGATTTGTAAACTGGAGATTTTGGCGTACGTTGACACACCATCAAATTGCGCTGAATAACATGCAAAAGGATGAAAATTCGTACATATAGCATACTAAATACAACAAGAACTGCCAGGACGTACAATGCGATTTCATGACATCATTCTGTGTTTCTATACTTTCTAGATTTGGGCTTGACATCCATATTGACATTTTAGATTAGGTTTGCCCCAATAGTGTAATGTCAATCTACCATTGTGAGGGTATAGACAAACCATAAACCTATCTCCCCTGGGTTCAAAGTGCCCTCTATTGTTAACGGAGCACCACAGGGAATCCATCCTATCTGTGTAGGACATCATACCGTACCAGCCCACAGTCTTTCAGTTTCACAGCAAGACAGCTTTGTATCTGTCCCTCATTCATACGAGCACTGTACACTCTAATAAAACAAGGTTAACAGGTTCTTATAGGCTTTGTGGTAATAAAAACCACAGCCTTTTTTTGCTGGAACGTAAGCTATAACAGGGCATCTTAAGGGCACACTGTCAATTGGCAGTACATTGAATAAACTGGCTGCTTAGATGACTACTTTCACTGATTAAAAGCATGAATTTGCCCATTCGTAGTGACGGTGAAAGCAAAGAAAGACAATGGAATATGCAGAGCAACCATACGCAGCTAATTGACTTTAATACTATTATGAACTAATGATGCTATGGTTGAAGATCGCCTATTACATTCATCAGCTTTCACATTAAGAACAGCAATTATGGCTGAGAGAGTAAGAGGCAGTTGGTGAGCATTGCTTGGACCATTTAAAAAAAAAAAAAGACCTCATCACCCTCGATAGGGTGATATTCATTTGGGGAAAAAAAAAAAAAAACGCACATACAAACCTATCAGTCGCATGTGCATGTTCTGTATGACCTGTGCTGTCAGCAGGGGCTTTTATCCCCATGAGAGCACAGAGTCGCATAATCAGATTTACAAGGGCACACTACGACCGACTGCACACTATTCTACAGCAAACATCCCTAATGACACCCTCGATGCTCCTCGCGAACATGCAGATGCATCAACATGTGTCCCTAGAATGCAGCTGGGAAGGCTAGCAGATGGAAAGCAAAACAAAGCCGTCTCCCAGGATGCCCTTTACTGAGGAGTCAGCAAACCCCGCGCTCATATCCTTCAAAGCATGAGCAACCACTACAAAGAGGGACAAGATTAAATACGCATCTAGAATTGTGAAGTGAATTGGAATGGTGTGAGTGTATTGTGGTTAAAAATCTCTTGCTGCTTTCAAGAGGTGTTAAGTGATTGTCCCATCAAGAAAGAATTACTGGGGTTAAGAAAATAGACTCAAATGAGACTTTTTTTTTTCTTGCAGCTGCTGTTCGTGTAAAGCCCTCGTATTCTCCCGTTCTTGGATGTGCACTCAGCAAATCTTTAGCTATCCATTAGTGGGTTATTATACTGTCCAGTAAGAGAACCAATTTAGCTAGGACAGCTCTGCTGAGCAGCACAGTATGGAATGCTTTCAGGGCAAATTGTGGGCGCCACCCACCATCTTCCTTGCATATGCAGTACATCACTACTGACACGGTGTAATTAAGATGAAAAAGATGGTTGCAAGAGACCAGGAAGAGAATGCACTTCCTTTTGGCTCAACCCTAATTGTTTTGCAGAACTTGGCAGTTGGTTCGGTGTAAGGGCATCAGCGGCTTCACATACGGGACTATGTTCATTATTCTCATGGTTATGTTGCTAAAGCTCAATCAAGAAAACAAATCATTTAAGGTAGGGGTGGGCGATAATGGCAAAAAAAATATATATATATATTTTTTTTTAATTTCCTGATAACAATAATCTGACAATATCCTTTAGAACGTGAATTTCTTTCTTTCTTTTTTTGCAAAAAATGCTGTAAAACTCTACTTGATTACCAGGACATCTATGGATAGACACAGCGTTTCAGAACAACAGCTCTTTTTGTGTTTTGGGTAGAGCCCGACCGATATGGGATTTTTGGTGCTGATGTCAATACCAATATTGGGGGCTAAAAAAATGCCGATATCCAATGTATCGGCCGATATCCAATATTGGCCGATAACCGATATATTGGCTGATATATGAAATAAGGACACTGATCTACACAGGATATAATAATCTTATATTAAATAATTGTGGACAGGTGGATAAACAGTTGCATAAATCTTTGTTTATCTCACAAATATAATTTACACAACTTTCAAATGCAAACATGTATATAGAGGAAACCCTGCACATGGGTTCTGCTTGTGTCCACCCTGCGTTCTTCACATAGGCTACATGTATTCATTTGGTACACTTCCATCTTGTATCAAAGGCCCTGAACCGAAACCCATACAAACGAGTGCACCATTACACCCCTAGTGATCACTTTGCTTTGTGTGTTTGTTTGTTAGCAAGATAACTCAAAAATTTATGGATGGATTTTCATGAAATTTTCAGGAAATGTTGATACTGGCACAAGGAACAAATGATAAAATTTTGGTGGTGATGGGGGGGGGGGGGATCTGTCTTGGCAGAGGTCTGCGCTCTCAAAGTGCTTTTCTTGTTCAACCATGGGGTCAGGACCCCTTGTGGGGTTGCCTGGAATTCACATGGGGTCGCCTGAAATTTCTAGTAATTGATAAAAATTAACAAAAACTTATTAATAAAAAATTTATGGTGAGTTGACAGAGACAATCCCAATCCATAAAAGACATGACAAACTGTGAGTCTGAAAGTGAAGCACTGTGGATTCTGTTTATCTTTCAAATGTTCATTGTGGTCGGTTTCAGATGCTGCAGCTCTTTCATAATTCATAGTTTGAGTTATTGTTTGTTCAGTATTAATTCTCAGCCTTGAAAATCCAAGCTGGACTGACTGTACATATCCTGACCAAGGAAAATCAAATTCTCACTTTGTGCAGTAGTCTACACCTGGCTTTTCTGCCTCCATCCATATATATACACATTACATAGCCTAAATGTCGCCTAAAATTAACCTTTATTTGCAACATAATACAGCAAACTATTACATGATCAAAAACAAATTAATTTTCACCAAAAAAATGTCTGGGGTCACCAGAAATTTGTAATGTTAAAATGGGGTCATGAGCCAAAAAAGGTTGGAAACCACTGGTATAAAGTATAGTCTTACATACTGCCTTTTCTAAAGCTGTGAAAAGTCTTTATCTTCATTGTGATGTTAACATTAAATCATAAATCCTTTGAGCTTTGTATCCTTAAATGCACTACAGAAGATGAAGCACTGGATGAGAACACCCGACTACTTATATCAGCAGAAGTTTAATCCAAATCTTTGATAACAGAGCTGACTCCTTATCATTTTCACAACCTTTCCATATATATACTTCAGACCTCTTGTAATGAATTGCGATTTGTTTTACAATCTATTCTGGGAGGGATGGAGCAGGAGGAGGCCTGACTTTTATTGGTGGTGGCTTTTGTTGCTGAGGTGGCGTGTACGGGCGATGCCTGCAGCCCCTCATCAAATTTACTACCCCACTTAAGAGGCTTTTTTCTGAATGAACATGAGGACTGAACGGCGTTTGTAATCTCTGAAAGTCACCAATGGGTTTTTAAGCGTCACTAGTGTCATGTACACAGACTGAGCGTTATGTGTTTTCCTCAGGTGGAGGTCCTGGACGCAAAAACGCGGGAGCAGCTTTGCTTTTTAGACAAGGTATGTTACCATCGGACAGGTTAACCCTTTATCTGAGAAGTGACTATTTTTGGTCATTTCCACAAAACATTACAAGACAGTGACTGCAATAGTTACAGTGAGGCAACAATCTCAGGTCCAATGTGGTCTACAGGGTCTGTAAGGTCCACCTCTGCATGAACAGTGAGTGTACCTGCTTTGTTAGGTACCGTGAAGTAATGGTTCTAATGTACAGTCGCGGAAAAAATTATTAGACCGCCCTTGTTTTCTTCAGTTTCTTGTTCATTTTAATGCCTGGTACAACTAAAGGTACATTTGTTTGGACAAATATAATGGTAACAACAAAAATAGCTCATAGTAGTTTAATTTCAGAGCTGATATCTATCCATTTTTCATGGTTTTCTTGATAATAACCAAAATCACTTCAGTTCTTACATCAATATCTATGGCATTGTACTAACAAAAACAGTGCTTTTAGGCATTTCATGTTCTCTTTTCTGTCTGTTTTAGTCACACGATACACACAGGAGTTAGCACTGGATTGCATAACCATTGTTTTGGATGACTTTTGATGGTCTAATAATTTTTTCTGCGACTGTAAGTAATTATGTTCAAAGGGATAATGTAGTGGTAGTTTATTCGGTCTTTAATTACTTTAAACAACAAACAAAAACAACATATCCATTGTTCCATATACAATGTGACTGAAAGGGTTTAGGCTGAAGTTAAGACTTATTTTGCCTAACTCTATTTACAATTAACACAATGTTTAAACTGTTCTGTTCTAATATGTTCTGATTTGAATTGATAAAGCACTTTGTGACTCTGTCTGTGAAAAGTGCTCTATAAATAAAATTTACTTTACTTTACTTTACTTAAACAAGAAAAACTTTTTTTTTCAATGTAATCATTGCTAAATATCCAACAGAAGAGAATACATATTTAATTTTAATTCAGGTAAATCATGTCCTTATCTCAACCACCAATGTTGATCCTAGTCTTTTAAACAAGTATTTTCTTTAATTAATCCTGAGCTTCATGTATATTTTGGAATAATAGTTAATTTGTACATCTTTTTAAATGTTTTAATTGTTTTACACTGTTTAAATCAATCTTCCAGGCCATTCCAAAGATTAACCCCTCTAACGGAAATACATCTACTTTTTTTTTTTTTTAATTTGTTCTTGCCTTAGCTTTTTTAAAAATGCCGGTTCCTCTGGATGTTGACAGGTGTCTGGAGCAGCACATGTTGTAATGCTCTAAAGTGTTGTTCTAATGTCTTAAAATACATGTTCCTTTCACCTTACAAGTGTTTTTCTTGTATTTTTATATATACTTCTTGGATTTTTTTTTTCTTGCCACTTATGGGTAAGGAACCAAATATAGTAACTTCATGACCCTTGATTTTCTCCATAACAAATTTCACAAAAGTTATTAAGTATAATAACTTTAATTTGTAATATATTATATATAATATAATACACTGCCAAAAACTATTTGGGGAATGTTCACTGAAAGAGAAGGAGGCTATGATCTAAGGGGAGAGCTAAATTTTAAAAAACAAAGTAAGAACAACAATGAAAAGTATGTGCATAACAAGCTGTGGAGTGACTTAGTGGAATAATCCAGAACAGGAGATAAAGGAAAGTACAAACATAAATATATTTTAAAAAAATAAATAAATAAAAAAAGGTATATAGAATTGTTTCTGAATAGGTATATGGAACATGAAAGAAAAAATAGTATTGTCTCAAAGACCAGTCGTGGTTTCTTGGAATTAAGAGAGAGTAATTCGAATTTCAGAGATTTTCATATGTGTGAGTGGATTAAAGTGAGGGCAGATGTGAAGTCTAGATGAACTGGGATTGTGGGTGTGAAATCATGGAATGGACCTTATGATGCACTTAGGGTATTCACTCCTTTGGCGAAGTTTAAAAAAAAAAAAAAAAAAAAAAAAGAGTACTTTAACACTTTCAGTGCCATGGGCCGATTAAATCGGCTTTGGAGAACACGCCATATTTGTGTACAAACAAACCATCCACCCCCATTTCTTTCTCACATTTCAATGACGTTCTTTCTGTGTCCCCCTTTTGAGACCAAGCAGACGGGAATTTGAGGTCACGCGACCGAATAATATTGTTATATCTTTTTAATGTTTCTTATTCTCCGGTGTATCATCAGAGGGAGCCCTCCATGCCGGGGGGCGGCTGTGTACTCCGGGGGCTGTGGTGCCTTCTCTCACTGGGGTCCGCTCCTTTCTGGTGGGTGGGGGTCCCAGTTGGCCCTCTCCCACGAGTTGGGATGCGGGGCTGTGTTGCTGGTGCCTGGTCGCCGGGGTCGGCGGCTGCATCCTGGTGCGGACGGCTCCCTGAGACAGCGCCTCCTAAATTGATGTTTTACTTTTACTTGTACATTTTTGTTCTGGTCTACCCGTGCTCAGTCAGTCTTCTTAAGTATGTGTGAGCTTGTGGGTTTGCATGTATATGTGTGTGTGTGTGTGTGTGTGTGTGTGCGGGTGAGTGGGTGGGTGTGGGTGGGGGGCGGTACTGATTTTTAAACTGATATGTAAAGCACTTTGTGCTACAGTTTTTAATGTATGAAAAGTGCTATATAAATAAAGATTATTATTATTATTATAAATTATGCAAATTACGATCAATAATGAATCGGCTGCGTCCGGTGCGTTTTGGATCTAATCAGCAATCGGTCGGATGTTACCGAGCGGTTTCCTGCAGGATTCTTCAAATATTATAAAAACGACGCGAAATACTGAAAAACGTCCAAATTCTGTGGCACTTTTAAGGCTTATTAGCCCCTTAACTGTCTGGCACTTAAAGAGTTAAGTTTAAATTATTCAGAAATATTGAATTGAGATGGTAAATGTGTTTTTGTTGTTGATTTTTAAAATTTTTTTAATTTGCTTATTTGCTTATTTTTATTTTTCAGATGCTGTACACATTTAAGTTGATGTAAGCAGTGTATTGAAAAGGATAGGCAAAAAAAAATAAGCTTTTGCTTCTAGCCTATTCCTTTTTTGGTTTTTATGTTTATTACGAGTGATGTACTGAGTACAATGCTTGATGTAAAACCAAAAATAAATTCATTCATTCATTCATTCATTCAAGTCTTGTTAGGTCCTCCAATAACACACTAAGGATAAAATTTGGAATTTCAGAATATTTCTGAGTGTCCTATAAAAGGTTAAGAGGATCGTTGTACATTAATATGAATTATTTAACCTCACCCTAACACAGTATTAAGGTAACATTTTTCTTTTTCATACAGGTGGAGCCATATTCAACCATAGGAGAAATCAAGAGCCTTTTTCACAAATCATGTAAGTACTGAACTTCACAGATAAAACTGTATAATGTATAAATTTTGCAAATATCTTCATTATCAGTGTTATCTTCAGTCCCTTAATTAATGTTCCAGTCGGGTCCGTCTGTATGTCTTTATGTACAGTATATGGACAAAAATATTGGGACAGGTTGAATTCAGGTGTTTCTTTTCTCACAGGGGTCTGGGATATAAAACAATAATGACAAATGTCATAATATAGTTTTATATTGGGAAAAATATCATTGTATTACATTAGTTAGTTTTGTTTAAATTGGTATCTTTGATTCCAAAATGCCTCAGAGATGGTTTTTACTTAATTTCTCTCAACATTGATTTTTTTTTTTTTTAATCCATGACTATGATTGTAAATGTTCTACCTCTAAATTTCTAAAATATTTTTTCATGCTCTGACTGTAAATAATAATTTTCTACCACAACTAACCATTCACTTTCTTCACATCTCACTTAGGAAGAAAAATACCCCATTAAACTGTAGGAAATATGGATGTTTATGCCTCAAATCAGCTGTAAACATGTGCCCCAATACTTTTGTCTACATAGTTTATATATGTGTATGTGTGTCTGTACCTGTAATTCTAAATAACAGCACATTATGATAAAAAGTCGGTGTTTCCCATCCCATATCTAGACCCTTTTTAACCCTGAAAAACCTAAATAACCACCGTAAAACCACAAAAAAATCTGCTGATCTACAATATTTAATAAGTTCTCACCCACTAATCCAATCAATACATGTAAATTATTCAGGTAAAATGCAGTTTCTTAGTTTTTCCTGGTCATCAGATATGACCCATTTGGACCTTCAGAGGCTCAATCAATAAGGATGGTAATCATACTCCTTTTTTTTTTTTGCTCAGTGACACTAAAAACTTATCAAGCGCTACAGCTTTAATGGTCACGGCACTGATATATAAAGGAGGATAAATAGCCGACTCCAACACCAACAGCCTTTAGAACTGATGAAGCCCCTCGAATGAGAGGTGAAACGTCTTCAAGCCAAAATAGAACTCAATTTATCCCATCGAGGACTGATTTACATGTTTCTCCGAGTGTATTCAATGCATAGTGGAAAAATATAAATGCCGCATTATAGTGCATGTACTGCAAATGAAAGGGGTCATATTTTGCTAAACTCACTTTTACAACTCTTTGGTTCATTTATTTGTGTATTTGGACCCTAATAGTTAATAAAATTTGAATTTGAACCCTCCAGGTGCTGCAAAGCTATGTTCATATTCATTCTGGCAAAAATCAAGTGGATTTCTACAACCTGTTTTAATTCCTGCTTCATTTGTTACATCTACAACTAGTTACGTGACAAGATTTGCACATATAATCGCTGAAAAAATTAATAGACCACCCCTTGTTTTCTTCAATTTCTTGTTCTTTATGATGCCTGGTACAACTACAGGTACATTTGTTTGGACCAATATAATGATAACAACAAAAATAGCTCATAAGAGTTTAATTTCAGAGCTGATATCTATCCATTTTCCATGGTTTTCTTGATAATAACCAAAATCATTTCAGTTCTTACATGAATATCTATGGCACTGTACTAACAAAACAGTGCTTTTAGGCATTCCATGTTCTCTTTTCTGTCTGTTTTAGGCACATGATACACACAGGAGTTAGTATTTAATTGCATACCTATTGTTTTAGATGACTTTTGACAGTCTAATAATTTTTACCACAACTGTATAAGGTCAAAACTTCCGATGAACATTTCTCAGAGTATGCCATAATTGTTTGTCAGCAGCAGCGGTTGTAGTAAAAACTGAAAATATGTCCAAACTTCGAGCCGATTACCTAAAATGTTCAGTTGTTGGTTGAACGGGACAGAGCAGCACAGCAAACAACCTGGAGGGGGCGGGGCCTGAAGTGGCTCATGTGCATTTAAAGGGCCAGCGCTCAAAACGACCTTTCTGGTGTCATTACTCAGAAATAGGGTTGAAGATGTACCTGTGGAGTTGAATGAATGAAGAATTCAGACCCAAGCAGAGCATTTACAGTTTATGGAGATCACAGGGAAATGTTCTAAAATGCATAATTCCATTTAAAAAAGTGAAATATCACTCCTTTAAGACTTGACAGATACATGATCACATATTTAGACTATTAGAGGAGTATATTTGTTGTATCTCGCTGCCTGTTCAGTCTAATTTCTCCTTTATTCCTCTGAAGCTCACAGTGCGTCTGGTCAGAAACGTTACCAAATGTTTGCCAAGCCCGAGGCCGTCTGCATCCATCAGAGTAGTGCAGCTCGCCGTTATTCCACCGTGATCAATTATTATCAGGCCCAAGGCCAAAATCTGTGCGCTTTGCCAGTTTTGTTCAATCCTGTTCGTGCATGTGTGTATAATCTTTTCAGATCCTCACTGGTATCCAGCAAGGCAGGCTCTGAAGCTCGATCCCAGTAAGTACCACGCTGTGATTATTTTATGTATGTGGGAATTTTAGAGTTTCATGGTTGTGGATGGGACGTCTTTGTAGAACTGTTGCCTCTTATTGATGCTTCATTAACCCAGAGACATCCACCATTGTCCAAAATCATCTACTGATGTAAAATGATTAATACCTGTGGATCCATTAACCCTATCAATACATGTAAACAAATGGCACCTGGCACAACAAACTCCGCCCCTCACCTGTATTGCAGCTTACTTTGGCATTGATCCAGCTGATGTCATCATGTCTACACGTGTGCTGATGTCATCATAGACATAGGGAGCATAGACACATTTCACCATTATAAGTAAATGGGAAGGGGAAAAAAATATTTTAAAAATTCATAAATTTTTTTTTTTTTTATCTTTGACCTACTTTTCCCAAAGTGTAATCACAATTCTTTTGGGTCACTGGCAATCTATAAGCCCAATTTGGCATGAATTCAACCCATAGTTTTGCTGCTACAGACATTTGAAATTTCGCCTATTGTAAGTAAAAGGGGGGAAAAAAAAGATTTTAAAAATTTGTAAAAAATTTCACCTTTGACCTACTGTTCTCAAAATTTAATCTGATCTCTTCTGGATCACTGGCAATCTATAAACCGAATTTGGTATGAATTCAACCAATAGTTTTGGTGCTAAAGTGTTAATGAACAAACAAACCAAACCAAAAACAATACCCCATTGACTCCCCTTTGGGGGGCGGGGTAATAATTGGTGTAAAATGCAGTTTACATATATATATATATATTAATGCGCTGATCCGTGGGGATCCACGGGTTCTAGATGTGGTAGTTTTTATGCTGCAGTGTATTCGTGCATGCTGTACCGTATTTATCCAGCAGTCACCGCCAAAACGTTCTGGCCATAGAAACATATTTGTAAGGACATTTTATTCCTAAATTACTAATATCTCACATAATATTGGTCCTATCAACTTGCCGTTTTCGCTACTGTCTTCCTTTACAAAAAATACTTAAGTATCCCAAACTGCAGAAAAAAGCTCTTTACGGATTTTGTGTGAATCCCCAGACACACACACGCTCACAGAGGCTTCTTGGCTTTTATAAAATAGACTTAGTTGAATAAGTCGCTTTTTATTCAGTTTTCTCTGTTTCTGATTTAATAACCCTCAACTTGGATCTGAGCTTTTATGAGCATCTACATGATCATTATATTAAACATATCATTAGCACCATAGCATAATTGCCTAAGTCATACATTATATGGACAAAAGTATTGGGACACGTTGAATTCAGGTGCTTCTTTTCTGACAGGGGTCAGGGATACAAAACAATGTTGATAAATGTCCTAATATAGTTTTATATTTGGATAAATATCATTGCAGTGGTTAGTTTGGTTTAAAGTGTTATCTTTGCTTCCAAAATGCCTCAGGGATGGCTTTTACTTAATTTCTCTCCACATTGATTTTTTTTTTTTTAAATCCATGACTGATTATAAATGTTCTGCGTCTAGATTTCTAAAATATTTCCTGTGCTCTGACTGTAAATAATGATTTTCTACCACAACTAACCACCTACTTGTTTCACATCTCACTGAGGAAGAAAAATCTCCATAAAAACTTAAAACGGACATATTGATGGTCATAAACTATATGGACAAAAATATTGGGACATATCATGGCTACAGCTGTAAGATGTCCTGTTCATGCTGATTTGAGATATAAACATAAATATTTATATTAATTTTTATTAATTTTATATTAATAATCAATAATCATGATGATGCTATTCATCACAATATAAAACTGTATTATGACATTTGTCATTACTGCTTTTTATCCCAGACCCCTGTTAGAAAAACAGCTGAATTCAACATGTCCCAATACTTTTGTCCATATAGTGTGTGACTTACTAACAATATATGAAAGGACCTGATTTTCACTGAAAAAATGCAAAATAAAGAAGATAATTTTGTAATCAATGATGATAAATCGCTTAAGAAAGATTGCATAGAGAGAACAATCCATTTGGGAGCTGCCACAAAAGTAGCACTAGGTCTGTATGGGTTAAATATTATACATACAGTGCAGCTCTGTGTGATGCTTTGGCAGAGGTTTTATATTCAACAAAGTGTGAGGCCTTTTTGTTACTACAGCACAGTACAGATTTGGTAAAAAAGGAATCTGGGCCAGTTCCTCTTGAGGATATTCTAAAAATTCCATCCAATTAGTAGGCTACAGGATATTAGAGTGTATATATCCGAACATGTGCCAGTTTGAGGCACAGTCGACTGCTTAAATCAGCACAATCATAGCTGTTTGACTGTTACTGCTAAGGCTCAGAGACATTATAAAACACCTGTTAAAGCCTTACTCACCTTGACCGTAGTCTACATCCACTATTCCCAGCTGCAAAGACTTAATTTAGAGCTATTTGGACTCTGGTCTTGTGTTTTATTATATAAGAATAGGTCATATTTATGCTATTAAAGGAGCATCAAGGAGCAAACTGAAAGGTGTGAGTAGTGACAGGTTGGTTTCTGAAAATAATAGGTTTTTTATCATACTTAGAAAATAGGAAAATGAATTTATAAGGAGTTCTGGGCCAAAAAAGAAGAGGTCAACCTAACTCTGTGGCCCAATCCCAATTCACCCCTTGGCCCCTCCCCCTCCATTTTGCACATTCAGGGGTGTCCTGATTCTCAATGAGTTGGAAGGGAGGGGCTAAGGGGGAGGGCTTTTTGGCCTTTGAAACAGAGAATTTTCAGGACCACACTACAAACAGAGGGGTATGAGAAATCTCCCACAAATCAGTTCGAATCATCGACAAGATGGAGGTAAACACAGCAAAAAAGTGCAGCAGTGTGATGAAAGAAACACATAAATGTACGAATTTTCTTCGTAAACAACTTAGCCTAATCACTTGATCAATCATTTAATGCCATTTCAATGATTTATAGATCGCACTTCGGTGGGTTGTGGTCGATAGCTGCGAAACGATGCCCAAAGCCAATGAAACAGAGACGGTTACAGCTGCTGACGATATGGGGAATTGTTTTGGAAACATCGTGGTATCGATGACTGCTGATGATGTAACAGACTCGAAGAGCTGTCCCATTTTGTAGGAGAATGTTTCAACCCCTACCCCTTGCAGCTTCGTTTCAAGGGGTAGTGCCAAGTGCAAAGGGGTAGTGGTAAGGGGGAGGGCCAAGGGGAGAATTGGGATTAGGCCTATAACAAAACTAAGGTAACTTAAAACTAAAAGAAGCATGTACTGATCTAAAAGGTTTAATACACTTATTGATAGAACCTAGGGCTGCTCGATTATAGAAAAAAAAAATAATCACGATTATTTCAGCAATAATTGAAATCACGATTATTAAAAACGATTATTTGTTAACCTTAAAGTTGTTTATTTTTTTCTTGCAAAACAATGTAAGATATGCTCTTTAAATATAAATAAAGCTTTTAACCATTAAAACAAAGTATGTTCACTTTTGTACGAAACAAAAAAAATCTTTGAATGCAAATAAGTGTACTGTAAATTCAAGTATGTTTCCTTTTGTAAACAAATAGTGCACTGGAATTAAACTGCTCTAGACTTGCCATAGAACTGGAGCAATAAAAAAAAAAACTCGCGTAAAGTGCAAATTATAAATTCAAGTATGTTCAGTGTAGTATGAAACATAGTAAATTCAGTGGCGTGCTGTGAGGTTTCAGTTAGGTTAATACGGGAGTTGCAGCGTAAAGAGATTCGGAGACTGAAGATTGCATCGCGGACGAAGTTGTAGACGGAGTTTTTTTATGTGTTTTAGTTTTTCATAAGATAAAGGTCGCGGTGGTTAAACTTTAGATGGTTAAAAAGGTTTGCTGTGTTACCGGTCGGTGCGGACACAACTACGAAACACTTTTTGCACGTAATGGGTTTTTGCTCTTCATCAAACCCAAAGTGATTCCATACAATTGAATCTGACTTGCCTTTTTTGTTTACCAAGCACTTCTGCTGCGATTCTCCCGCTATTTTTCCAGACCGCTAGGTACAACTTTCCTCTTGGGGTGGACCTGCCGGCTAGCAGGCAGCTGTAGCTTAGAGGGGGGCGGGGCAGAGCAGCTCATGGTAGCTTGCGTGCGCGTGAATTAAACAACTCAAAATTAATAATCGTTTTTTCTCGATTACAGAATTTTTGTAATCGTTGCGTGTAATAATCGAAATCGTAATTGAATTTCGATTAATTGCACAGCCCTAATAGAACCATTAATCATATCAATACATGTAAATAATTGAGGTAAAATACAGTTTGTCGTCTTTTCATGGTCATCAGATATGACCCATTTGGACATTCAGAGGCTTCGTAGTTACCATGGCAACACTGTCATCTTCTAGAAACATTGAATCACTTGTAAAACCAAAGAAGTTTGATAAATGTCAGTAGAGGGAGAAGCTTATTTATGTTCAGTTAATGATATATTTGCTGAAAAAGTAACGATTTCTTCAGTTGTCTCTGCTCTTATATAACCTTTTATAACCGACTGAACTGAAATGACTGAAAACAATTTCCTGTAATTTTCAGGAGGAAAATCACTCAGAGATGATGAGATTTTACAGAACCTTCCTGTTGGGACCACAGCCACCATGTACTTCAGAGATCTTGGTCCACAGTTAGGTTGGACAATGGTAAGAGCAGAGCATTCACAAAACAACAAAAAAACTTTAAAAGTATCATCTGGCAATACTCATCAGTGTAGGAGTGTGTACTGGCAAGAATCTGGTGATACGATACAAATCACAATACTAGGATCACAATATAGTATATTTTACGATGCTGATAACAAGTAGATTTTTTTTGTTTCTTTTGATTCTTTTTTTTTTTTTTTTTTTAGATTATTACCTGGCAAAATTCAAATTACAACAGAAATATGCACAAATACACAAATTTTTATTTAATCAGAACAGGATCTAATGCCATATCACAAAACTTTCCTCTGTAAAAACTTAAATTATGTCTTACAGACATCCTGCTCAAATGTTCATATTCTTTTAGTTGTGAACAGAATACATAGTGGTATACAAGACGATTTCAAGCGATGTTTTCCAGATCAAATGCACTGACACCTATTTAGCTTTTCATGTCCCAATTTTGGTCCTATTTTTGGCCCCAATATTTTATCAAAAATTCATTAATTTTGGGATGGCTCAGAGCAAAAGTGTAATTTTTTTGTATTTATTTGAAATCATTATTAGGTACATCCTGGTGGAAAATATGTCGAAATTTATCTTTTATTGTTGGTTCTAAAAAGCTGGAAAAGTCCCAGAATCCAAAATAAATTAACAAGATGAGAGAGAAACAGTATCTCAATTCTCTGAATGTCCTGTGCTTCTAGTGAATTAACAATATATTTTTTTAATCTTTGATATTAATATAGTGCATGGAAACAACACATCTGTAATCATCAATGCATTGTTAAACTTTATTGACCCTTTAAGCGCCAAAGTTCGAATACTGTGACAAGCAACATAACTGAATGAAATAATCAGCTTTTTGGAATTGTGATATCAAACTGAATATTTAACAAAAAACTTATAATAATAAATATGCTGGCGCCTAAAGAGTTAACTTAATATTTCATACAAAAAAAAATATTGAAATCGGTGACTTTAATTATCTTCAGTGTTTGATGTTGTTGTTTTTTTTCAGACATATTAACTTTAATTCAGCTTCATCCTTTGTATCCAGTAAATGTTGCTCTTTATTTAAGGTATTTGTGATTTAGTTTCACTCTACATCCTTATTAAAATCCTACAAATATAAAACAGGACAAGTCTGAACATATCTTCCCTGTTTGACTTTTACAGGCTGTCCCATAAGTCTCCATACATAGGAGACATAATACATTCCATACATATATGGTTCTAACATGTATTTCTTTATATTTCTTCTTTATAGTTCTTCAGCAGACACGCATTGAAATGTGTTCCCGACAAAATGGCAGTCATATAGAGCATATTATATACATAAAAATGGTTTATGTCAAGAAACATTTATTTTTCCTATGTATGGAGACTTATGGGACACCCTGTACTTCACTTTTTCCACGTAGCTGCATCAACCTTGCTCTTAAACCTCAGAATAGGACATGAGGCTGAGCTTTCCCTGTTCTTTTTGTTTTCAGGTCTTTCTTGCAGAGTACATTGGGCCTCTCCTCACCTACCTCCTCTTCTATTTTCGAGTTCCATACATTTACTCGCACAGATATGCCTTCACCTCCAGCCCCCATCCTGTGGTCACGTAAGTCCTTCTGATGTCAGTCTCATTCTTTTTCTAGCATTGTTTAGAACAGATTCACCGTGGATTGAATTTTCTATTACTTGTATTATTAAGACAAACATTTAACAAATAAGGTGCAAATGAGGAGTATTTAACCTATAATTATTTAAAATTTGATTAAAATATATATGGGCAGAGATGGCAGAAAATAAAACACAGTTGAATTAACACTTAAAGTAAACAAATAAAACCAACATTTACTTTGCAAAAGATGTTAAAAGTAGTTTTAACAAATGCACTGTTGCCCATTAAGTTGGAATCATTTCATTTTCAGACACATTCCTCTTGTTATTCCTATTTTGTACACATCATCTTTGACAGGTGTAATAATTAAATCCTGAGTCCCTGTTAAACTTTTATTTTTTTTATTTTATTTTATTTTATTTTATTCCAACTTTATGGGCAACAGGGTATTAAGTTAAATTAAACATTTAAGTCATTCATTGTCATCAGTACAATTTAATTTAATTTAATTTAAGTAGAGCAAATAATATGAAAATGAAACTAGTGAAGAAACAAGCCTGTCGTTTGTTTCAGCCATATTGGATTTACACTTTGTTTTGCTTTGTATTCACTTTATTTTCGTTGTTACTGTTACTCTTAATCTTGCCATATAGGAAGCTCTGAAGTGTGTGTGTGTGTGTGTGTGTGTGTGTGTGTGTATATATATATATATACACACACACACACACACGCACACACACACACACTTAGAGGTCTTATTTATGTCTTTGTGCATAAGAAATCAGTATAAGTGAATCCCCAAAGGAACTTTGTGTTGGTAAATGCAAGTTATGCAAATTGAGAGGATTTCAGTTCTTTTGCAACATGTTGATGGTCATATGAACTATGCTTTCAGGTCAAAAATGTCAATTTCATCACAATTAATGCTATATTTTCATGTCACAAATGGCCAAGTTATATTTTAACTAAATTTACCTGAAAAACAAATATTCTATTCTTTTAGATTCCCCAGTTTTTCCTTACAAGATCATATACTACATATCATGTTTTATTTTTACAGATTGCATTGTGGAGTATGGTGCTGATCCATCCTGCTTATGTTACACCAACACATACATTAAGAATGTCACACATCACTTTTTAAATCAACAGTTTTCTAATAAGCATTTTTATAAAGAAATAACAATTTTATATTGTTATTTACTCTTTAGTATGATGATAAACTATACAATGAATAATTCTGATCCTAGTTTTTGCACAGGGATCATTAGTGTAAACGGTGACATGGCTGCCGAGCATCAGTATGATGGGATCTGTAACAACCATGTCACATCCGTCCACTGACACATTTTGTGTTTTTGTGTCAGCTGTTATTGTTTTAAATCCACAAAACTAATATTTAAGAATAAGAGGATAATTAGCAATAGTAAGTATATAAGTTTATTCCTAATAAAGTACTGGTACTGACCAGATCATCATGGGTAATGTCACGTCCGTCCACCAGTAAAAGTTTTCACATACACGTGCTATTCAAAATCCAATATTTCTGAAAATATAGCTTCCACTGTCAAATAACATCAGTAGTCTGTGCACAAATGTATTAGCAATATTTCAACACAGTTCTATGCATTTCTTACAACTTTTTTTTTTTTTGACAAAAATGGCCACTCATTTGACCCCCCTAAGTAAATATTAGCCGATATATACATGTCTAAGGACTGACTCTAACTCTACATAAGAGCAAATATAACCTCCAACACAGAATAAACATATTCTTGCATAGGATTAAAAACACCAGGGAAGCACATTATGAGAATACGTTGGAACGAATAACAATGTACAACAATGCTTGAGCATGTAACGTCTGGGAGAAAATGACCATTTACAGTGATAAATTCTGTTCATAGCCGTTTTCTGTGAGGAATATCTCATTAATGTACTTCCATTACCACTGTCATTTTCAAAAATCACCTTCAATTTTGTCAACATTGTCGTCGTCCGATTTAAGGTTCACCTTCAATGTTCATTAGTTTAATGCATCTCAGTGACTCACATTCAGGTTTCAAAGTTAAAAGTCTTGAGATTTCAGTGTGTCAGTCTTATATGTTAGGTCCAACTCAAATCTCTGAGACCGCAAGGAGTAAAAAAAAGTGCAAAATAAAGATGTTTCCTCCACTGATCAAGATCCTACCAGCCTCCACAGAGAAGATGGACATCCTAGTATGTCCTCATGATGGCGTCCCAGGGGAAGTCAGTTCTGTCCATAGAAGGGAATCCACAAAAAACAGCCTGCACACAAGCATGTAGGCAATTACTCAGACAGTCCTTACAACAGGGGAGTCAAAGTCATTCTGGTTCAGTTCCACATTCAGTCCAATATGATCTAAAGTGGGTCAGACCAGTAAAATAATAACACAATAACCTGTAAATAATGTCAACTCCAAACTTTTCTCTGTGTTTTAGAGTGAAAAAAAAAAATTTACACTATGAAAACATTTACTTCTACATAGTATCCTTTAAAAAAAAGTGAATATGAACAGCCTCCCAACAAAGTCCTTCAGAAAAACAAGTGCAATTTTAACAATATTATGCCTCAGTTTATCATTTACTTACAGATTCCAGTTGATCTACAAATCCACAACACATTTCGTAACAGGCATAATATTAAAAATGCACTTATTTTTCTAAAGACATTCCAAGTGGTTCATATTTGTTCAGGATATTCATATTTTTGTGAAAAGATAGTTTGTAAATGCAAACATTTTCATGTAATTTTGCTTTTCTACAGTAAAACAAGGAGAATTTTTTAGAGGTATCATTATTTATAGATTATTATGATAGTATTTTACTGGTCTAACTCACTTGAGATTCAGTTGTGCTGCATGTGACCCCTGACCTAAAATGATTTTGACTTTAACACATTAACCCTCCAGTATCCGGGTGCACTTTTTAGGCACACTTTGCACTTCATGTTAAAAAACTTGATATTATTTTTCACAATTTAAATAAGGTTAGAATTCAAAAGTTGTTCATTTTTGCATGATCTTTAAAATTCTGGCCACCAACTAAAATTTGCACATTGTAAACAAAAGAAAATTACAAGACTAGCATCCATCTCCCAAGTGTGCCTAAAATGCACTATTTCTTCCATTATAACCACTGTTTTTGAAACCAAAGCCATTAAGGCATAAATCCTGCTTCTACTGATATCTGGGCTTCATTTGAGAGGTGAGGGTCTAAATTAATTTATTAACATTGTTATTGTTGCTGTGAATCATGGACATATACCAGGCTGCAAAAATCAAATAATATGTAATCATATTTTGTGTTTTTTGCATCAAAAAATGTAGTGACATCATGATGAAAAGAGATTGTTAAAAGGGTTAAAAAAAATCTAAAATGAATGATTATTTGATATGTATGATTAGGGCTGACCTTGATTTACCAAAATAAAATCAAATTAGAGGAGAAAAATAAATCAATATATAATATTTGATAGTTTGATTTATAGGTGTGCCATTTTGGCATACTTGGTGACAGATGCTAGTATTATTGAATATTTGACCTAGCGCCAAAAATAATAATGCAAATTAACCAATGTTGCTGTTAATCATTGACATATGCCAGGCTGCAAAAATCAAAAAATATGTGATCCACTTTTTATGTAGTATACTGAAAAAAATATTTTTTGTGTGTTTTTTGCATCAAAAAAATGGTTTGTTTACATTACAAACACGACATTAAAAGGGTGAAAAAAGGAGACAATTATTGAGTATTTGGTATTTTTATTTACGGCTCAAGTTGATGAAATAGAAAAAAAGTGTAAAAGAATTAAAAACAAAGTGTATGAAAAATTTTTAGACATTATTCCACCAAGTGTGTCATTTTGGTGGTTAGTAAGGGCCTTGCTGAACAGGATAACGGAGGGTTAATATCTCAGTGTAATGTTTGCATTTCACAAACTTATCCTTTATTCCAGATTGGAAACTTTGGCAGACACATGTTTAAAACCCCTACCTTAAAACAAACATTTCGCTTTAATACTCTGCAAGATTCAGTATAATAACATCACACTAAGAATGTCTTTCTTTTCCAGTACAGTACTCGACAAAAGTGTCTATAACCATTTAATCGTGTTTATTTTAACTCATTATGGTTGAATACATATCAGTCATATGTCAACACATAGCATCATGTTAGCTTGGAAGTTAGCTTAGTTTAGCTTCACCACAATTCAACTCATTTACAACGTTTTTCCGGCTTAATATCAGAACAAGTTACATATAGTAACTGATTTCAGACATACAGACCTTTTATGCCAGCTTACATTCTACATTCAGAAAATAAATGCATTAACCAGGCTAACTCATGTAAGCTAGGCTAAATGCTAACTTAGCATAATATTTAGCAGGTGAATAGAATGAAAAGTGAATCGGCGCCATCGCATCTCATATACCTAGTTAACAATTCAATTACCTCTGTCCGATATAGATCCATAGCTTGTTGCTAAAAGTTAGCAAACACGTTTCTTATTCCTCTCTTTTAGTCGTTTTCTTCATTGTCATATGACTTCCCATCCTAAACACCTGAGAAAAACTGAGACGTTCACGGGGCGTAGGAAAACACTGTACTAGGCGAACCAAGTGGCATTTAAGGATGCTATGTAATTTAAAGTCACAGAATAACCTGGGTTACAATTGCAGCACCATTAACTGTTTCAAATTAAATTTTTATAGCTGGAAAATTGTTCTTAAGAATTTTTTTTGTCAATATTTCTTGAAAAATGAATAGAAGTAATTAACCCTTTAAACCCTAGGCCTAAAATGGTCCATCAAGATTTTTTTTCTTATTTTGACTAAAAAAAGGTTAGAAAATATGCTATGAGTGAGTCTTTTTGCCTATTTTTCCAGAACACTTAGAACTCTCAAAACCTAGTAGTCATTTACAATTTAGTGAATGTTATAATACTGCTAAATCGTCTTATTCTCCAGTTTCTAGTACAGGTGTGAGTGAAATGACCATAATGACCCAATAAAACCTTTAAAGCGCAACGTCTCAGGTTTCAGAAACCGTTGGAATTTTTCCATTTGCACAAACGGTGAAAGAGTTACAGCCATCCAAACTGCATATGAACATATGCATAAGAGTGTGTCAGTGATGACACGTTGGGTTTTAAAGAGTTAAACTTCATATACTGAGATCTAGTGAAGATAAATCTAAGTTACTGTTTGTGAAATATTTACTAAATCTGACTACATCCAACAATTTTGGAGCACACTGGCCTGGGACTTTATTATTATTATTATTATTATTATTATTATTATTATTATTATTATTATTGTTAGTAGTAGTAGTAGTAATAGTAGTAGTAGTAACTAACCACTTGCTGAATATAAACCTCCTATAGCTTAATGTTGATTCCCAGTGATGTATGTTATATATTCTGGTGTTTTTATATTCTTTAGAGCAGGGGTGTCAAACTCATTTTCTTTCAGGGGCCACATTCAGCCCAGTTTGACCTCCAGTGGGCCGAACCAGTGAAATAATAGCATAATTGCCTGTAAATAATGACAACTCAAAATTTTTTATAAGCAAAGAATAACATTAAATTATAAAAACCCTTTACATTTTACAAACGATCCAAACAAAAAAGATGTGAATAACCTGAACAAATTGAAATTTCTGAAGAAAAATAAGAAGAAATAATAAGAAAAATTTGATCAGTATTTATACGTGCATCTACCAAGACACAAAACAGACAGAATATTTTTTGAATTACATTTATTTTTCTTTTGACATTTCAGGTTGTTCATATTTGCTCAGGTTACTGACGTTTTATTATTAAAGGATATCAGAATGTAATGTTCTTTGCAGTAAATCAAAAAGAAAAAATTGGTGTGGCCATTATTTATAGGTATGATGTCATATTATTTTTTTCACATTAAACCAAGAAGAACATTTGGAGTCATTATTTTTAGGTTATTATGCTGTTATTTTCGAGTTCGACGCCCTTGACTGTTAATATCTTCTGCACTTTGCACAGTCATCCCGCAGGCCGAATTTGGCACCTGGGCCGCATGTTTGACACCTGTGCTTTAGAGTATATTTCTCTGCACATTCTTTACTGATTTATCAACTGATTAAGGAATAATTACATTTTTACATCTTCACACTTGATATTTGTCATCTTCTGTGGAAAACCCGTGTATTCTCCCAGCCTGTGAACATCGCATATGTCCACTTTAACGTTCTTCTGACGTCCTCTCTCTTGTGTCCAGACTAGCCTGTGCCTGTCATACCTCCCACTACATAAAGAGGTTGGTGGAGACTATCTTTGTGCATCGTTTCTCCCATGGGACGATGCCTCTCAGGACGATAGTGAGGGTGAGGACACGACATAACTACCCTTGAAAAGAAGAGCTTTCGATAGCGCTCACCTTTTTTTAATATGCTGTGACGGCTGTTTTTAGCCTAAGGGCTGGGAAATTAGGTCTGTCTGCTTGAAACAGTGCAGCAGCTTCATAAATAGGGATGATGGTTATAAGTTCTGGTTTACTTTGTGTTTGTGTAGATCAGCGGTTCCCAAAGTTTTGCAGACTGACCCCAATAAGTCTGTTTTATGTCTTCTCAAGACCCATATTACAACTTCACAGACCCCAGCATCAAAATAATGAGTATGTTTAGATACAAACTAATATTCCACTATTATTCTGAATTTGACAGATAGTGTGAAAATAGAATATTCCATATGGATGTACCAAATCAGACTCTTATGGATGGATGGATGGATGGATGACAAGGTGGATTAACCATGGATGGATGGATGGATGGATGGATGGATGGATGACAATGTGGATTAACCATGGATGGGTGGGTGGGTGGGTGGGTGGGTGGGTGACAAGGTGGATTAGCCATGGATGGATGGATGGATGGATGGATGGATGGATGGATGGATGGATGGATGGATGGATGATGGATGGATGGATGCCAAGGTGGATTAACCATGGATGGATGGATGGATGGATGGACGGATGGATGACAAGGTGGATTAACCATGGATGGACGGATGGATGACAAGGTGGATTAACCATGGATGGATGGATGGATGGATGGATGACAAGGTGGATTAACCATGGATGGATGGATGGATGGATGGATGGACGGATGGATGACAAGGTGGATTAACCATGGATGGGTGGGTGGGTGGGTGACAAGGTGGATTAGCCATGGATGGATGGATGGATGGATGATGGATGGATGGATGCCAAGGTGGATTAACCATGGATGGATGGATGGATGGATGGACGGATGGATGACAAGGTGGATTAACCATGGATGGATGGATGGATGACAAGGTGGATTAACCATGGATGGATGGATGGATGGATGGATGACAAGGTGGATTAACCATGGATGGATGGATGGATGGATGGATGGATGGATGGATGGATAGAATATACAAATACAACTATGATGATTTCACTAAAGTCATTCGTTTCCTTCCTCAGAATTGTGTCTATTACTGGGGTTTCTCAGCTTGGTTGGCCTATTATATCAACCATCCTCTATATACACCTCCATGTAAGACAGCCTATGCACTGTCATTCAAATACAGACGTCTGTGCATTTCCTTCATCTCACCTTCATCTTCATCTCTTCTCTTCACAGCATATGGAGAGTTACAAGTCAACTATGCATTAGCCATATTTGTGGTGAGTAAACTATGTTCATCATGGACATAAGTAAACAAAATTCTACATATTTTGCATCAAGATGGGATGTGACAGTGAAGTGTGTCATTTCTACAACAGATATGTGAACTGGGCAACTTCTCAATACACTTGACTCTAAATAACCTTAGAGGAGAGGGTGAGTAGCTGAGATGGTACAACTGCAGAATATGTTCACATGGCAGCCATTTTCCTCTGACGTCATGATCGGGATCTGATGTTCAAATACAGTGAGCTAAGGGAAAATGTAGTCCCGCAGTGAAATCGACAAATGAATGAACACAGAGAGAGAAAAGGCAATGACAAGTGAAAAAACTGTTGGATATCTGACAAATAAAACCAGATACTTGAAGACCAGAGCTAACAGTAGCATTCAACCATTGCATAGTATTACTGTGTCATGTAAAATGATAGGGAGGGAATAAATAATGTTTGATATGTCAAAAACATCTGTTGTAATTGGAAATATGGTACGACATCCCTCCAGATTTGCAGGATCTATTGAAGTGATAGTGATTTGTCAGGTTTTCTAACTTTAAACACACAACATGAGCATGAGGAGTATATAATGATCCCTTTAGAAACAGCAGAGAGAGAAAAATGGCTGCAATATAAGGATGTATGGATGTATGGATGGAAAGTGTCATGAGATAGCTTTTGTTAGGATTTGGCACAATATAAATATTAATAACCTTTTTTAATATGCTGTGACGGCTGTTTTTAGCCTAAGGGCTGGGAAATTAGGTCTGTCTGCTTGAAACAGTGCAGCAGCTTCATAAAGAGGGACAACAGTTATAGGTTCTGGTTTACTTTGTGTTTGTGTAGATCAGCGGTTCCCAAAGTTTTGCAGATTGACCCCAGTAAGTCTGTTTTATGTCTTCTCAAGACCAATATTACAACTTCACAGAGCCCGGCATCAAAATAATGAGTATGTTTAGATACAAACTAATATTCCACTATTATTCTGAATTTGACAGATGGTGCGAAAATAGAATATTCCATATGGATGTACCAAATCAGACTTTTCTGAACAGAGGATTTTTCAATACAGACATGGATGGATGGATGGATGGATGGATGGATGGATGGATGGATGACAAGGTGGATGAAGCATGGATGGATGGATGGATGGATGGATGGATGGATGGATGGGCGGACGGATGGACAACAAGATAGACAAAGCATGGATGGATGGATGGATGGATGATGAGGTGGATGAAGCATGGATGGATGGATGGATGGATGGACAGACAACAAGGTGTACGAAGCATGGATGGATGGATGGATGGATGGATGGATGGACAAGGTGGATGATGGATGGATGGATGGATGGATAGACAACAAGGTGGATGAAGCATGGATGGATGGATGGATGGATGGATGGATGGATGGAACAACAAGGTAGACAAAGCATGGATGGATGGATGGATGATGAGGTGGATGAAGCATGGATGGATGGATGGATGGATGAACAACAAGGTGTACGAAGCATGGATGGATGGATGGACAACAAGGTGTACAAAGCATGGATGGATGGATGGATGGATGGACGACGAGGTGGATGAAGCATGGATGGATGGATGGATGGATGATGAGGTGGATGAAGCATGGATGGATGGATGGATGGATGGATGGACAACAAGGTGTATGAAGCATGGATGGATGGATGGACAACAAGGTGTACAAAGCATGGATGGATGGATGGATGAACAACAAGGTAGACAAAGCATGGATGGATGGATGGATGGATGATGAGGTGAATGAAGCATGGATGGATGGATGGATGGACAACAAGGTGTACGAAGCATGGATGGATGGATGGACAACAAGGTGTACAAAGCATGGATGGATGGATGGATGGACAACAAGGTGGATGAAGGATGGATGGATGATGGATGGATGGATGGACGACGAGGTGGATGAAGCATGGATGGATGGATGGATGGATGGATGGACAACAAGGTATATGAAGCATGGATGGATGGATGGATGGATGGATGATAAGGTGGACGAAGCATGGATGGATGGATGGATGGATGGATGGATGGACAACAAGGTAGACAAAGCATGGATGGATGGATGGATGGATGGATGATGAGGTGGATGAAGCATGGATGGATGGATGGATGGACAACAAGGTGTACGAAGCATGGATGGATGGATGGATGGATGGATGGATGGATGGACAACAAGGTGGATGAAGGATGGATGGATGGATGGATGGATGATGTTTTACTACACTTAATAAACTCATGTTTTTCTCCAGGACCCAGAAGCAGGAGGTTCCCAGTACCCACTAAAAACCCTTTTACGTGGCTATTTTTCTTCGTATCCTGTCCAAATTACACATATGAGGTACTTAAATACACAGAAACGTATCCAGCAAATCCACAGAAAACATACTTTTGTGATAACTTACCTCCAAATATTCTTTATCCTGTAGGTGGGAGCTTGGGTGAGCTTCTCCATCATGACCCAGTGCCTGCCAGGTACGTGTATTAATATGAAATAATTAGCATTTTATGTCAGAAAACACTATTCAAGGGCAGATGGCTGATATGTTTCTTACTTCATTTCCATTTTTGTGTTTTCTTTGGCGTGTTGTTGTCTTCCAGTGGCCTTCTACACATTACTAGGATTCATTCAGATGACCATCTGGGCCAAAGGGAAGCACAAAGCCTACAACCGGGAATTCAAGGATTATCCCAGTCTCCGAATGGCCATTATCCCTCTGATTCTTTGATAATAACCTAAGCAGATGCACAGTATATTTTGGCTTTTCACCAAATACTAAATATTTGCTGCAGTTGAATCCAGCACTATGCAAATTTTATACATTAGTGAATAAACGTATCCAGTGCTGTTTATGGCGAAATTATTAAAGCAATATAGTAAAGGATTTCAGGTTATACACTCAGTTTCAGTTTCTTCCTCGGAGATTGATTTGGCATCGTAATAACAATCCTCTAATGACAGCAATACATCTTACTGGCATGTTATCTATACGATTAACACTGATAACAGTTATATTTGATGTTTTGTCTCTGCCGGTACATGAAGGTTGATAAATAACTACCTTTAGCTGCTACATTCATTCACATCCACAAGAAGTTAAAGCATCGCTGCAAACCCGAATACTAACTGCTGCTTTTGAATATACGCTTAGAGCCAAATAAATACAGTTTTCAGGTTGAGGGAAATAAATAAAACATGCTCTTCTTAATTATTAAGTGCCTGTGGATGCAAACAGAAACAGAAATTAAAATGTCATGGCATCTAATTAAGACTGCATCATCGCTAAGCTCTCTGGAGGAACGCTGATAGAGAAGGAATTTAATAACTAATGTTCGACTGTTAACGTTGAGATACTCATACATCAGTGATTTCCAGACCTGTCAGCTCAAAACCCGAAGGAGAAATTTAGTGTCTCCGTAGAACCCAAGCTTATAAAAATGTAACACATCTACATTTTAACTGACTCTTTCACTGTCAAAACAGCTTCTGACGACTTATTTTTTAGTCGTCTTGTGTGTATTTGTATCTCTTTCATCATTTTTGTGTTATGTCTTTCAGTCTTTACATGTGTTTACATCATTTTAATCTTTTTTTTATTTTGTCTCATGACGTCTTTGTCACTCTCACTCTCTGTCACTTCTATTTTGCTGCGTTTAATACACCGTTTTGGTTGTCGTCTGGTACATTTGAGACCTCTCTTCTGTTTCATGTGGTCATGAAGTCAACATTCATAAACTCTCCCAGAGAACATTTTTGTTCTGTTTTAATTTCACATCTCTTATTATTAGTATATGCACTGATCAGCCATAACATTCTGACCACTGACAGATTTTATTATTTCATTCCAATGATGTGCTAGAAACAGCAAAATGTTCAAGAGTAGGGATCTGAGCAACTTTGATAAGGGACAAATTGTGATGTCCAAATCAGTGAGTCAGATCTTGTCGTTCATTCCTAATGCAAAGTGGTTCGTTCCTACCAAAAATACCTAAAGAACAACCACATCTCAACCAATCCAACATCCATGGGAGCAGAACACTATCACCACCTGTCTAATATTGTGTACGTTGCCTGACCCAAGACCTAGATTCCACCAGACCACTGCAGGTGTGTGTGGTATCTGGACCAAGACATCAGCAGCAGGTCCTGGAAGTCCTAAAACTTGTAAAATGAGAGGGATTGGACTTGTTTATCCAGGATGTTCCACAGGTGCTCAATTGTTCTGAGACTGGGATGACCTTCCTTAGTCCATTTTTGGTCAGTACTAACCACTGCAGACCAGGACCACCCAACAAGACCTCTGCAGTTGTGGAGATGCTCTGGCCCAGCCATCTTCGTGACAATATGGACATTGTCAAAGTCACTTATTTCTTAATGTTGATCATTTAGCTCCTTACAACACATCAACTTCAAGGACTAAAAGTTCACTTGGTGCCTAATATACCCAAGGTACCACTGAAGGTACCATTGGAATGAAGTAATCAATAGCAACAGTGTTGTGCAAGTTATTTCCAAACTATAATACATTACAGATTACTTGTTACTGTTATTTAAAAGTAATTCCTTACCTTACAATATTACTGTCTCAGAATTGTAATGTGTTACATGATGACTCCTGTATTACTTTTGAGTTATAAATGGTGTGTACGCAGTAGAATCCCCCCCCCCCCAAAGTCAAATAATAACTCCCACCTATAGAACAGATAGGACAGTCATTGGACACATAAATTTGTGTACTTACTCAGTAAGTAATGCTACGGTCTACGATGTTCGAATCCCAGCTAGAAAACATTTGCATTTTTTTCAGCATTTTACATGTTCAAACAGGGGGCGCAGCACCAGGGAGACCAGTAGAGAAATTCACAATTGATAAAGAATTCTAACTAGTTATAGAAACGTTAGCTTACCTTGTCATTGCTGATCACAGGGGTCATGCTGACTAGCTTCTTAACCCTATAACGCCAAACGTATCATATTTGATACATGAGTTTTGAAGCCCTCTACATGATCAGTGTGATATTTTTTTTCTTGAAAAAACCTGATGTATATAATTAGATACATGCAATACACAGATATTCCACCAGGGGGGAGGTAATTGTTCACCAGAGGCCTTTCCAGTGACACTACAAGATTGTTATTAATGAGGAAGGAGGCAGAACTTCAGCAATTTTGAAAAGGAATTATCAATTTGTTAGACATGTTTATGTTATATTGTGTTTTTGTTTGTTCAAAAATAATATTTGAGCACTGAGACCCAGTGTATCAAATATGATACAAAATTGAAACTCATACATGGAAATTGGTATTTGAAAAAAACTTTTCTTGGTTGTTCAGAAGGACCAATAAAGGCTCCAGTTTCAAAGAACTGGAATTTTCTGTCAATGATTTAATGGTTCAGGCTTTACAGGGTTAAAAGCAGGGTTAGGGTTGGTAATGAGTAAACATCCATGTGGACAATGGACTGTCTTCTGCCGTCTTCACCCATTGGCTGAACACCAACAGGAAATAAAACTTTACAGATGCATTTTTGATTCCTTATGGTCTCAAGGTCTTGCTGGGGTTTTTTGTCACTTGAGCAATTAAATTATGGGCGAAAAGTGTGTTGTAACATGAGCACTATTGAACATGTACTGAGTAAAATATTACTGAAAATTGATTTGTAATGCTTTATACTACTGTGTTACAGCAGAAAGTAATCTCTTACTGTAATGCATTACTTCTGTAACATATTACTCCCAACATTGAATGTCAATTCCACTTCTGTCAGTGGTCAGAATGTTAAGACTGTTTGGTATATTTTCCTCTGCCAACCCTAACTTTGGGATCGTCCTTTGGGTATCTCAGTTTTTTTTCTTCACAGTATCTCCAAATCTAACTCCACTGTATATAAAACATTTCTGGCTTTAACATATAAAGGGCTCATCAGCCAGTAAGTGAAAGCTGCAGTGGTTTGAACTTATTGTCTATCTCAGGTGTTATTAAAAATTGAAAATGTGATTCTACATACATACATATATAAAAATGAAAAAAAATCAATGTCCACATTTTAAGGAAAACTGTAACTTTATTTAACATGATGTTCCTCTCAGAAACATCACCTTCGTCACATTCTGTCATCTTCTTCTACTGACACCAGGTTCTGGTGGAGTGCACACAGCTTACCAAAGTCCATACGATAAAGCGCAAAGACTGAACAAAACATTTGTGGCATAACATGTTCCATGTTATTAAAAGATTCATAGCAGCAAAAGAATCTTGCAACAATTACTAACGGTATTGCACTAGCAGGTTTTTTTTTTTTTTTTTATGAGACCGTCAGACAGTGTTAAAAAATATGGTGCTTCAAGTAATGCTGCATCAATAAAGTGCTAACACTCTAATTCTCTGAGTGCTCATTTCATGTGTCTAATGAAGGCAAAAACAAAAAAAAACATAATCTTGCTTGGCATCTGAAGCAAATAAATAGAATCAGTGGTATGGAAGTAAATCTGTCTCATCATATTTTGAATTATAAAAGTTATTGAATTTCTAGCACTGAATTTTTTTGCACTGAAATTAAGTATCTGAATTTTTTGCCTCTGAATTCAACTATGTTCATAATTTAGGATTAAAAAATTCAGAAACAAAAAATTCAGATGCAAAAAATTCACAAGCAAAAAATTCAAATGCAAAAAAATCAGATGCAAAAAATTCAAAAGCAAAAAATTCAAAAGCAAAAAATTCAGATCACACATCTGCTCTGACCGTCTTCCTGCATCGGCGTCACATGACCAACCTAACGTAACTCGACTGGCTGGCTGTCGGTTCAACTTGCAAAAGAATCGATTGCTTATCCTTGGTGTCCCGGATGTGTTATCTGAATTTTTTGCGTCTGAATTTATTTTTATTCTGAATTTATGAACATAGTTGAATTCAGTGACAAAAAAAAAGTCAGATACTTAATTTCATTGCAAAAAAATTGAGCGCAAGAAATTCAATGGCTTTTATAATTCAGAATCTGATGAGACAGATTTACTTCCATACCGTGCTTTTCTGGGGGCAGCAACTCACATCAAGCTCCAATTACAAGCTGATTTTGTTCTTTTTTAACATTTCTTCAGTTAAAGGCATGGTCCTTATTGTAATGCTAAAACTGTTTCATTACATTTGCAAGGCCTACAAGGTGAGCAGAATGTGGAACATGTCGCAGGCACATTAATGCTCCACTCTTCCAAAAGCAAAGCCCACAAGTCCTGTTTATCCAAAAAGCAAAAGCAGCATCGCCACCTTTCAAAAATCAATAAACATTACACAGTTTGCTCCTTCACGTATGAGTCAACAGACTGCATCGACCATCACCGCCCTATCTTCATAACACAGATGAGAAACAGACTTATTTCTCAAAAATGTGAAGGACATATCACTTACATCCTCTGTGGCTTTCAGCATCCCAAACTTCTTTACACACCAGTTTCTTTTCTCAGACTACAGTTAAAGTGAGATATTGTTGTGACACTACAGTGTGAGCCTCCATCGACGCTTCCATTTGAAGAAGAGGTTCTCAGGTAGTTCTCAGGTACCAAAAGTTCACTTTCCTGAACCCTTGATGGGTGTCACCGTAGCTCCAGCAGCTTTCGGATGCAGCACTATACTATCATCTTCTCTCGACTGTTGCTTGGCAAAATTCACAAACACCTGCAAGAAGAAAGAAAATGAAAATAAATCCAAAGAACTCAATAATATACAGTACTGTGCAAAAGTCTTTGGTATTGATTAGGTTTGTTGGTTTAGTAAAGTTCAGTCTTTGTTAGGGCTACACAATAAATTGATTCTAAATTGAAATCAGATTATTTAACCCTTAATAGGTAACCTGGGGTCCCAGCAGACCCCACGTTTTAAATTTTTTATGTTTTCTATGTTTTTATTTGGAGCTTGTGCGTGTTACTTCATTTACCCTCCTAGTATAGGGATCTGAAAAGTAAAATGGAACCAAAAAATTAACTCGTAGAATAATATAGGCAATACAAACATTTTGGGGTCGCCCGTGACCCCAGGTTACCTTTAACGTATATTGATTTATTGTTTTTCCATTTCAGGTATTTCAGAATATGATCAATAATTGATATTATATATTTCTAATAACACTAACCTTCAGTGCTTTAATCTTTTTTGAGTAATTTTAACATCATGTGAGGCCATGGCTAAGAGGAAAACTCTAAGTGATGAAGATATTAGGATAGAGCTTGCAGATTTAGAAGTAGAATCTGAATCAGATGATGACCATTTATCGAATGATAGTGTTTATGACGTCAGTTTTTCTTCTGTGAAGACTGTTTGTGAGCACCTATTCGTACTACCCAATTGTGTAGTTAGTTTAGTTTTTAGTTATAGTTTAGTTTTTAGAGAAACTTTATTGAAACTGTATTGCAAATGTGTTATAGCAATGTAGTGTGTTTATTTGTAACATGTGAAACTTTTTTGAAATTTTCTGTTAACTTTAGTGAAGGAAATACTTCACGCAGTAAAGGAGAATTTATTTGGAAAATAAAGCACAATTTTGTTATATTTTTTTTGTTTCATTGCTATCCTTTCCTACTATAAGCAATAAAGTATTGTAACTGACTAAAAAATAACATTTTTAGATGTTTTTATCACCGTAGGTAAACTGGGGTCTAGCTGGACCCCAGGTTACCTGTAGCTGTGAGGGGCACCATGGTTACCTATTAAGGGTTAATTAGGACGATGTTTAAAAAAGGGTAATCGTCAAATCGAATTTCATCTCTCTCGTGTCTCCGGGCCGTACGCCTCTGGGCTACCATAGGCTCCTCCTCCTAACTGTGAGAGTGGTCTTCAAACACCAGTACAGAAATTGGCGTTTGCTAAGGAGAGTGAGAATTTTTTGGCTAAAAATAGTAAGAGCAAGTCACTTGTGTGGAATTGATACAGCTTCAAAGTTTCCAATGAAGACCAAACCATTCCTCGCTGCAAACTCAGCCTGAAGGCGGTATCAGTCAAGGATAGCAGGTCAACCAACTTATTTCAGCACCTCAAACATCATCACACGTCAGAGCGGGAGCAGTGTATATAGAAGTAAATCTGTCTCATCAGATTTTGAATAATAAAAGCCATTGAATTTCTTGCAATTATCTTGAAATTAAGTATCTTTTATTTTTTTTGGCAATGAAATTAATTATCTGAATTTTTTTGCACAGAAATTAAGTATCTGATTTTTTTTTGCATCTGAATTTTTTGCGGTTGAATTTTTTGCATCTGAATTTTTTTATTCTAAATTCATGAACATAGTGGAATTCAGAGACAAAAAAAATTCAGATACTTTATTTCAGTGCAAAAAAAAAATTAGATGCTTACTTTCAGTGCAAAAAAAATTCAGATACTTAATTTCAGTGCAAAAAAAAAAAAATCAGATACTTAATTTCAGAGCAAAAAAAAAAATCAGACACTTAACTTCAGTGCAAAAAAAAAATCAGATACTTAATTTCAGTGCAAAAAAAAAAATCAGATATTTAATTTTAGTGCAAAAAAAAAAATCAGATACTTAATTTCAGTGCAAAAAAAATCAGATACTTAATTTCAGTGCAAAAAAAAAAATCAGATACTTAATTTCAGTGCAAAAAAAACATACTTAATTTCAGTACAAAAAAAATTAGATACTTTCTGTGCAAAAAAAATTCAGATACTAAATTTTAGTGCAAAAAAATTCAGTGCTAGAAATTCAGTGGCTTTTATAATTCAAATCTGATAAGACAGATTTACTTCCATAAGTGTATTGCATGGTGGGCTGCACATGAAAACGACGTGCTGACTTCAGTTGTCTTTTGTAGTTTTGATTACAAATTGAAATCGAAAATTTTTAGAGGAAAAAAAAAATCTTGATTTTATTTTTGGCCAAAATCGTGCAGTCCTAGTCTCTGTATTAAGATCCAGTCTAGATATATGTGAAGTGTGTACAGCAGTGGCGGCTCGTCGATAGAGGGCGCTAGGGCACGGCCTCACCTGTCTAACATGCAGAAGAAGATAGGAATCACATTAAATAATTTTACAAAAACATGAATGTTTAACCCTTTCATGCATACTGGTCACTCCAGTGGACAGTTCTTCTACAGCTGTTCTCTTGTATATTCATGGATTTTGTTGTTTTAGTTCCATATCAGCCGACACAGTGGACACTTCTACATCATCCCATACACTGACATTCATACCATTAGTGTAACTCTGCTGTTCTTGATAAACCTGATCTGCACTAACATGTTTGAGTGTTGAAGGGGTGGGAGTAAATAAATTATACTTCCTCCACTCCTTTTAGAATGTGCAAATGAAGTCATTCATTCATTCATTCATTTTCTGAACCCGCTTTATCCTCACCAGGGTCACGGGGGTCGCTTGGAGCCTATCCCAGCTACATAGGGGCGAAGGCGGGGTACACAAATGAAGTCATGTATATGTATAAGTTTTATTTTTGTTTTTTTGTTTTCTTCCATGACCTCTTACTACCTGTTTTTTTTCCTAAGGACTAAGTAAGATTACTTTGTCTTGTTGCATATTCAAAATAAACTAAACTAAAAAAAAAAAAAATAATAATAATAATAAAAATAAATTGCTTGTTATTGTTACTAAACTGCAATTAACTTTTTTTTTTGTTTAACAAAAAAGTTGTTTTTTTTTTTTTGCATATTATTTCCATGAAGTGAGAAATGACTGGTATTAGAGTATGTTAAAATGTGAGACAACAGCAGATTAGCAGCATTAAAAAGGTTTTTATTTCATAGTTTTCACATGATATATCAGTAAATCCATGTTTCTTTGCTTCCAAAATTAAACGCATGGTGTCGAGCTGACATTTTTTTTAACTCCATGAAAAATAGGTTCATAAGAAAATTTTCAGTCACATTGTTTTTTTCATGCCTAAAGAGGAATAAAAACACTCAGGAAATAAATGTTGATTAAGGTTCTCATAATTCGTGCATGAAAGGGTTAAATAAACAAGCTCTACAGGGTGGGGAAGCAAAATTTACAATATTTTGAGGCAGGGATTGAAAGACAGTGTATGACCAATTAGTTTATTGAAAGTCATGAGAATTTATTTGCCACAAGAAAATGTACATAATAGAAAATGTTTTTATTCTATGTGTCCTCCTTCTTTCTCAATAACTGCCTTCACACGCTTCCTGAAACTTGCGCAAGTGTTCCTCAAATATTCGGGTGACAACTTCTCCCATTCTTCTTTCATAGTATCTTTAAGAAAGTCCACATTGCTGTGTGATGTTCTATTGGTAGCATGTTCTAAAACGCCCCAAATAGTAGAATCCAGAGGGTTTAGATCTGGGCTAGAAGGCGGACATAAACATGATTCCCCAAAAATTGCTAAAGTTGGATTTGTTGCTGTTGTCAACAAGTGTTTTGGTGTTCTTGTGTAAGATTTTAACTTCAAATCATATTTTACTGCATTTCTAACGGTCTTGTTGTCTACCTCAAGTTCAATTGCCATTTTTCTCATGGATTTGGTTGGATCCTTTAGGATTTTGGATTTGAGAGCTTTAATAAAAGCTTCGGTACGTTTTTTGTTGCTTCCTCTACTTCCAGACTTTCTCGTAATAGTTTTGCTCATAGTCATTCTCTTCTTTCCATTATAAACAGTCTTTATGGACACTCCAACTGTTTTTGAAATCTCCTTTGGTGTGACGAGTGCATTCAGCAAATCACACACTCTTTGATGTTTGCTTTCCTGATTACTCATATGGGCAAAAGTTTCTGAAAAGGTATGGATAATAGTGTTAGGTATGATTATGACATCGATATATGTTTGGTTTCAAAACAATTGACGTAGTGCCTGCTGAGAAAAAACAACTAAATGTTCATTGTAAATTTTGCTTCCCCACCCTGTACATGATACACCTCATGAGCACTGTGTATAATCTGCGTTCAAGTGGAGTTTAAAAATGGTTTTGGTCGTTTTGGGCAAGTGAGCAGTCACATGACGTGTTTATGGTTTGGGGCACAAAAATCTCTCGTTATAAATGGCGCATGCGCTGTAGACACCCCCCCCCAGGGCGCCTAAGCACCACCCACAGGAATAAACGTCACATCCCAAAAAGAACCAAGACCTTCCTCAGAAATCCAAACTCAGATCGTAACACTACTGCTTAGCATTGGAACGGTAAGATAGTACAATGGTTAGCGCGACTAACTTCCATGCAGCAGATAGGAGTTTGATTCCTGACAGGAACATTAACAGTTTAGATCATTTCCACGATGTAATAATTTCCAGCCCTGGTAAATTCCCTCTGTTTTCCGTTGCATTTTTACCTGGTCAAGAGTCGTCTGGGACACTGAGTAGTCTTCTATGTTGAGCTTGTCTTTATTTGCCACGACCATCTGGAAGATCTTGGCCAAGGAGGGTGAGGAGATCTTGTACTGCAGAGTGTTGTGGTGTTTCTCCGTCTGGATGCAGCCAGGGAAGGTGCTCTCCATGAAGGCTTCAGCAGGATTAAGGTCTGGTGTACATCCAGGCTTAGCTGCCCTGATCTTCATAGTCACCACATAGCCATCGCCAAACCTAAGGTCAAGAAACAAACCAGCAATTTCACGCAACGCTAATTCGTCGCTGCAAGACTTTTTTGTGTTAACCCATGAAGACCCAGAGCTACTTTTGTGTCAGTTCCCAAAGGAATTTCTCTCTATATGTTACTGTTCTTAAGTGACTTATCACCATTTACTGGAATATTATCCTCTTTATTTTGACTTTTTTCACTGTAAATCATGTATCTTCCTATATTTAATTCACTGATCATGTAGATGTTTATAAAAACTCAGAGTAAATTCAAAGGTTGTTATATCAGGAACCGAGAAAACTAAAGAAAAATTTACTTTTTCAATAAAATCTCTCATTAACTGAACATAAACCCAGTGTCTCCATCTAGTGTCACTGATCCAACTCCATGGGCTTTACTGGTGAATCAATGTTGTAAAAGATGGTGTTTCCATGGTAACTACGGAGCCTCTGAACATCCGAATGGGTCATATCTGATGACCATGAAAAGATGACAAACTGCCTTTTACACCAATTACACTGGTCAACAACAAATTTATTGTTTAAGTTTTTTGAGCTGATTTAGGATCATTTTGGTGTGCTGAATCAAAACATCACATTAATTTTTCTCAATCAGGTCAACTTTCTGAACTATGCTACATATTGGCTTTTTAACATTTTTGCTTACATTTATGGGCATTTTCACATCATATGATACAAAATTCTTTCATATTTCTTGCAATAAACAAGTTCTGAAGATTTTACTTTTGCCAATTTATGATTAATGTTTTTTTTTTAACACTTTCAGTGCCATGGGCCGATTAAATCGGCTTTACGAAAACAACCTATAAAGTGCCACGGGCCGATCAGATCGGCTTTGGAGAACACGCCACATTTGTGTACAAACAAACCATCCACCCCCATTTCTTTCTCACATTTCAATGACGTTCTTTCTGTGTCCCCCTTTTGAGACCAAGCAGACGGGAATTTGAGGTTACGCAACCGAATAATATTGTTATATCTTTTTAATGTTTCTTATTCTCCGGTGTTTCATCAGAGGGAGCCCTCCATGCCGGGGGGCGGCTGTGGACTCCGGGGGCTGTGGCGCCTTCTCTCACTGGGGTCCACTCCTTTCTGGTGGGTGGGGGTCCCAGTTGGCCCTCTCCCACTAGTTGGGATGCGGGGCTGTGTTGCTGGTGCCTGGTCGCCGGGGTCGGCGGCTGCCTCCTGGTGCGGATGGCTCCCTGAGACAGCGCCTCCTAAATTGATGTTTTACTTTTACTTGTACGTTTTTGTTCTGGTCTACCCGTGCTCAGTCAGTCTTCTTAAGTATGTGTGAGCTTGTGGGTTTGCATGTATATGTGTGTGGGTGTGCGGGTGAGTGGGTGGGTGTGGGTGGGGGGGCGGTACTGATTTTTAAACTGATATGTAAAGCACTTTGTGCTACAGTTTTTAATGTATGAAAAGTGCTATATAAATAAAGATTATCATTATTATTATTATTATTATTATAAATTATGCAAATTACGATCAATAATGAATCGGCTGCGTCCGGTGCGTTTTGGATCAAATCAGCAATCGGTCGGATGTTACCGAGCGGTTTCCTGCAGGATTCTTCAAATATTATGAAAACAACGCGAAATACTGAAAAACGTCCAAATTCTGTGGCACTTTTAAGGCTTATTAGCCCCTTAACTGTCTGGCACTTAAAGAGTTAATATTACAGGTGAATGAAATGGCTTCGACTAGAAGATCTTGCAAAAATAAGCCTGACGTATTCTGCTACATCTGCAGTGAATACATAATAAATAAGAAATACATCCTGTTAGAAAATGATTTTTTTTCTCTTAAAACCTATTTTAGGTGAGAACTATATAAAAAAATCAACTGATAAAGTCACAAAAATGTAATCAATTTTGTGAGAAGATCAAATTTTTCAAAAACAAATTAGCAAAAAAAACCTGACCTGACTGAGAAAAACAGATGTCATTTTTGGATTTAGCGGTGCAAAATGGTCCTAATTCAGTTGAAAAAGCCTAGACAACTTGCAAAAAACATTTTTTTGTAACCCTATTAACCCTATTAATAGAATTAGTGGATCAACAGGTATTAACCCTTTCATGCATAGGTCACTCCAGTGGACAGTTCTTCTCCAGCCGTTCTCTTGTATATTCATGGGTTTTGTTGTTTTAGTTCCATATCAGCCAACACAGTGGACACTGATGCACCATCCCATACATTGACATTCAGACCATTACTGTAACTTTGCTGTTCTTGATAAACCTGATCTGCAGTAATATGTTTCAGTGTAAATCAATTGTTATTTGTTAGACAAGAAGGGTTTTTTTGCATATTATCTCCATGAAGTGAGTAATTACTAGCATTAGAATATGTTAAAATGTGAGAAGACATCAGATTAGCAGCATTAAAAATGTTTTTATTTCATTGTTTTCATATCACTTTCTGATACTGGGTTTTAAACACATGTTTCTTTACTTCAAAAATTAAATGCATGGATATTTTTGTAACTCCATCGGAAAAAAAAACTCGATTGCATTGTTTTTTTTCATGCCTAAGTAGGAATAAAAACACTGAAGAAAAAAATCTTGACTAAGGTTCTCACAATTCATGCATGAAAGGGTTAAACAGTTCCATCAATAAATGATTTTGGTCGACGGTGGATTTTTGGGTCCTTATGGGTTAAAGAACACAATAATTCAAGAATGACTAACTTGTATTTGAGATGCTGAATCGTCCCCAAACACTTGAAGGATCCGTTCACCATGATGGCTAAGCGGGTACACAGCGCCTCACATTCCTCCATACTGTGAACACATAGGATACAATCATCAGAGTTCACTTCCATGCTCATGTACTCAGACTTGTACCTGTGAACTTACCTGTGAGAGGTGAGGACTACGGCCCGTCGGTCCTGAATGACGCTCATGATGGAGTTCCAGAGGAAGCGTCTAGACAGAGGGTCCATACCTGTGGTGGGCTCATCCTGACATCGGGTAAAGAGGAAAAGTTTGGTATCTTTCTTTTACTGGGTTTCCATTACCCTCAGAAATGCACAAAATGTAGATTGCACAATAGAAAACTAGTAATGGAAACACCGAAATGTCGCAAAAACTGTCAAAGATCCCAAAAATTTTTTACGCTCTCATGAGGTGGCTTTTGAGACGTTTCGATATATAGTAGTGGAAAAAATTGTTAGACCATCCTTTTTTTCTTCAATTTCTTGTTCATTTTAATGCCTGGTACAGGGTGACCAAAAAAAACGGGAATTTTTGAAGTGTGTATTGGCAGACATGAGCAAGTTGCAGCACTGCGAGACAGTGAGCTTGAGCAAGTAAACACACCCCCATTTTAGTAACCATGGATCAGTGGAACGGGAAACAGCGTGCATTAGCCATAAAAATGTTTTATAAAAACGGTGATAGTTTGACAGCTGCGCAGAGGGAGTTCCGACGTTTTTACAACTTAGGACGTCATGGTGCTGTTCCATCAAAACACGCGATAAAATGTTGGATTAATAACTTTGAAGAGACTGGATCTGCCCTAAAGAAGAAACCAGCTGAGATGTTGCAGCGGTCAATGAAGAATCTCAACAGCAGATTTCAAGAATGCATTCGTACAGGAGGACGCCATCTACAGGAAGTAATTTTTAAAAAATGAAATTCCATCATTGTTTCTTAAATGGCATGTTTTAAGGTTTCAATTACTATGAATAAAATATTTTTCTTCCATCACTCTCGGTTTTATAGGCTTGTTAAAAAGTTCCCATTTTTTTGTGTCACCCTGTACAACTAAAGGTACATTTGTTTGGACAAAAAAGAGTTTAATTTAACAGCTGATATTTGGACATTTTTCATAGCTTTCTTGATAACTAAAATCACTTAAGCTACGTGGTTTGTAAATGGAAGAATTGTAATACTTTAATACTGGGAATGAACCCCAGGAAGAATAGTCTCTACTTTGATAGAGACGAAAGGGGATCCTTAAATAAATGAAGAAAGTTCTTACATAAAAAAAGAAAGAAGAAAAAAAAAAAAAAAAAAAAAAGAAAGTTCTTACATCAATATCTACGAGGGCTGTTCAATAAGTTCATGGCTTCACCCAGAAATACTGGTTGTTATAATACAGGATGTTACATTCTTTTGTGATGGGATAGTGATGCTTGAACATCGATGGACCAAGTGCATTGCTGTAAATGGAGATTATGTTGAAAAATAAAAAATAAATTATCAGTCTGTGTTGTTCTGTTCTGGGTGAGGCCATGAACTTATTGAACAGCCCTCGTATGGCTTTGTACTGACAAAAACAGTGCTTTTAGACATTCCATGTTTTCTTTTCTGTCTGTTTTAGTCACATGATACACACAGGAGTAAGGACTTGATTGCATAACCATTGTTTCTGATGACTTTTGGTGGTCTAATAATTTTTTCTGCGACTGTAGAAATGTAGCGCAAAAGTGTAATGGAAACACATTCTCCACATTTTCACCCATCTGGTTCCGGTGGTTTTGCTCAAGCCAAACGTCTCACCTATGACCCTGTACTTAGAACAGGTGGTTCTAGTTTGTTTCAGGCAATAGACACAGGGTTTTGTGTAGGAACTGCTTCCCGAGGGCAGGACAAGTCTGGTGACACCAGAGGTTCGACAACATCGCACAGTTCATTAAATGTTGCCCGGGTAATTCAGAAATACTGGATCCACAACTTGTTGGTGAATTCCTGATGTACAGTTCTCTCCCATAAATCCATTATGTGTCCCTGCTGCCATAAAGAAGGACTTTGCCTTGGGACGATTCTACGTTCCCTTCTTCTTTTGTTTCAGTCACTGCAATAACAGTAGATGCAACAGACACTACAGTGGCAACACCATGGAGGTTTTACATGAAACTTACTGGCTCCATCTTCCTTAAACGAGCGTCTTGCAAGAACTATACAGTATTTTACAAGAATTATGGCATGTCACAAGATGGGACTTGACAAGAATCACGCATCAGAAGCCAAACACTCTTCAATGGAAACACCTACAGTACAAGTAGCAATTGTACTTTGTCAACATTGTAGAAATATCGCTTTTATTTTGCGGAAAACTAGAATGGAAACCCAGCTACTGACATCATGACATCATCCTCACCAGCAGCACTAGTGAAGGGCAGCCTATCATGGCGATGGCGGTGGACAGCTTCCTCCTGTTCCCGCCGCTGTAGGTCCCAGCGGTATGACCGGCGTCCTCTGACAGGCCGAGCTTCTGGATGGCCCAGTCTGCAACCTGTTATAAATGCATTGGGTTAAAAATCATTCAACCATAACAGTATCAATAGAAACAAAAATAATGCCGCTTTTACCTGCAATTCTATTTTAGTTTGTGTTGTATTTTTGTTTTTTGCATGTGTTGAAAAAAAAACTCACTCTGCTGATCTCATACTCAGGGACTCCACGGAGGCGGGCGTAGAGGTGTAGGTGTTCCCTGCCTGTCAACAGCTCATCTATGGCGTCAAACTGTGGACAGTATCCCATATTCTGGTGCACGTCCAGGATGTTCGTCAAAATGCTGTAAAGTTTATGCAGTTAGATTAGACTAGATTAGCCTCCTAAAACCCAGCTATGGGTTTTTTCTTCACATTTGTGGACAAGAGTTTCACAACTTTATACAAAAAAGGAAAGAAAACTGTCCACCACAAAGGACATTCAGAACTGAATGAACTGATAAAGGACAGAAGTCTGAGTCTCTTATTTTTCAGACACAAACAGACTTTCAAGGACTCACCACACACAAGCATTTAACCCCCCCCCCCCCCCATCTCCGTCTGCCTCACAACATTCTTCTTCTCTTCCTGTCCCCCTCCCACAACCAAATCCATTGAAAAAGTTCCATCACATGACCACGTGTACTGTGTTTATTATGTCTTATGTATGTGATGTATGTGCTTGCATTATCTCCACTGTAATTCTTTCGAAGGATTTGTGTTGGGCGCTTGCGCACGCAGCGACCGGCAGTGAGCGAAAGCTTGCTGCAAAACAAATCTACCTACTGGTACAAATAAAGTCACCTTGAACCTTGAACTTCCACGAAAATTTTAAAAACTGCATCTGAAAAAACTGTTGCATCATGATGTTTCCAATATAGGTGCTTATTTAATAAAACAAAAAAAAAGCTTGTACTTTGCTGACATTTCCTGGGTTTCAGGAGGTTAAATTAGATAGATTAGATTAGATTAGATTAGATTAGAATGAACTTTATCGATCCTTTAGGAAGAACCCTCAGGAAAAATGAGGTTCCAGTAGCAGCGCAAACACCGAATATACACACAAGAAACACCACAAGAAAAAAGCAACACAATAACAACATAATAAAATAATTATAAGTATATTATTATGGTATATATAACACAATAAATATTATATATAACATAATATTAAAATGTAACATTATAGAGATAGATAGATAGATAGATAGATAGATAGATAGATAGATAGATAGATAGATAGATAGATAGATAGATAGATAGATAGATAGATAGATAGATAGATAGATAGATAGATAGATAGATAGATAGATAGATAGATAGATAAAATCACAGAATAAATTCACTGGTTGAAACAAGTAGCAAAGTAGTGCATAATAATAATAATAATAATAATAATAATAATAATAATAATAATAATAATAATAATAAAAGTAGCTTATTATTTGAAAAGTAGCATTTTACGAGTAGACCAGTGTAATCTTAATAACCATTAGCCCTCAAGAACATACACTATGCAGTTCAACTCAGTTTTTATTCAAAGAACTGATCGATACGTTTACAGGAAGTGAACAAATATCACGTATCTCTGGTGTCGCAGTCACACTTTTATGATCTCCACTGACACTTGAACACATTTCTTCCACTAACCTGTAACCGGCGACTGAGGCCTCTCCTGAGGTGACGTCAATATCTCCTGTCAACATCTTAAACGTGGTGGTCTTCCCTGCTCCGTTTACCCCCAGAAGACCGAAGCACTGCCACAGATTAGATGAGATTGATAAATGAACGACGCCTTCTGCCTCTGCGGTGTAATCTGTATCACTATGGCGACACTAACCTCTCCTGGTGACACTCCAGCGCAGATCCTGTCGACGGCAGGGATCACTGTTCCTGAGTACGTCTAATATGGAGAAATAAAAGCAAAACAAGGACAAAAGTGTCAGTGGAAGTAAGAATTGAGATTTAATATTAATCTATTAACCCAAACAGCTACTGGTGACCAAAATCATCTACTGGTTTAAAATGTTCAAGAACTTCATAACCATTAAATCTATCAATATGTTGCAATATTTCAGCTAAAATGCAGTTTGTCATCTTTTCATGGTCATCAGATATGACCCATTTGGATGTTCAGAGGCTCCGTAGTTACCATGGAAACACCGTCATCTTCTACAACATTGGACCAGACCAGTAAAATAATAACAGTGAAAAAGGATAATTTAATTTCATGCATAGTGGTCAAAGGGGTTCTCTTTTATGTTCATGGGTTTTGTTGTTTTAGTTCCATATCAGCCAACACAGTGGACGCTTATGCATCATCCCATACACTGCAATTCATACCATTACTGTAAATTTGCTGTTCCAGATAAACCTGATCTGCTGTAACATGTTTGAGTGTAAAAAAAAAAAAAAAAAAAAAAGAAAAAGCTAATTGTTATTAAACTGTAATTAACAGTTTTGGTTTTTTTTTTTAACAAAAAGTTTTGTTTTGTTTTTAAATGATCTTCATGCAGGTATTGTTGAAATGTGAGAAAACATCAAATTATCAGCAATAAAAATGTTTTTATCTCATAGTTTTCACACAGTATATCAGTAGATACATGTTTCTTTGCTTCTAAAATTAAATGCATGATTTCGTAACTCCATGTAAAATCAGTTCATAAAAAAAAAAATTTAATCAAATTTTTTTTTCATGCCTACAGAGGAATAAAAACACTTGGGGAAAAATAATCTTGATTAAGGTTCTCATAATTCATGCATGAAAGGGTTAAGTAAAAGTTACATTATGAAAATACTTTACATCTACAAAGTTTACTTAAAAATGTGAATAATGTGAACAACTTGAAACGTCTTAAGAAATAAGTGTTATACTTTTGGTACCTTTTGAATTATTGATGGTGTGTGTTCTTAGTTTAGTGATTTATGTCTGGTTTTAGCACTGACTTTTATCACAACTTACAGATCGCAGTGGATCTAAAAATACACAAAACATTTAGTAACGGGCAGAATATCATTAAAATTCCACTTATTTTTCTTAAGAAATTTCAGGTTGTTAATAGTTGTTCAGCTTATTAACATTTTTTTTGTGAAAGGGTAGTTCGTAAATGTAAATAGTTTCACATAATTGTACTTTTTTTTACACTAAAACAAAAACAAACAAGTGGTGCCAGGCACAGCAAACCCCACCCCTCGCACATATTGTAGCTTATTTTGTGATGATTGTTGATATTTGAATTATTATGCATGTTTTGGTTGTCAGCATATATGTTGAATTTCATTGTGTGCTCGAAATAAATCGCTAAATCAAATCAGCTCAAATTTTGTCATCGATCCGATCCACTCTTTCATTCACATTCAGTATTTGTTAAATATCAAAAATATATATGTGCCAAGTTTGAAGTAAATTGAAACATAATTGATGTTTTTATAGACATTTGAAATTTCGCCCATTATAAGTAAATGGGAGAAGAAAAAAAATATTTAAAAATTGAACAAAAAATTTCAAAAACAAGCAGAGTGATGTCTAAAATTAATCTCTATATCTCTGCAACGTTTTAAGTAAATTAAGTTAATGTTTTTGTAGCTGATTTGAAATTTCGCCCATAATAAGTAAATGGGAAATTTTTTTTTTTTAAATTCATAAAAAATTTTAACTTTGACCTACTTTTCCCAAAATGTAATGAGATCTATTCTGGGTCACTGGCAATCTGTAAACTAAATTTGGTATGAATTCAACCAATAGTGTTGCTGCTAAAGTGTTAAACAAACAAACTGAACCAAAAACAATACCACTTGCCTCCCTCTTCGGGGGGTGGGGTAAAAATTTGGGGTTGCCATTATTTAAAGGTTATCGTGATAGTATTTTACTGGTCCAACCCACTGGTCTGAATATGGCCCCTGAAAGAAAATGATTTTAACATCTTTCATTACGTCCGCCAAGGAGGTTATGTTTTTGCCAAGGTTTGTTTTTGGGTTTTTTTTGTTGGATAGTTAGCAAGATAACTCAAAAAGTTATGGATGGATTTTCATGAAATTTTCATGAAATGTCGATACTGGCACAAAGAAGAAATGATTAAACTTTGGTGGTGATCTGGGGGGGGGGGGGGGCAGATCTGCCTTGGTGGAGGTCTGCACTCTCCAAGTGCTTTTCTAGTTGTTAATATCTTCATGAAATTTTTGCATTTCACAAATTCATCCCACAGGCCGGATTAGACCCTTTGTCTGGCCACTTTTGGTCCACGGGCCGTATGTTTGACACCTGTGTACTGTAAGATTTTGTCTCAGATCTCACCTTGGACAGGTCCCGTACATATAAAATATCATTAGTTTTATCATTTCGGTAAATCCGCTTCCTCTCCTCTGCCACATCTTCATCTTCTTCCAAAATGGGAGGCTTCACCCCGTCTGAAATCCTACCAAAGGAAAACACAGCAAATTAACACACAAAATCTATTAAAATAAGTATCTTTTGTTGTAGCATAAAAACATTCACACATATTAAACGTACCAGTGGTCAAGGAAGAAGCGGTATTGGATCAGGATGTTTAAGAAGAAGTAGACGAAGCCCTCAACAGCCATGCAGCACATGTTCTTCCCAAGGAAGTTCCAACTGTAAGGGTCTGGACTGTAGTCTTCACCTGGATTCACACATAAATAAACACACATCAGTCAAACTATGGGCTGTTTTTCCCTGGACATTAATAACACTGGGTTACAAAAAAATGTTTTTTGCAAGTTGTCTAGGTCTTTTCAACTGAATTAGGACCATTTTGCACCGCGAAATCCAAAAATGACATGTGTTTTTCTCAATCAGGTCAGGTTTTTACCTCCGCCAAGGAGGTTATGTTTTTGCCAGGGTTTGTCTGTTTGTCTGTCCGTTAGTGTGCAACATAACTCAAAAAGTTATGGACAGATTTGGATGAAATTTTCAGGGTTTGTTGGAAATGGGATAAGGAAGAACTGATTAACTTTTGGGGGTGATCCGGAAGAAATCCTGGATTCTGGATCACTTTGAAATTTTCATTAACATTGTGGTAAATGGGGCCAAAATTTTTGTTTCCCAATATCTCGCTTAATTATTGACCAAAACTCATGAAATTTAACTCAGGAATTGACAATGGGTCCTCTATCACATTTCAAAGGCTGATCCGGATCTGATCCAGAAGGTGGATTTTATTTTAAAAAATAAAAGTAGGATTTGTATCACTGATTATGTGGGGAATTTTTGCGCTTGGCGGAGGTCTGCGCTCTCCAAGTGCTTTTCTAGTTTTGCTAATTTGATTTTGAAAAATTTGATCTTCTCACAAAATTGATTTCATTTTTGTGACTTTATCAGTTGATTTTTTATATAGTTCTCACCCAAAACAGGTTTTAAAAGAAAAAAATAATTTCACCATTGTGCCTGTTAGGTACAATGGTGTATTCACCGCAGATGTAGCAGAATACGTCAGGCTTATTTTTGCAAGATCTTCTAGTCCACAGGTGTCAAACATGCGGCCCGGGGGCCAAATCCGGCCGGCCAAAGGGTCCAATCCGGCCCTTGGGATGAATTTGTGAAATGCAAAAACAAAATATTAACAATCCTTTTAGTTCAGGTTCCACATTCAGACCAATTCAATCTCAAGTGGGCAGGATTCAGTCAAATACTATCATAATAACATAATATTAATAATAACAATTTTTTCTCTTTGTAAATGTAAATATTTTTATGTATTTACACTAAAACAAAGTATAATTTTGCAAAAAATGTGAATAACCTGAACAAACATGAACCTGAAATGTCTTAAGAGAAGTACAATTTTAACAATATTCCGCCTGTTATTAAATATTTTGTGTGTTTGTAGATCCACTGTGATCTGTAAGTTATAACGTACATGTGGAAATGATAAACTGCAGCATGATCTTGTTAAAATTACACTTATTTTTTCAGTTTGTTCCTGTTATTCACATCTTTTGAAAGGATAGTTTGTAGATGTAAACCTTTTCATAATGTAAATGTACTTTTTTTGCTCTAAAACATAGAGAAAAGTTTGGAGTTGGCTTTATTTATATATTATTATGTTATTATTTTACTGGTTCGGCCCACTGCAGATCAAATTTAGCTGAATGTGGCCCCTGAACTAAAATGAGTTTGACACCCCTGTTCTAGTCGAAGCCATTTCATTCACCTGTAATATTAAAAAAAACATTAATCATAAATTGGCAAAAGTAAAATCTTCAGAACTCGTTTATTGCAAGAAATATGAAAGAATTTTGTATCATATGATGTGAAAATGCCCATAAATGTAAGCAAAAATGTTAAAAAGCCCATATGTAGCATAGTTCAGGAAAGTTGACCTGATTGAGCAAAATTAATGTGATTTTTGGATTCAGCACACCAAAATGATCCTAAATCAGCTCAAAAAACTTAATATAAATTTGTTGTTGACCAGTGTAATTAACCAAATATTAAATATTCTACCTGCACATTAGAGCTGGAGAAATTATTGGTGCACACTCATTTTTTGTATTCAACCCTTTAACCCCTGACGAGTCTGTGGGGAGCGTTCTGAATGTGTGATTTATTTTAAATAGTCATAAAAATTCAACTGTTTGCTCAATAGGAAAAATTTCAAAACATGCTGATAGAATCGATCTTGCACTTTCTATAGACATCTGAGCATGCTCAGTGTGCCCCCCCCCCACCTAGTTTCAGGCATAAATTAACACACATCAGTGAAACTTTGGGCTGTTTTTCCTGGAAATTAACCAATAAACACCCAAACAGCCACCATCGACCAAAGGCATCTACTGATCTAAAATGTTTAATATCTTCTAATCCACTAATCCTATCAATTCATGTAAATAATTGGTGTAAAATACAGTTTGTCATCTTTTCACGGTCATTAGATATGACCCATTTGGATGTTCAGAGGCTCTGTAGTGAACATGGAAACACCATCATCTTCTACAACATTGATTCACCAGTAAAACCCATGGAGTTGGATCAATGACAGTGGATGGACACACTTGTTTTATGTTCAGTTAATGAGAGATTTTATTGAAAACGTACATTTTTCTTTAGTTTTCTTGGTTTCTGATATAATAACCTTTGAATTTACTCTGAGTTTTTATAAACTGTGATGTAAAAGTGATATATTTTATTGAAATTGTCCCTTTGTGTTCAGTTGTTACTGTTTTTAAAGCTATACCTACCAATGTGGCATTTCTCACAGCACTTAGTAAAAGTTTGAACATGAACAATCCGCCTCTCTCCAAAGCCCCGCCCCCTTCCCTCTGCCTGAGCTCTGAGGCTCCTCCTCCTCTCTCCTCCTCTCCTGATGCGCGATGCAAACGGAGGAGGAAGCAGAGGCGGAGGTCCGGTCCGTTTTGGCGTGTCCGCGGACCCCTCCCTCAGTAATCAGATGCATCATCCACCTGCCACGGGTCTGCGGCTCCTGTTCCATCAGTAGACCTGGTCTGTGCAGTACTGGGTCAGGGTCTTCACTGCAGTGCCCAGGGGATGGGCGCGCGCACTGTGAACACGCGGCCTCCGTGAATTTTCCGTGGACATTTGAAGTTTCATAGCCCATACAATTATCATCCTACATCATCTTACATGTGTGACACCATGTACATGTACCTGTATGAGTCCCACCGTCATAAAAGCTGAGCTTTATGCAGACCTGTTCAGTCCAGTACAGCTGACTTCCGGACTTTTGTCTCCATCCTTCATTCATCAGACTCCCGTTTGTGCCCCTCAGTCGTTGTTTCTGTTCATAAATCCGTTTTTTCCTTCCACATGTGCATGTCAGTTCTATCCAAACACATCCTAGACAGTAGACTGTGGTCAGTGACAGGAGGAGCAGCGAGTTAAGCGTCAGATTCAGAGGGACACATATCGGATGTGAGATGGAGATAATGAATCGGATGCTGGACGGCCGTAATGGATGATTGACAGGAGGCTCAGTCAGGTTCAGCCAATTATTTTATTCGGACCGACTAAAATGATTGGTCAGACTTTTATTAGAAATATATGAGAATTAAACATTTTTGAGTTTCAATACCTGGTGGATTTCTTTTACATTTTAGTTTGACACACACTTATTAGGAGCATTTTAAGATGACAAAAGAAAAGTGTAAAAATGCCACATCATACGGTATAGCTTTAATAGTATAACCCTAAGTTTGATTTGAGCTTTTATGAACATCTACATTATCAGTAAATTAAATATTGGAAAATACATCATTTTCACAGAAAAAATGCAAAATACAGAGGATTATTTCACAATAACCCATTTGACCCATTGACCCCAGTGACCCATTTGGACGTTCAGAGGCTCTGTAGTTACCGTGGAAACACTCATCGTCTACAACACTGATTCACCAATAAAACCCATGGAGTTGGACCAAAGACAGTAGATGGAGATGTTTAAATGTTCAAATAATGATACATTATGAAGAAAAAGTCACTTTTGCTTCAGTTTTCTCCTTTTTAATATAATAAGCTTTGAATTTACTCTGAGATTTTCTGAAAATGACATGATTAGTAAGTGAAATATAGGAAAATACCTGATTTTGTTTTAAAAATGCAAAATAATATAGATGATAATATTATAATAAGTGGTAATAATTCACTTAGGAAAGGTTAAATATAGAGAAAAATTAATTTGGAACTGCCACAAAAGTAGCACTGGATCTTTATGGGTTAATAATCGATAAAATATTAAATATTCTGCTTGCACTTTACAGTTGGACAAAGTTTTGTGGAGCATCTGGTGCAGAGTTGGTTTTGTGTTTAAAGGTAGTTCTTTCAAGCCTTGAGGGTACATATCTTTTTTTTTTTTTTTTTTTTTGAACAAACTCCTTTTACACATTTCTATTCCATTCACACTTACTTTGTTTGGTTTGGGCTTTCACACTTTTCAGTTTGATCTGAGATTTGCAGGTAAAAACCTTCCCCTGGACCACAGTGAGATCTAAACATACAGCCTTTGGAAAACCCATAAGGGCTGGTTTTGGTCCTGGTCGAACAGAACCATAGTTTGATTTATCTACAGCATAAACATTTTAGCAGTATTATACAACCTGGGGGCATTGAATGAAATGTGTTTTTGTGTGGTGCATTCACAAGTCTGTTTTCTACTTGCATTTAGCAGCATTAACCCTGATGTCAAGGCTTGCTGTGAATAGTTTACTACTTAAAAATAAAAGCTGAGCATGTTTAAAGGTACAACATGTTCTTTACTGTAGCTGCTGTGCATTTCATCCATTTAATCACCTTTAGAGATTGAATTCGTCTAAAGGAGTTAACCCATAAAGACCCAAACAGCCACTGACAACCAAAACCATCTACTGATCTAAAATGTTTCATACATGTGGATCCATTAATCCTATCAATACATGTAAATAATTGGAGTAAAATACAGGTATTCATCTTTTCATGGTCATCAGATATGACCCATTTGGACGTTCAGAGGCTCCGTAGTTACCATGGAAACACTGTCATCTTCTACAACATTCACTGTAAAAAATGACTGTCGAATTAACACCGAAGAGTTGTAAAATTGCAACATAAAAAAAACTGTAAGTGACAATACAATGTAAAGTTGTTTATTTGAAAAGATTTTTGTGTTAACGATTAAATCAAATATACAGGGTGAGTCAGAAAAAAACGCTCTTTCCATTTAAAGAAATTGTACTGCTAAAACGGAAACACTGATTTTCCTTTTGACCATACAGTCATATTGATGTGGTTATTGAGCATGTCTGGTGATGTAGTCATAGATTTATTGCATTGCATAAGAGAGAGAAGGTCCATTGTTTATTGGGCACTGAAATACCTGCCAACACAATGTATGCCACAGTGAACAAACTTGAAATTGACAACAATTACAGGAGTTGGGGCTTTGCTTTCACACTCAGGACATAGGCCTACATGACAGTGCCCAGGGAGTTTTCATCATGGCAAGACCACAGCGATGGCAGGTATTATTTCCTCATCGAGTTGTCTGTTTGGGTCAGGAGAGAGAGTGGCCACCTAGATCCCCGGACTTGACCCCCCTTGATTTTTTCTTGTGGGGGTATCTTAAAAACCGTGTGTATCAGACTGTTCCACAAACTCTTCAGGAACTCCGAAATCGCATCACGGCTGAAATCCAAGCCCTACGACGAACACGAATGGCGAGAAGAGCTGTGTTAGAGATGCGACAACGAGCACAGATTTGCATCAATCTGAATGGTAGCCAGGTTGAAGGTCGTGCCGGACGACTTCGTTGAGACAAAACATTTTGATGGCGAGTAAACATGCTGTAATGGTTGACAATTTCAATTTCATTCACGGTGGCATAAACTGTGTTGGCAGATATTTCGGTGCACAATAAACAATGGACATTCCCTCTGTTATGCTATGCCATAAATCAATGATTCAATCGCCAGACATGCTCAATAACCACATCAATATGACTGTATGATCAAAAGAAAAATAAGCATTTCCATTTCAGTGGTACAATTTCTTTAAATGAAAAAAGTTTTTTCTGACTCACCCTGTAGCTGTAGTTCTTACAGGAAGAGTATGTGAACAAAACCAGATTTGTACGTAGAAATTGTGTATTTGTATTGTTTTTAGAAAATAAAACTGTAAATTGAAAAACAATGTGGTGCCGTTTAAAATGCAAGACCATAATATTGAAATAATGGCATATCTGTTTTTTTTATATATATGTAAAAAAAAAAAAAAAGTTATAAAAAAGTAAATATTTAACAATGTAACATTTTAAATTTGTAAATGAATGGGTTGGTAGAGTTGGTAGAGCGGCTCGTCCAATAACCAAAGGGTTGGTGGTTCGAATCCTGGCTCCGTCTGTCCATCTGTCAAAGTCTACATGGAAGACACTGAACCCTAAATTGGTCCCAGTTGGACCTGGTGGCTTTGGAAAGAGTTTTGGACCCCATGAAGGTGTAGGAAATGTGCTAAATAAGTGCAGTCCATTTACCATTTAAATCCAGTGTTAAATCTACATGTTTAAAATGTTAAATCTAAATGTTTAAGCTGTTAAATCTACATGTTTAAAATGTTAAATCTACATGTTACTCCGTAAATATGTTTACAGTTGGATGTGTTTTTTACAGTATTGTTCTGGAAACCACAGCTGCCAGTTTTTTTTCTGTAAAAACAACAGGATTTTTTTTACAGTGTTGATTCACTAGTAAAACCCATGGAGTTTGATAAAATGACAACGGATGGAGACATTAGGTTTATGTTCAGTTTATGATATATTTTACTGAAATAGTCCCTTTTTGTTCAATTTTCACTGTTTTTTAGTATAATAACCCGAAGTTTAATTTGAGCTTTTATGAACATCTACAAGATCAGTAAATTAAATACAGGAAAATACATGATTTTCACAAGAAAAACACAAAATACAGAGGATTATTTCACAATAAATGGTGACGAATCACTTTAGAAATGTTACATATAGAGAAAAAAAAAATCTTTTGAGAACTACCACAAAAGTAACACTGGGTCTTTATGTGTTAAATGTGGATGTCCTCACTATATCACAACATTCATTTATAATGACCAAAGGGAATGCACAGAGGAAACAAAAAATATTGCGTATCGTAGTGATACTGAAATAGTGGAGATAATTGACAGTGGAAGTTTTACTTTGCAAATTACAGAGATGGGAGACCATATATAACCTTCATAATACAGGTAAGCTTTGAGAACTAAATATTCACTTGATTCATGTAATTTATCACCATTTATTATAACATTATCCTCTGTATTTTGTTTTTTGTTTTTTTCAGTGTAAATCATGTATTTTCCTATATTTAATTTATTGATCATGTATATGTTCATACAAACTCAGATTGAAGTCAAGGGTTATTATATCAAAAACCACTGTCATTGATCCAACTCCATGGGTTTTACTGGTGAATCAATGTTGTAGAAGATGATAGTGTTTCCATGGTAACTACGGAGCCTCTGAACGTCCAAATGGGTCATATCTGATGACCATGAAAATATGACAAACTGTATTTTACACCAATTATTTACATGTATTGATAGGATTAATGGATCAGAAGTTATTCAACATTTTAGATCAGTAGATGCTTTTGTTTGCCAGTGGATGTTTATGGGTTAATTAATCCACCCACTGACAAGTCCCATTTTAATGAGGTAATCAACCTTAATACCACTTTACCCATCAGTGGTTAGAATGTTATCACTGATGAGTGTTTTACAAATTACCAAAGGTGTGCAGGTTGTACTGTTCCTGCATTAACAAGGGTTAACAGACCAATTATATAATTTTTGCAAGGATGTGGATGCTAAAAAACAAATGAAACAAAAAACACAGAAGATGCACCCTTGTCTATAAAGCAGGGTTGTCAAACACACACTGGAAAAAATCAAAATCTTACCAAGTGTATTTTTCTCATTTCTACTCAAAATACCTCATCACACTTAAAATAAGACATAATCACCTAGAGAGTAACTTTTCAGTGAGATATAGGAACTTATTTTTAGACAATAGATCTGGAAAATCTTATTTCAAGAAATCTTACCAAGAAAATTTTCACTTGTTCCATTGGCAGAGTTTTAGCTTAATTCAAACAATAATATCTTGTTGTTGTTTTTTTTAAAATTGTTTTTAGAGGGGCGCTTTTTCCAGTGTACAGCTCGGGGACCAAAACCAGCCCCTCTAAAGGGTCCAGTCTGGCCCATGGGATGAATTTGTGAGAAGTAACCATTACACTGAAGATATTAACAATCAAGGATGTTAAAATTATTTTAGTTCAGGTTCCACATTCAGAGTGGATCAGACCGGTACAATACTCATAATAACATATAAATACTGACAAATCTGAGTTTTTCCTCTTTTTTTTTTGTGTAAAAAAGTAAAATGACATGAAATATTTACGTTTATAAACAAGAGAAGCACTCGGATCTGTCGTCTCCCGATAAGCACCAAAATTTAATCATTTTTTCCTTGTGCCAGTATCAACATTTCCTGACAATTTCCTGGAAAACTGTCCATAACTTTTGAGTTATCTTGCTAACAAACAAACAAACAAACAAACAAACAAACAAACACACACACACACACACACACACACACACACACACAAAGCAAAGTGATCACAATACTTCCTGGCAGAGGTAATAAAATAAATTTTTCCAATAAGTACATCATGAAATTGGTATATTTGGTATTAGTACTTCATATACTATTAGCACAAATACTATGAACTACTTTTACTGTGTACTTTTGGAGTAATCATACTCAAAAATCCATTCCAAGCTACAAAAGTCTTTGTTTTTTCATCTGAAATAGGCTTTAAGACTACATTCAATGATGAATAAAATTAATTTTCCCAACAAGTACATCATGAAATTGGTATATTTGGTATTAGTACTTCACAAACTAGACTAACAGCCCCCGATCACCACCAAAATGTAATCATTTCTTCCTTGTGCCAGTATCAACATTTCCTGAAAATTTCATGAAAATCCGTCCATAATTTTTTGAGTTATCTTGCTAACAAACAAACAAACAAACAAACAAACAAACAAACAAACACACAAACACACAAACACACAAACACACAAAGCAAAGTGATCACAATACTTCCTGGCAGAGGTAATAAAATAAATTTTTCCAATAAGTACATCATGAAATTGGTATATTTGGTATTAGTACTTCATATACTATTAGCACAAATACTATGAGCTACTTTTACTGTGTACTTTTGGAGTAATTATACTCAAAAATCCATTCCAAGCTACAGAAGTCTTTGTTTTTTCGTCTGAAATAGGCTTTAAGACTACATTCAATGATAAATAAAATTGATTTTCCCAATAAGTACATCATGAAATTGGTATATTTGGTATTAGTACTTCTCATACTATTAGCACAAATACTATGAACTATTTTTACTATGTACTTTTAGAGTAATTATACTCAAAAATTCATTCCAAGCTACAAAAGTCTGTTTTTTCGTCTGAAATAGGCTTTAAGACTACATTCAATGATGAATAAAATTGATTTTCCCAATAAGTACATCATGAAATCGGTATATTTGGTATTAGTACTTCATATACTATTAGCACAAATACTATGAACTACTTTTACTATGTACTTTTAGAGTAATTATACTCAAAAATTCATTCCAAGCTACAAAAGTCTGTTTTCTCGTCTGAAATAGGCTTTAAGACTACATTCAATAATGAATAAAATTGATTTTCCCAATAAGTACATCATGAAATTGGTTTATTTGGTATTAGTACTTCACAAACTAGAGTAGCAGACAACACCCCCACCCGATCACCACCAAAATTTAATCATTTCTTCCTTGTGCCAGTATCAACATTTCCTGAAAATTTCATGAAAGTCCGTCCATAATTTTTTGAGTTATCTTGCTAACACACAAACAAACAAACAAACAAACACACAAAGCAAAGTGATCACGATACCTCCTGGCTGAGGTAACTATCCTGTAACAAAACAGATGAATAACCTGAACAAATATGAACAACCTGAAATGTCTAAGAGAAATCAGTGTAATTTTACCAACATTCTGCCTGCTATTAAATGTTTTGTGTATTTGTAGATCCGCTGTGATCTCTAAGTTGTAATGTACATGTGTGATAAACTGAGACATAATATTGTTAAAATTGCACTTATTTTTCTGAAGAAATTTCAAGTTGCTCATTATATTCACATTTTTAAAGGACAGTTAGTAGATGTAAATATTTTCATCATGTCATTTTACTTTTCTCACTGTTATTATTTTACTGGTCTGACCCACTTGAGATTAAATTCACTTTGACACCCCTGCTATAAAGGGATAGAGGCAAGCTATGAGGATGAGGATGGCTTAACATTTTAGTCTTTTTATATAATTTAAGTGTTAAAGCAGAAGTACACAACAGAGCATTTGTTGGATTTTCTGGTCAGAACATCCCCAGTCAGTGCAATTATTTTCCAATAATTGGTCCACAAGAGTCATGTATCTGAGTGTGTACTGAAATTACCGAAGCGAGCGTAGGTGTCCGCCACCGCCTGGTTCATCGCCATGTCTATAAGACCCCGACCCAGGCAGTAATGAGGAAAGACCAGCAGCAGGGTCTTAAACACCTGGTTCAACTTGTATAAAGCCTGAAAAAAAAGAACAGAAAGCAGGTTTACAATATAGAGGGGATGGTTTACTCATTTACCCATAAAGACCCAGTGTTATTGATTATTACACATTAATCAACAATGTGTAATAATCAATAATAATCAATAATCAACAATGTGCAATAACTACTGTATTTACCTCTGACTGTTCTCTGCAGATAACTATGTATGTGTGATATTTTACTACACTGTAAAAAAAAAAACAGCCTGTACAAAAATAAGAAAATTAAACTCATTATTGGGTAAAAATGTTTTATTCAAGTAAAATTATATGCCAGTGCAGTAAGAAAATTGAACTTATGAGGTTTTCTTAAAAAAGGAAAACATTATCTAAGGATTATTGAATGCAAAAATTCTTATTTTGTGTAGAATACACTTGTTTCAAGTCTTCCTAGTAACTTTTTTTTTTTTTTTTAATCTATGGTGTATATATGGTCTTATGATGATGTAATATCTCAATAGATATGTATTTATAGGCAAAACTGCATAAAACAAGTAAAAATTTCTTGAGGGTAAACAGTTCCTGTGTCGTCCATACTCATCCTCCAACAATGGAGCTTGTTTTGTTATAAATATTCCTTAAAATTAGTTGTAATATCTAAGCAACAAAATTAAGTCTCAATAAGTAAATAAATCTAAAAAAAAAGAATATCTTTCAAGATAAATATTCAACATTCAAGTCAGTTTATCTAAATCAGATATTACTTTTTTGCAGTGTAGGTATTTTTGTTTGTGTTTTTACTATTCAATACTATTTAGATATTTTGCATTTCATATTGTGTATTTATTTTTATTTTTTTAATCAAGAAGCATCATCTCTATAAAGTGCATCAGAATTACATTATGTATACTCTGTGTATACAATAACAATAAAAGGAATTTGGAATCTTGTGACTTTTATGGCAGTTCATAACTGAATTTTTCTCTCTATTTAACTTTTCTTAAACAATTTATCTCCATTTATTATAGTATTATCTTCTGTATTTTGCACTTTTTAGTGTAAATCATGTATTTTCTTATGTTTAATTGACTAATTATGTAGATGTTCATTAAAGCTGAGACTAAAAAAGTTGTCAAATAAAAAAATAAAATAAAATTGGAAAAAGTAGCTTTTTCACCGAAATATATTAACTGAACATAAAGTGTGTCCATCCACTATCACTGATCCAACTCCATGGGTTTTACTGGTGAATCAATGTTGTAGAAGATGACGGTGTTTCCACGGTAACTACGGAGCTTCTGAACATCCAAATGGGTCATATCTGATGACCATGAAAAGATGACAAACTATATTTTACACCAATTATTTACATGTACTGATAGGATTAGTGGCTCAGAAGTTATTAAACATTTAACATCAGTAGTTGCTTTAGGTCGACGGTGGATGTTTTTGGGTCTTTATGGGTTAAAAAATGCCATTTTCAAAAATCAGAGCTTGTGTCTTACTGTGTTTCTCTCAAAGAGATCCAGGATGAAGGTGATGGCACTGCTGTTGATGCCAATAAAAAGGTTGATGCAGGACAAAGAGACGTACGCTGTGCTCGGGACGCTGAACAAATAGGACAAGGGGTACATCATGGGAGTCACAGACCACCTGGAAAAGACAAAGGAAAGGTTCAAGGGTCAAGGTGACCTTATTAATACCCATTCTGCAGTCTGGAGAGGGCATCTCAAACGTTAAACAAAACATTAAACCATAGGACACATACAAGGGACAGATTACAAATGTCATAGACAAAAGACATGGACAGGTACTCCCAGCAGCTCACTGATCATGGCTGAAATAGACCAGAGATAAATAGATAAAAAAACAGACTAAAACTAGAAGCATTCGGAGAGCGCAGACCTCTGCCAAGGCTGATCAGTGCCCCCCCTCGTGGGCCCCCCCACCCCCGATCACCACCAAAATTTAATCATTTCTTCCTTATCCCATTTCCAACAAACCCTGAAAATTTCATCCAAATCTGTCCATAACTTTTTGAGTTATGTTGCACACTAACGGACAGACAACAAACAAACAGACAAACAAACCCTGGCAAAAACATAACCTCCTTGGCGGAGGTAATAAGTCATCAGATATCACTAAAAATGCCAATATAAAACCTGTTAAAAGCACTATAAAAATATCATGATATAATAATTTAATACAAGGGACAATAAATAAATAAATAAATAAGTAAAGACCACATTAAATTAACTCTCCTGTATCCAGGTGCGCCTTTTAGGCACACTTTGCACTTTGTTTTAAAAAACTTCATATTATTTTTCACAATTTAAATAAGGTTAGAATTCAGAAGTTGTTCATTTTTGCATGATCTTTAAAATTCTGGCCACCAGCTAAAATTTGCACATTATAAACACAAGAAAATTACAAGACGAGCAAGACTAGTCTCCCAAGTGTGCCTAAAACGCACTATTTCTTCCATTTGATATGTATGATTAGGGCTGACCTTGATTTACCAAAATAAAATCAAATTAGAGCAGAAAAATAAATCAATATATAATATTTAATAGTTTGATTTATAGGTGTGCATTTTACGCACACTTGGTTACAGATGCTAGTATTTTTGAACATTTGACCTAGCGCCAAAAATAATAATGCAAATTAACCAATGTTGGAGTTAATCATTGACATATGCCAGGATGCAAAAGTCAAACAATATGTGATCCACTTTTTATGTAGTATGTTGAAAAAAAATTTTTTTGTGTGTTTTTTCCATCTACAAAAAACGGTTTGTTTCCATTACAAACACAGCATTTAAAGGGTCAAAAAATATGACAATTATTGAGTATTTGGTATTTTTATTTACGGCTCAAGTTGATGAAACAGAAAAAAGTGTAAAAGAATCCAATGCATCCAATGGGGAATCACAATAAAATTAGGCATGATGTGTTAATTCCATGACAGGAGTTATGTGATGTTACCTAAAATTAGTTTAATACCCTACATATATCGGCAGCGGTATCGGTAGATATCGGAATCGGAAATTAAGCGTTGGACAATATCGGCATATCAGTTTTTGGCAAAAAAGCCAATATCAGACATCCCTAGTTTTATTGCTTTTATGATGTGCAGCAGATGTGGAGGCATTCTTGTTGTTTAAATGTGCTGTATAAATAAAGTGAATTGAATTAATTGAAATAATTTAATGTAATGTATGTCTCCTGTACTGCAAAAAGATTCCGACATGGATAGAAGTCTGAACCCTGAGGAAAAAAATGTCATAATATAAGTCCTGTTTCTGACCAGTTCTTTAAGAAGCCTTATTTTTAGTGCATTATGTGGTGAGCTTTGGTTCACTTTGCGCACAAACAGCTCGTACAAACGTCCCTCAAAGGCCTAGTTTCTACTTTTACACTCAGCACAACTCAGCGCCTGTGATTTTTCACTTCTACATGAATAAAGACGCTAAATCAGCACTTCTGCTTTTGCCAGTCCTAAGTATCTGCTCTCCTACTTCAGGAAAGCATGTGTGGCCTTTTTTTCGTTGCTCATGGGCACAAGCTGCGAGGTAAACTCAACCCCTGGTGTGTAACGGCGATCTGGTAACGAATATAGGTCAGGTTTAGGATAGACCAGAGGTGTGAAACTCTTTAGTTCAGGTTCCACAAACAGGCAAATTCGATCTCAAGTGGGTCAGACCATAAGCCTTTATCGGGCAAGTGACTATTTTTGGTCACTTCTGCAAACATTAAACATGGGGCCAATCCCGTGTCTCATGTTGGTTTTTATAACATTATACATTGATTCAGAGAGATTTTATAGAAATTTTGTAGCTGCAAATAGTGAATATGAGTGATTTTTGTCAGTTTATGACCTTCTAATAGTTGTTTTATTGCGTGTGTTTACTTTTTAGCAAGTGGTGTTCGGATGGTTTTTTTTTGACAAGAGGAGGTAAATAATGATGTCCAATAACACACTATGATTGAAATTTTGAATTTCAGAGTATTTCAATGAGTGCCCTATGAAGGGTTAATTACAGATAAATAAAAATTCAAAATTGTTCTCTTTGTTTTATTGCAAAAAAGTAAGTATGCCACAGCTTCTCATTTACATATGTGGTTTACAATTTACAGTGGATCTAAAAAGGCACAAAACATTTAATAACAGGCAGAATATTGTTGAAATTCCATTTATTATTAGGTTGTTCATGATTGTTTAGATTATTCAGTTTTTTTATTGATTTTTCGTCATGTAATTTTTATTTTTTCCATTAAGAATTATTTGGAGTTGTCATCTTTTCTATATTATTATTATACTATTATTTTACTTATTCTAATCCACTTTAAATTGAATCGGTCTCAATATGTCCCCTGAACTAAAATTATTTCAACATCATTGATTGTTAGTAACTTCAGTGTAATTTTTTCTTTTCACAAATTTATTCTACGGGCCATACTGGAGCCTGTGGCAGGCCGGTTTTGGCCCCCAGACCACATGTTTGACAGCCCCGGGATAGCACTGGAAAAAATCTAAATCTTACAAAGTGTATTTTTCTCATTTCTAGTCAAAATATCTCATCACACTTAAAATAAGATATAATGACCTAAAGAGTAACTTTTCAGTGAGATATAAGAATTTATTTTTAGACAATAGAGCTTGAAAATCTTATTTCAAAAAATCTTACCATTGTAATTTTTACTTGTTCCACTGGCAGATATTTTTGCTTGAATTAAAAAAAAAAAAAAATGTTGAATTAAGCAAAAATTCTGCCAATGGAATATGTGTAAATTATCTTGGTAAGATTTCTTGAAATAAGATTTTTCCAGTTCTATTGTCTAAAAATCAGTCCTTATATCTCACTGAAAAGTTACTCTTTAGGTCATTCTGTCTTATTTTAAGTGTGGTGAGATATTTTGACTAGAAATGAGAAAAATATACTTGGTAAGATTTAGATTTTTCCAGTGAGATAGTCTGGTGAAGGAGGCAGCTGAAAACACATTCAAACAGATCAAAATAATCTCCTTTCAGTTGTTTGTTTGACAGATACAGTTATGGAAAAAAAATATTAGACCATCAAAAGTCATCAGAAATAATGGTTATGCGATCAAGTACTAACTCCTGTGTGTGTCATGTGACTAAAACAGACAGAAAAGAAAACATGGAATGCCTAAAAGCACTGTTTTTGTCAGTACAATGCCATAGATATTCATGTAAGAACTGAAGTGATTTTGGTTATTATCAAAAAAAAAACATGTTAAATGGATAGATATCAGCTCTGAAATTAAACTACTATGAGCTATTTTTGTTGTTATCATTATATTTGTCCAAACAAATGTACCTGTAGTTGCACCAGGCATTAAAGTGAACAAGAAATTGAAGAAAACATGGGGTGGTCTAATAATACAGACTGATAAAAATAAAAAAACAAAAAACCTTACCCATAGAGCATCAGAAGTGCAGAAAGTGGTTCCAGGTTAGTTGGTGACGTGTAGCATTTCTTGTCGAAAAATAAGAAGATTTCCACCACCATCGCAACACTGAAGGAGTAACTGATCTGGAGGAGAAAACACAGACTGAGTTTTATTCTTTTTTAACCCTTTAGATGCATGAGTGTCTGGACCCTCCACTCTTCCATAAATGGGTCAAAAATGACATGTGTCAAAATCAATGTGTTTTTAAGGAACTTTTGTCATTTTGTCATGCAAAAAATAATCATTTGTATTATAATTTGGTACACAAAACAATGATTTCATGTTTGAAATATTTCATTGTTTTTTATTATTATTTTTATTAACTTTATTAAGAATTACTTTTTTATATTTAGAAAATTTGACAGGCAAAGTATATAGAATAAAATATAGAGTATATAACAGCAATAGAACAATGTCAACATCCAGTTAGTGAGTGAGTGAGTGAGTGAGAGAGAGAGAGAGAGAGAGAGAGAGAGAGAGAGAGAGAGAGGGAGAGAGAGAGAGAGAGTCGTTTGGTCTTGCTATAGAATGTAAAGTGAATGAATTTAGAACAAATCAAAGGTTCAGATGAAATTGTAAATAAATGCAGGTCATTTGGACTTATCTATGGGAGCTAGGGGTAGTAATAAAAAAACTACAATGTCATTTTGTCATGTTAAAATTATTCATTTGTATTATATTTTGGTCCACAAAACAATGATTTCATGTTTGACATTATTTTCTTTTTCCTTTTTTTTTTTTAAACACATTTTTAAGATTTTTAAAATGTTATATATATATATATATATATATATATATATAAATAATTTGAAAAGTAAAGTATATGTAGTATATAATATATAGTATAGAACAGCAATAGAACAATGTCAACATCCATTTTGTGAGTGAATGAGTGAGTGAGTCCTTTAGTCTTGCTGTAGAATGTAAAGTGAGTGAATGTAGAGTGAATCAAAGGTTCAGATAAAATTCCATTGTAAACAAGAAAAGCACTCAGAGAGCGCAGACCTCCGCCAAGACAGATCTCTCCCCCCCCCCCCACAATCACCACCAAAATGTAATCATGTCTTCCTTGTGCCAGTATCAACATTTCCTGAAAATTTCATGAAAATCCATCCATACCTTTTTGAGTTATCTTGCTAACAAACAAACACACACGCAAACACACAAAGCCAAGTGATCCCAATCCCTCCTGGTGGAGGTAATGAATGTGGGTCACTTCAACCCACTTATGGAGGTTTGGGGTTGTAATACAAAAACTACAATTCCATAAAATCTATAAATGCTAACTGAAAAATGTAAATGGGATGATGTCGATAACATGCTTTTTGAGCAATACCTGGAATATGAAATAAACCAACTTTTCATAACAAAGATATTGGGATAAAAACAACCTCCCCGGGTCACTTTGGACCCACTTATGCATCTCTTTCTTGTACACTAAGAAAAAAAATTCAAGACGCTGTATCTACAATACATTACATATTGCTTTTCCTTTCTTGAATAAAATAAATATTAAAAAAAACAAACAAACTTCTGCATCTAAGGGTAAATAACTGCTGGTATTTTCCTGGTTTCCACGCAGACATTGAAGGTAACACGGTGGACGTACCATGTCCCAGATGAAGTTGGCCATCCAGTAGACCAGTGGACTGACACCACTGACAAACTGCAGGTGTTTGGCCTGGGTGACCCTCTCCTGGATCAGATAGAGGACGAAGCTGGCCGGGACGAAGGACATGGCGAAGATGACACAGATGGCGACCACGGCGTCCACAGAGGTGGTGAGGCTGGAGGGAGGACGGAGAGATGTATATGCAAAGTCAATAAAATACATGACATCTATTATTTAACCCTTTCATGCATGAATTATGAGAACCTTAGTCAAATTTTTTTTCTTGAGTGTTTTTATTCCTCCTTGGGCATGGAAAAACCAATGCAATCAAGTTTGTTTGTTTTTTTTTTCCATTGAGTTACAAAAATGTTTGTGCATTATATTTTTGAAGTAAAGAAACGTGTTTAAATCCCAATATCAGAAAGTGATATGAAAACAATGAAATAAAAACATTTTTAATGCTACTAATCTGATGTTTTCTCATATTTTAACATATTCTAATGCTAGTTATTACTCACTTCATGGAGATAATATGCAAAAAAAAAAAAAAAAATCCAACAATTAACAACTGATTTACACTTAAACATGTTAATGCAGATCAGGTTTATCAAGAACAGCAAAGTTACAGTAACGGTATGAATTGCAGTGTATGAGATGATGCATATGCGTCCACTGTATTAGCTGATATGGAACTAAAACAACAAAACCCATAAATATACAACAGTTTTGAATAACTGTCCACTGTAGTGACCACTATGCATGAAAGGGTTAAGATGCCTGAGAAATAAAACATCTTGACATGTCGAATTATATTAGTTTTCCTTTTGTTCTTAGAGTTGATTTTGTCCATTCACAGTTAAATTTGTGAGATTTGTGACAGTTTTATATAGAGTCTCTTTTCACACTTAAAGAATCTGTTGCTGAACAGAAACAGAACTGCTAAACTGATTTTTTATGTATTTGTAATAGTGACAATAAAGACCTTTTGTACTGTATTGTATTGTATTCTCAACTAAACTGGTTTTCCATCTGCAACAACAGGTTCATCCACTGTTACATTCACTCACACTGTGACTTCCGACAGCTGCTCTTTGGTCAGGTTTAGAGGGTGGTTGATGGTGGTAATCCCATACTGGTCCAGTTTAGCTCCATGGGGCAGGTTTGCACGAAGGATGGCGTTGTTGGCGACATTCATGAAGGACACCATCGCATGCCAGCCCTTATTGTTGTACCAGACCTGTGTAAAGAAGAGCAGTGGAATGGACTAAGCACTTCACTCAGGTGAAATCACTTTTTTTTTTTTCTTGCATCATTTATTTATGAATATTTACATATTTTTATACTGACTATTTTATTCTGTCTATAAGTGCTTTATCTGTGTGTTTTTTACTAAGACCAATGCGTTGTCATTTTGTTTTGCAGTTCATCTATGATATAATATTTAAATGACAAATAAAGAATATGAATCTGATATCTGAATATTGTACTTTTCATTCCATTACATTAACATGAAACAACTTTGGTGACTTTTCTTTACTTTTTTCCTATCCATGCATGTTGAGTTTGTAACTGATCCAAGAATTCCCTTATAATAATAATAATAATAATAATAATAATGATGATGATGATGATGATAATAATAATAATAATACTACTAATAATAATAATAATAATAATAACTATTTGTATAGCACCTTTAAAAACAGAGTTTACAAAGTGCTTTGACAGAGGGCACAACAGCAGGATACACGAAGAAAATAAAAACACTAAAACAGAAGCAACACAATTAGAGAGATGTATCAACAAATTAATAATCAAACAGGATCAAATTTAAAAACTGAAATTAAAAATTAAGGTGAAAAAGGGGACAGACATCACATAAAAGCAAGTCTATAAAAATGTGTTTTAAGAAGTGATTTAAAAGATGTTATTAATAATAATAATAATAATAATAATAATAATAATAATAATAATACGTTTCATTTATGTAGCGCTGTTGATCAACATGCTTTACAACACAGCAACGATAAAAGAGTAAGAGCACAGTAAAAGCAGATTCAGCACATTAAAATAAAATAAAAACAGCTTTAAATAAATATAATATTGAGAATGTTCTCACAAAAAGGCCTGTTTTTCTGAGCTCATGGAAAGTTGACTTTTTAGAGATACATAGTTCTCTTCTATACGCATACGATGACCTTGAAGAACATCATGAAGCACATGAAAGTGAAGAAAATGAGCTCAAACTTAACAGTCAAACATCCAAACATCTAAACATCCACCTTTAACCAAAACCATCTACTGATCGAAACGGTTTAATCCCTGCTGATCCATTAATCCTATCAATACATGTAAATAATTGGTGTAAAATACAGTTTATCATCTTTTCATGGTCATCAGATATGACCCATTTGGACGTTCAGAGGCTCCGTAGTTACCGTGGAAACACTGTCACCTTCTACAACATCAATTCACCAGAATAATCCATGGAGTTGGATCAATGACAGTGGATGGTGATGTTTTTATGTTCAATTCATGATAAATTGTGCTGAAAAAGTCACTTTTGCTTCAGTTTTCTCTATCTTAATATGATAACCTTTGAATTAACTCTGAGCTTTTCTGAAAATCTACCATAATAAATGGTAATAAATCACTAAGTTATATATAGAGAAAAAATATTTATCTGAGCTTTTCTAAAAATCTACATGATCAGTAAATGAAATATAGGAAAATACCAGATTTTCTCCTAAAAATGCAAAATACACACAATAATATTGTAATAAATGGTAATAAATCACTAAGTTATATATAGAGAAAAAATATTTATCTGAGCTTTTCTAAAAAAAAAAAAAAATACATGATCAATAAATGAAATATAGGAAAATACCAGATTTTCATTGAAAAACAATGACAAATCAGTTAAATGTAGAGGAAACTTCATTTGGAAGTTGGAGGAAAATACAAGAAAATTCATGCAAGAAATATGAAGAAAATCATCTAGATTTTTTTTTTTTTTTTTAGATTGATTTTATCACTCAAAATTAGGCTAAAGTTGAAACCTATTTTGAATTTGTTTTTTTTTTTTAAATATGGTTTTATTAAGAAGATATCAAAACCTGCTGAGGCCCAGGAAAGTACAGGTTTTGGCTTTTTTTTTAAAAAATCAAAGAATTGCCCATATTGGAAACATCATGATACAACAGTTTTTTTCAGATGCCTTTTTTAATGTAATCTCCTTTTTAGTGGACTTTTTTTTTTTGTTTTTGGTTTTTTTTTTGTTTGTTTTTTTTTAAAAATAAAGCTGTGAAACTCTCATTCATACACATGGACAGAAAACCAGTCGCTGGGTCTTAGGAGGTTAACTTTAGGAGATCATAGAGCAGTTCAAATTCTAAAACTAAGACGATATATTTTTTCATTGTTTTACTTTGGGTCTACAGAGACTCCCCTTATGTGGTTTGGAGAATATTGCATTTATAACCTTTTAGAAAATGAGCTTAAACAATGGACGTAATGCATGAAAGGGTTAAAGCAGCAGTAAAATGGACCAAAAATATCCAGTATAATAATAAAACACCAACAGGGGTCATTTTACATAGATAGATAGATAGATAGATAGATAGATAGATAGATAGATAGATAGATAGATAGATAGATAGATAGATAGATAGATAGATAGATAGATAGATAGATAGATAGATAGATAGATAGATAGATAGATAGATAGATAGATAGATAGGAAAGAAAGAAAGATGATGGATGGAAGGAAATAGAGAAAGGAAGAAAGAGAGAGAATAGATAGATAGATAGATAGATAGATAGATAGATAGATAGATAGATAGATAGATAGATAGATAGATAGATAGATAGATAGATAGATAGATAGATAGATAGATAGATAGATAGATAGATAGATAGATAGATAGATACTTTATTGATCCTTTGCAGGAAATTGCTTTGTTACAACAGCAGCAGTACAAGAAAAAGAAAAATAGTTTGTGTACTTCCTCCCACTACTTCTTATTTAATACTTATATTATCACATCCAACATATTTTACAACCTCTGTTCCTTTTGTGCTGTATTTAATTTTAGGGAAGAACAGCTGACAGATTATATAAAGTGTTTTCGACCGTGTTTGGTAAGGTGAACACAATGATTTACTGGACTTACTTTGATATTGTCCGGAGTCTCCATGTACCTGAGGAACGTTCCAAAGTCCTTCAGCGTTTGTTTGCAGTGTCGTCCCTATAAACAAAAAAACCAAGGGCGCGTTACAAAAGGACCAAAAAGCAACAGCACACATATTTTAGAATATCTGTCCACACACACACACACACGTCCTACCCCGGTAACATTGAACAGTCGTCCAAGCTGAGCGGCTAAATCCTGGATCTGCTGTGGCTGCAGCTCCATGGGTTCGAGTCGTCCTCCCACTGAGATACCTCCATACCTGGACACCATGGAGACAACACAGCATATGTCTACGAAACTGTTCTACACCCCGACAGCACAATTTACACCTAAATGTACTGTAATACAAATAATATTGTCCCAAATACCATTTGTGGTTTCTTGGAATTAAGAGAGTAATTATTACACTGGTCAACAACAAATTTATTGTTTAAGTTTTTTGAGCTGATTTAGGATCATTTTGGTGTGCTGAATCCAAAAATCACATTAATTTTGCTCAATCAGGTCAACTTTCTGAACTATGCTACATATTGGCTTTTTAACATTTTTGCTTACATTTATGGGCACTTTCACATCATATGATACAAAATTCTTTCATATTTCTTGCAATAAACGAGTTCTGAAGATTGTACTTTTGCCAATTTATGATTGTTTTTTAATATTACAGGTGAATGAAATGGCTTCGACTAGAAGATCTTGCAAAAACAAGCCTGACGTATTCTGCTACATCTGCGGTGAATACACCATTGTACCTAACAGGAATCAAGTCACAAGTTTCATAAAGTGTGCTTACCAATCTTATTTTGGTATTAAACTTGGTGACCAAGATAAAGTTCACAAAAATGTAATCAATTTTGTGAGAAGATCAAATTTTTCAAAATCCAATTAGCAAAAAAACCTGACCCGATTGAGAAAAACATGTCATTTTTGGATTTAGCGGTGCAAAATGGTCCTAATTCAGTTGAAAAAACCTCGACAACTTGCAAAAAATATTTTTTTGTAACCCAGTGTAATTTCAGAGATTTTCATATTTGTGAGCGGACTAAAGTGAGGACACATGTGAAGTGTGATAGACTGGGGTTGTGGGGGTGACATTATGGAATGGACCTTATGATGCATTTAAGTCACAGATGTCAAACATGCGGCCCGGGGGCCAAAACCAGCCCGCCAAAGGTTCCAATCTGGCCCACGGGATGAAAGTGCAAAAATTACACTAAAGATATTAACAGTCAAGGTTGTCAAAATCATTTTCATTCAGGTTCCACATACAGACCAATGTGATCTCAAGTAAAATAATCATATTAAACCTTGCAAAAAATGACAACTACAAATTTTCCTCTTGAAAAATTATGTGGAAAAAATGTGAGTGGACAAAATAACATTACACAATGAAAATATTTACAGTTACAAACTGTCCTTTCACAATAAAATGCAAATAAATACATACATAAAAAAGAAATGTGAATGTGAACTAAATATTTTGTACATATATAGATCCACTGTGATCTGTAAGTTGTGATGTAATATTGCAATATTGTAATATTGTAATATTTTACTGGTCCAGCCCACTTGAGATCAAATTGGGCTAAATGTGGCCCCTGAACCAAAATGAGTTTGATACCCCTGATCTCAAGTAAAAAAATCATATTAAACCTTACAAAAAATGACAACTACAAATTTTCTTCTTGAAAAATTTTGTGAAAAAATATGAGTGAAAAAAATAACATTACACGATGAAAATATTTACAGTTACAAACTGTCCTTTCACAATAAAATGCAAATAAATACATAAATACAAAAGAAATGTGAACCTGAAATGTGCAATTTTAACAATATTCTGCCTGTTACTAAATGTTTTGTACATATATAGATCCACTGTGATCTGTAAGTTGTGATGTAATATTGCAGAAATTGTTCTTATTTTAGTTCCTAATTCCAAAATTTTTATAATATTATGCCTGTTACCAAATATTTGTGTAACATTCTCGTAAATGTACATGTATAAATAATAAGTTGAGTTACAATATTGTTAAAATTCCACTGATTTTTCTAATGAAATTTCTGTTTTTTCAGGTTGTTCACATCTTTTTTGTAAAATGTAAATATTTTTATAATTTAATTGGGGGGGGGGTCTAAAACAAAAACAAAAAATTGGAGTTGTCATTGTTTGTAGGTTATTATGTTATTATTTTACTGGTCCAGCCCGCTTGAGATCAAATTGGGCTAAATGTGGCCCCTGAACCAAAATGAGTTTGATACGCCTGATTTAAGTTATTCATGCCTTTGGCAAAGTAAAAAAAAAAAAAAGAAAAAAAAGTGCCCTAAGTTTAAAATTATTGAGAAATATTGAATTGAGATGGTAGATAATTTTTTTGTTGTTGTTGATTTTTTTTTTTTTTTTTTTTTTTTTATTATGGTGTGAATGCTCGATGCTGTACACATTTAAGTTGATGTAAGCAGTGTATTAGGTGAAAAGGATAGACAAAAAATCATAACCTTTCGCTTCTGGCAGTTCTTTTTTTGGTTTTTATGTTTATTATGATTAATGTACTAAGTGCAATGATTGATGTAAAAACCAAAATACATTCATTCATTCATTCATTAAATATTTTTTTTAACCATTGTTTTTTTTTTTAATCAAGTTTTTCTTACAAATAATGCAAACAATAGTGACAATGGACGATACAGAACTGTGGATTATAGAAAAGAAAAAAAAAGAAAAAAAAAAGTAAGGAGAAAGATGTATTGTAATAGTTAAGTGGAGTTACCTTTGTTCGTTCACCCAGTATTTGCTCTTTAAGCTGGAAGAAAATCACACACAAATATTAAACATTTCATTTTGTTTGACTGAAAATATTTTAACAAAGCAATTTTCTTTGAAAAATGTGTTATTTATTATTAACTGTTATTTAACCAGGAAAAAAATGACCCATAAAGACCCAAACATCCATCACCAACCAAAACCATCGACTGATCTAAACTGTTTAATACCTGTTGATCCATTAATCCTATCAATCCATGTAAATAATTGGTGTAAAATAGACTTAGTCATCTTTTCATGATCATCAATTGTGACCCATTTGGACGTTCAGGGCTCCGTAGTTACCGTGGAAACACCGTCATCTTCTACAACATTGATTCACCAGTAAAACCCTTGGAGTCGGATCAATGACAGTGGATGGAAATGCTTGTTTTATGTTCAGTTAATAACAGATTTTTACTGAAAAAGTCACTTTTTCTGCAGTTTTCTTTGTTTTGTTTTTTTTATAATACCCCCAACATTAATCCGAGCTTTTATGAACATCTTCATGATCAGTAAATTAAATATAGGAAAATACCTGATTTATACTGATAAAATGCAAAGTAAAGAAGATAATACTATAATAAATGGTGATAAATCACTTGAGAAAGGTTAGATATAGAGAAAATTCATTTGGGAACTGACACAAATGTAGCACTGGGCCTTATGGGTTAAAAATTTCAGTGTCATGGCCAAAAAATCTATATCTTACCAAGTGTATTTTTCTCATTTCTAGTCAAAATATCTCATCACACTTAAAATCTGACATAATCACCTAAATAGTAATATTATCAAGATAATTTTTACTTGTTCCATTGGCAGATTTTTTATTTTTTTTTTTGGTGCTTAATTCAAGCAAAAAAAAAAAAAAAAAAAAATCTGCCAATGGAACAAGTGAAAATTATCTTGGTAAGATTTCTTGAAATAAGATTTTCAAGATCTATTGTCAAAAAGAAGTTCTTATATCTCACTGAAAAGTTACTCTTTAGGTGATTATGTCTTATTTTAAATGTGATGAGATAGTTTGACTAGAAATGGGAAAGATACACTTGGTAAGATTTAGATTTTTCCCACGGAACTTGGTCATGACACTGAAATTAGATTTCTTCCAGTGTTACACAAAGTAGAAATTTCAGTCATACATCTGCACTAAAACCACAGACAGTTTAAACACTATACAGTAGTGGATCCAGAAAAAAAATAAAGGAGGGGGGGGGCAGGAAAATGTTAGGGTGCAGGGTTGGTGCAGGTGTAGGACTGGTGAACAGACTGGGTACTGGTGTAGGACTGGTGAACAGACTGGGTACTGGTGTAGGACTGGTGAACAGACCAGGTACTGGTGTAGGACTGGTGTAGGACTGGTGAACAGACCAGGTACTGGTGTAGGACTGGTGAACAGACCAGGTACTGGTGTAGGACTGGTGTAGGACTGGTGAACAGACCAGGTACTGGTGTAGGACTGGTGAACAGACCGAGTACTGGTGTAGGACTGGTGAACAGACCGAGTACTGGTGTAGGACTGGTGAACAGACCGGGTACTGGTGTAGGACTGGTGTAGGACTGGTGAACAGACCGGGTACTGGTGTAGGACTGGTGAACAGACCAGGTACTGGTGTAGGACTGGTGAACAGACCGAGTACTGGTGTAGGACTGGTGAACAGACCGAGTACTGGTGTAGGACTGGTGTAGGACTGGTGAACAGACCAGGTACTGGTGTAGGACTGGTGAACAGACCAGGTACTGGTGTAGGACTGGTGAACAGACCGAGTACTGGTGTAGGACTGGTGAACAGACCGAGTACTGGTGTAGGACTGGTGTAGGACTGGTGAACAGACCGGGTACTGGTGTAGGACTGGTGAACAGACTGGGTACTGGTGTTGGACTGGTGAACAGACTGGGTACTGGTGTAGGACTGGTGAACAGACCGAGTACTGGTGTAGGACTGGTGAACAGACCAGGTACTGGTGTAGGACTGGTGAACAGACCGAGTACTGGTGTAGGACTGGTGTAGGACTGGTGAACAGACCGGGTACTGGTGTAGGACTGGTGAACAGACTGGGTACTGGTGTTGGACTGGTGAACAGACTGGGTACCAGTGTAGGACTGGTGAACAGACTAGGTACCGGTGTAGGACTGGTGAACAGACCAGGTACTGGTGTAGGACTGGTGAACAGACTGGGTACCGGTGTATGACTGGTGAACAGACTGGGTACCGGTGTATGACTGGTGAACAGACTGGGTACCGGTGTAGGACTGGTGTAGGACTGGTGAACAGACCGGGTACTGGTGTAGGACTGGTGAACAGACTGGGTACTGGTGTTGGACTGGTGAACAGACTGGGTACCGGTGTAGGACTGGTGTAGGACTGGTGAACAGACTGGGTACTGGTGTAGGACTGGTGAACAGACCGGGTACTGGTGTAGGACTGGTGAACAGACTGGGTACTGGTGTTGGACTGGTGAACAGACTGGGTACCGGTGTAGGACTGGTGTAGGACTGGTGAACAGACTGGGTACTGGTGTAGGACTGGTGTGGGACTGGTGAACAGACCGGGTACTGGTGTAGGACTGGTGAACAGACTGGGTACCGGTGTAGGACTGGTGTAGGACTGGTGAACAGACTGGGTACTGGTGTAGGACTGGTGAACAGACCGGGTACTGGTGTAGGATTGGTGAACAGACCGGGTAGTGGTGTAGGACTGGTGAACAGACGGGGTACCGGTGTAGGACTGGTGAACAGACTGGGTACTGGTGTATGACTGGTGAACAGACTGGGTACTGGTGTAGGACTGGTGAACAGACTGGGTACTGGTGTAGTACTGGTGAACAGACTGGGTACTGGTATAGGACTGGTGAACAGACTGGGTACCGGTGTAGGACTGGTGAACAGACTGGGTACTGGTGTAGGACTGGTGAACAGACTGGGTACCGGTGTATGACTGGTGAACAGACTGGGTACCGTTGTAGGACTGGTGTAGGACTGGTGTAGGACTGGTGAACAGACCGGGTACTGGTGTAGGACTGGTGAACAGACTGGGTACTGGTGTAGGACTGGTGAACAGACCGGGTACTGGTGTAGGACTGGTGAACAGACCGGGTACCGGTGTATGACTGGTGAACAGACTGGGTACCGGTGTAGGACTGGTGTAGGACTGGTGAACAGACTGGGTACTGGTGTAGGACTGGTGAACAGACCGGGTACTGGTGTAGGACTGGTGAACAGACCGGGTACTGGTGCAGGACTTGTCTCTGTCCATGGTAGCTCCTTGTAGTTCAGTGTTTTCTGTGGAAGTGACCTCTTCATGTAGCGGTGTGTAATCCAAAGGGGGGGGTCGGCCGGTTTCTTATAATACCATGGGGGGGGGGTACAGTAGCGATCTGTGCCGCTTGTACTAAAAGTGAAACTTTAGGCTCATTTCCCTTTTCCATATCTCCTGAATCTTCACAAACTTTCATTTGAGTGGACGTTTGTCCTGTTCTATTATATAGTATACTTATGTAGATGATGATTTTTTGTATGAAATTTATGGTGTGGTGGCAAGGATTAGTGGAAACGCTAGTAGTAGACGCTCATGCTGGATCTGGCAACCCCTAGTCTGGGGGGAGGTGGAGAGGATACCACGTTCTACAGTATTTTGAAAGGGATTGCAGTACCAGTTTTGGCCACAATCCCACATACAACACCTTTAAGGCAGGAGGCCGTCACAGTCTGTTTTTCCTTCTCAGTTGTTACAAAGGGTCCAGTACCTGGTTCTGATGAGGGCGGGGTAGGTCTTCACCAGGTAGTCCGAGATGTTTCTACTAGTAAGATCCAGGAGGACGTCTCCAGTGGACTGAATCCTCTGAAGGACACAAAAAAGAGTGAGCATTTTACAGCTGTTGTTATCAGAGGAATTCCTTCGTATCAGCGTCCAGATCTCTAACCTGTGGAGGTGGAAGGCCTCCAGCTCCTTCAGGGCAGACGGGGAGCATGGTGAGCCTCCAGGGAGAGCTGCACTGGCATTTAGGAGACGGTCTGAGGGAGGTCCACTCTGGACTGGCCAGCATTTCGATCAGGGCCGGGCTCACTAAGGGCATTTCCCATTCGGTGGTGATGTTGTTGCATGGGAATTCTCTGCCGGCAAAAAAAAAAAAAAATCACCCATGTTGTCATTCAAAATGGCAGACAGCAATTAACCCTTTCATGCATAGTGGTCACTACAGTGGACACCTATTCTCCAGCTGTTCTCTCGTATATTCATGGGTTTAGTTGTTTTAGTTCCATGTCCTCCTGAGACCCACCAATGCATTTTTGTCCTCTGTAGGGGAAAAAGTTTGACAGTTTCACAAAAAACTGCTGTTCATTGCGAAGGACATTCCATTAAAAAATAAATAAATGAAAATAATTTTAAAAATGTATCTGAAAAAACTGTTGCATTATGCAGTTTCCAATCAAGTTGACTGTTTAATGTTAAAAAAAAAAAGCCAAAAATATTCACTTTCCTGGGTCTTAGAAGGATATCAACCAACACAGTGGACGCCCATGCATCATCTACACTAACATTCAGACCATTAATGTAACTTTGCTATTCTTGATAAACCTGATCTGCACTAACATGTTTGAGTGTAAATCAACTGCTAATTTTCTCAAACAAAAAGTTTTTTTTGTTTTTTTTTTTGCATATTATCTCCATAACTAGTATTAGAATGTGATAAAATCTATGAAAATATGAGATTAGCTGCATTAAAATATATATATATATATATATATATATATATATATATATATATATATATATATATATATATATACATATATATATTTCATAGTTTTCACACAGTATATCACTTTATGATGATGGATTTTAAATATATGTTTCTTTGCTTCATAAATCAAACACATGCATTGTTTTTTTCATCTGTAAATAGGAATAAAAACACTCAGGCAGAAAAATCTTGATTAAGGTTCTCATAATTCATGCATGAAAGGGTTAAGTAAATACATACAGAGAAAAAAGAGAAAAAACACTTGAAGGGGGAAAGGAAAAGAGCCATGAGGAAAAGAGATAAAGAGCAATAAATAAGCAGGACAAATGCAGAAGAATAACAGAATAAAAAGAAAATGTTAGTCATTGAAAGCCCTTAAAGCTGCAGTAAAATGGGCTAAATACCTATAATCACCTTTCAGCATATTGCATGAAGAATAAAACCTTCTTCTTGCAGTTTTTGCATTATTTTTATAGACTTCTTCACAGATATACACACTATTAATATTGTGTTTATTCATATTTTACATCTACTATTTAATTTTATTCTACTTGTAGTGCTATTTTTATTTTTTGTAAAATTGTATATCCTTTTTTTTTTTTTTAGTTTTTTTTAATTCTTATTTTCTTTCGTTTTGTTTTTTTAGTCATATTGCTGCACTGACTAATTTCGTTGCACACACAATAAAAATAAAGGCTACTCTGATTCTGATGTTAGTAAGTAAATTTTATTTATAGAGCACTTTTCACAGACAGAGTCACAAAGTGCTTTACAATGCGAAGTACAAATAAACAGTACAAATAAAATACAATTAAAATACCATTAAAAACACAATAAAATACAATTAAATTATAAATACATTAAAAAAAATTTAAGAACTTTATGAAGAGTTTAAAGGTAGTGGGTTAACCCTCAGCTTTGTGATACATGAACTAAATACTACTACTACTACTACTACTACTACTACTACTACTACTACTACTAATAATAATAATAATAATGAAATTAACTAATTCATCTGTTTTCTTTCTGATCTCTATTATTATGATATAAACACCATATGATTCATCAGAACCTCAAACTTTATTCGGTTCATTTACTGTCACATTTTAACATTTTATCTAAGAGTGGATGAATTTACCAGAAAAAAGGAAAAAAACTGCTATAAATGTAGATAAATGTGATGTTTTTACTGTTTTTATTGTGAACCTTGAAGACATTAGAGCTATGAGTTTTGTGTACAATCTTTCCTGACAAAGACAAGTCCCTCTTGATCCAGATTCCTCTGTATTTATAGACTTGAACCTGCTCTGGGACGGTTCCATCTGTCTATATATCAGTGATATATCTGTGTATTCAGCAGTAAACATTAGTCTACTTACTCCAGGGGTTCATCTGCCATACAGCGGGTACCAAAGCCAGGCTTGTCCAACAAAACTTCTCCAAGGTACCTCATCTGACTGTCCATGGGGCGCTCATTACTGGAACAGACAAAACAATAATAATAATTAAAGCTGCAAGTGGCATTGAAAGGCCCTCGCTATGGGCATGCCCAGTACAAGTATGTCCATCATTCAGCAGGTGGCGCTCTACTACCAAATTTTTTTTTTTTTTAACTTTTTATTTATTCCACTCATAAAACACATGGAGATGTACAAAAATCATACCAGCCTCAGTCTATAAATCACTCGATCTATATCACATTACTTTCACTCATTACTACTTATACTACTCCTTTTACATATAGATCAAAAACATGTCAAGATCATATATATTTTATACAGATATCAACAACATTATTGAAATCTGACTTCTAATATTCCACCAGCACAAATAAATGTATTTGCAAAACCAAAACAGGTGCTACTGAGGAAAAGAAATAGAATAAAATAATTGAGTTACAAAAAAAAAAAAAAAACAATATTAAAAACAAAAAGAGGTATTTAGAGCTCTTGTATCGCTTGAATTATTGGTTTCCATCTTCTCTCAAATTTTTCTAGTTTCAGTTGGAACCTTGCAGTAGTTTTTTCCATAATAACAACCTTTTTTACTTTGTCTATTCATTGCGTTATGTTGGGGGGATGTGGTCTACTACCAAATTTTAATGTCTTCTGACGACAACAGATTCAAATTTGAGCCAAGTCGGCGTTCGTATGTTCGAACTGATGCAATTTTCGCAAAGGTACAGGGTGGGGAAGCAAAATTTACAATGAACATTTATTTGTTTTTTCTCAGCAGGCACTACGTCCATTGTTTTGAAACCAAACATATACTGATGTCATAATCATACCTAACACTATTATCCATACCTTTTCAGAAACTTTTGCCCATATGAGTAATCAGGAAAGTAAAAGAGTGTGTGATTTGCTGAATGCACTCGTCACACCAAAGGAGATTTCAAAAATAGTTGGAGTGTCCATAAAGACTGTTTATAATGGAAAGAAGAGAATGACTATGAGCAAAACTATTACCAGAAAGTCTGGAAGATACTATTAAAGAAGAATGGGAGAAGTTGTCACCCGAATATTTGAGGAACACTTGCACAAGTTTCAGGAAGCGTGTGAAGGCAGTTATTGAGAAAGAAGGAGGACACATAGAATAAAAACATTTTCTATGATGTACATTTTCTTGTGGCAAATAAATTCTCATGACTTTCAATAAACTAATTGGTCATACACTGTCTTTCAACCCCTGCCTCAAAATATTGTCAATTTTGCTTCCCCACCCTGTATAAAGTAAGATAAAACAGGAATACTCCAGTAAGGCACAAATTCCACTATTTTGTACTTAAACAGTTGAGTTAAACTACTGAGTTGCGGCTAAATGCTGCTACTGTTGTGATTTATGATCCACCACGCTCACCTAAAGAAGGTGTACTGTCGTCCGTACATCCAGGGGGTGAGGGTCAGGCTTGGATACTCTCCAAAAGGTGGAACGATCAGGGTGAACGTGAGAGCCAGAAAAACAAAAGTGGCTGGAAGTACAGTCTAGAAACAGACACATGAGAGAAGAAAGATATAAAAAAAATACATTTAATTCAGACAAATGAGGATGAAATCTGCTATAATTAACCCATGAAGAGCCAAATATGCACTATCCACCAAAACCATCTACTGATCTGAACTGTTTAACACCTGCTGAATCCACTAATTCTATCAATACATGGAAATAACTGGTGTCAAATACAGCTGATCATCTTTTCATCACTGATTCACCAGAAAAACCCATGAAGTTTGAGCAATAACAGCAGTTGTAGACGCTCGTTTTCTGTTCAGTTAATGATATATTTGACTGAAAACGTCACTTTTTCTTCAGTTTTCTCTGTTTTTTGGGTAAAATTACCCTGAAGTTTAAACTGAGCATCTATGAACATCTGCATGATCAGTAAATTAAATATTAGAAAAAACAGATTTAGACTGAAAAAAAAAAAGCAAAATACAGAAGATTATTTCAGAGTAAAATCACAGATCACTCTCTTTCTTCCTTTCTTTCTTTCTTTCCTTCCATCCAGCCATCCATCCCTCCATCCCTCTTTCTTTCTTTCTTTCCCTCTTTCTCTTCTTTTTTCTCTCTATTATCTTCTATCTTATCTATCTTATCTATCTATCTATCTTTCTATCTTATCTATCTATCTATCTATCT